>NC_089504.1:181531837-181844291 GCF_036850995.1 Saccopteryx leptura
TTCCAGCTAATGGTTTAACTTTCATACGGGCTATCAGGTGGTACAGGTTAGGTAATATAGGTTTTTCAATGGATAGTTTGTTATTTTCCCTGACCACACTCACGATAGTGGCAAAAACAAGTATACATTACTTAAATTCTCAAGTTAACAAGGTCAGTGAATACTTTCATTTATAACTCAAGTTTATCTTTTTTTTTTTTTCAATCTTACCCTTTACACTCGGCACAAACCACTCTCAAGCGCTTCCTGAGACCGGCACAGATGGTGGGGTTAGTGGCTAACAGGCTGCTCCTTTGCTAACTATGGTTTCCTTTATTTACATTTGACTATTCTCAGTAAAGTACCATTAACACAAGGAGGCCCTGCAAGTGGAATCACCGGGCAGAGTAGTCTATGCAGTTGAGTTCAGCTGGATTCTCTTCCAATTGACTAAATTCACCAGGGTGATGAGATAGAAGTACCCACTTCTATTTTCATGAAAATTTCTCTTCCCTTGATCTTTGTGATGGTCATTTTTTTCCCTACATTGGCCACTTTTATGCTGGCTCTTCTTTCTCTTTTTACACTTCACTGGGGACCTTTCCCAAGATTTAATTGGATATCCATTTTTTATCCATATACACTCTTTTAGAGAAGTCATACATTTGATAATCAGCTGTATTTAAATGATTCACAAAACTATATTTCTAGTTCTTATTTCCTTCAGACATCAAACTGATATAGTCAATTATCTGATGGATATTTCCAATTAAATGTTTTATGATTTCCTCAGATTCTACACTGGTCCAACCTGGAGACTTCCTGGAAGGCTGGAGGGGTGCATCGTCGTAACCATGGCAACAGAGCCTCATCTGGGGACATACGCAAAGATTAAGTACAGTGAGGAAGCTGAGACTGAGTTGAAACACCTGTGTGGCTCAAGAAATCTCTCTGCCCACCAAACAGCCAAAGCTAAAGATGAATGTTCACAGATGAGCTGGTTCCTGCCCCTGGTCAGGAGGCCTGAGAAAGCCCTGGAGGCCAAGAAATGGAACATTAGGGTTTGGAGATGTCTCTGGGGACCATGTCTGCAGGGATCTGAGAGACCATGCAAACGCCCCTCGGCTGTTCCCATAGGCCATGTCCATGGTCCAGAGACATATACTGTCCCAATGCTGCAGACCTCCAAATCCAGGGGTCCAATTACTTTCCTAGATAGATGGGGAAACTGAAGTTTTGCAAGGCAATCTGACACATCCAGGGTCTCACAGGACTTTATGGTCACGGACTGGCCTGCCTCCCTGGCCGATCTGCGGAGAAGCCTGACTACAATTGTATTGACTGTAGTTAAGGGAGAGCGCCTTGGCACCCACAGGAGGCTGGAAGCAAATTTGACTGCTCTCTTGTGCAGGGGTCCTGGGAGGAGCACATCCCAATCTCTGGCCAGCAGTGCTGAACACGCTGACCCAAGCAGACCCGGCAGGTTGGTGCAAACCAAGGATGGAACGAAGGTCAGTTGTACCTTGTGCCCATTTCACTCAAAAAAAAAAAAAAAAAAAAGATTCAAGTGGTGATGTTGTAAGGTGCCAAAAGCTACAGAATTAATATTAATATTTTAGAAAGCTTAAAGAACATTTTATTAATTTGGGCTAGGCGTGCAGAAAGATTTTGTAAGTGTGATTTTCTATGCCTGTGTGATTAGCATCAAAACTAACATGGCCGATGGCATTGTGTTGTAAATGCAGAAGAGGAAGGAGACTTGGATTCTCTGACCTTCCCCCATACCTATGGGAGGAGGGGTGAATAGCTAGCCAGGTACAGGAAGAAAGATTAAAATCTTTTCTTATACTGATGAGCCATTTATGGGCATTTGTCTCTATGGAAACTACCCCTCCCCTCCTAAAAGCATGTAGTTAATGTATGTATCTCTAAACAAAAGGTATAAACTTATGCCGTGATGTCAGGTTTCTTCCCCTCTCATGTATAATTAAGAGTATATAAACAGCCCCTGAACTGTTTTTGGGGGCTGCACAATTTGGGTCTGTTGCCCTGTGTCAGCCATATGCGGCCAGCATATTTAATAAATTTCCTACTTTAATAAAACTTTTCAAAAACTTATTTGGACCTGGTGCCTCTACGAAAACCAGTGGAATTGGGGCTTTAGTTACTTTACAACAGTGATCTGGTTCCAGGTCATGGATTATGCCTGTGTGCTCATCTACCCGTCTGTTTCCCCATCTTACAGTAGCTGAGTCCCTTCGGGCTTCTGTCACTCCATGGCCAGAACCGCGCACAAGCCCGCAGGGTCCCCAGGTGCCTCTGGACACTTCCCCACCACACGTCCCCAGGATCCACCTGCTGCGGGGTGGGGGGAGGAGGCCGTTTCCGGGAGGGCTGGGGTACAGGCTGGACCACTGTCTCATCTTGCTAGCGGGTAGCAAGTCCCGGAGAAGTCAGAGAGGGAGGTGCGCCCCCGGTTTGTCCCAGGTGACTCAGCACCGGGCTCCCGCCAGCCAGCCTGAGGATGCGGAGGAGGTGGCACCGCCCCGCCCTGACCCTGGGCGGGCAACAGTACCTGCTGCGTGCTGAAGTCCCAGCCCAGGCAGCAGTGGCGGGTGGTGGACTCTGCCATGGCGTGCAGGGTCCTGCGGAGCGCTTGTCCGTCCTTCCCACGGCGTGACTGTCGCCATGCTCCAACGCCCAGAGACACAGGGCCCGCCCCTCACCCCACCCAGTCCCGGACCCGAGTCACCGGTGGCTTGCGCTCTGGCTCCGCCTGCTGGGCGACAGGGGCACGGACGCGTGTCTGGCTGAGACCAGAGACTTTGAACCTATGCAAGAGACCTGATCCCTCTGCACAGCCGGCTCCCTCCCAGCTCACCACACCGTCCCGTCTCCCCATCCAACTTTAAGCCAGCTTGTCCTTGCCCTTCTGGTGTCCTTGTGCCTGGAGACTTGAGTACTGGAACAGCTGTCCATCTGTGGGGAATGGGTTAAAGAAGAAAAAGAGACAGAGCCGCCAGTCTGTAAGGAGGGAGTAGGGGTTTAAGAACAGTGGATACCCCATCAGCGAGATCTTCTGAGCATGGCTTTTAAGGTACCAAGAGGCAGAAAAAGCCCAATAGAGATCAGGTGAACTACCAGCTTTTAGGATACGCCCTTAAATGTTCCAACTCCCCAAAGGGGTCTCGTAGGATGCCATCTGGGTCCTGCTTCAATAGTGGAGAGGAAGATCATTGAGCTAAAGCCTGCCAGGCTTACATGCCTTTGCTGTGAGGAAAAAGGGATACTGGAAGGTAGGCTTCCCCCTCGCTCCTCTAAGGGAGGGTTCAGTCTCTTCCAGTCCTGCTCCAGCCACCTATGACCTAACCTTGCCCAGAAAGCTGGGGTTTGCCACTGAAGGCTGAAGGTGCCCAGGGCCATCGGCCTCATCTACGACACTGTGGACGAGCCTAGGGTATTTCTTCCAAGAAGCAGGTAAACTGATCTCATTCGCACAAGGGCCACTTAACTATGTCTTGCCTGAATAGTCAGGTTTTTTATTCTTCCCTCGAAGATCTCTGTTGTGGGTGTTGATAGTCCTATTTTCTGCTGCTTTGTTTAATATATAGTGTTTCCTTTATTCCTCCTACCTCAATGCCCCACTCATATTTCAGGCTAGGACTTACTCCTAATTTAGAGCTCTCTTTTCCCCTTTTGCCAACTTCAATTATGAATCTACCTTTGCCACCCAGCTTAGTGTATCCCAAGGTTCTCTTTACCACGCCACAGTCGCAGAGCTCCAGGGAAAAGCAACCTGGTCTCATCTCTCCAGGCAGAGGAGAACAGAAGCTCCATCTCCACACATGCTGCAGATGGCTTTTCCAGTCTACCTGAATCATTACCAGCTAGAAGCAGCGGTCATTGGGACTTGGACATGAGCTGCAAAGTATAGAATTGTGACAACAATTCCAGTGCCATGCAGACTTTTCCTGGATGTGGACTTTTCCTGGACTCCCGCTCCTTGTGACAGCTCCTAATGGACTGAACTGGGGTTGGGTTGCATTTGCAGGGATTTGGAATGGTGTTGGTGCCAACTTGGACTTGGTGAACATGTTAAGGACACTACTCTTTTATGGATTCTTGCTGTATTGGCCAAGAGTTTGCTTAAAGGCTTTAATCACTGTAAAAAAAAAAAAAAAAGAAGACTGTATAAAGAAGATGTGGCACATATACACTATGGAATACTACTCAGCCATAAGAAATGATGACATCGGATCATTTACAACAAAATGGTTGGATCTTGATAACATTATACGGAGTGAAATAAGTAAATCAGAAAAAAACAAGAACTGCATGATTCCATACATTGGTGGGACATAAAAACGAGACCAAGAGATATGGACAAGAGTGTGGTGGTAATGGGGCGGGGGAGGGAAGAAGGGAGAGGGGGAGGAGGAGGGGCACAAAAAAAACTAGATAGAAGGTGATGGAGGACAATCTGACTATGGGTGATGGGTATGCAACAGAATTGAATGACAAGATAACCTGGACATGTTTTCTTTGAACATATGTACCTGATTTATTGATGTCACCCCATTAAAATTAATAAAAATTTATTTATATATATAAAAAAAAGAACAGTGGTTAAGGGAGGGGCCCCTGGCCAGCAGGGGAGGAGGAAGAGAGACTACTGGTATTTGCAAGAGAATAAGAAACAGGATTCAGCAAAAAAAAGGGGAGGGGGCTTTCTGGAGGGAAGAGACTCAAGTGGAAGAGATTTGCAGAGGGACCAGAGAGGGGTCCCGAGAGAGGGGGCGCCCTCAGGGGTCAGGCAGGAGGAAGAGAGAGTTGGGAGTCCACGGAGAAGGAAAGATTAGGGGTGGAGGTTTTAGGTGAGGTTTCTTTGGCCAAAAGTCGGCCTGTGTGTAGAACAAGCAGCACAGAAATTAAGGACAGGAGAGAAGTAAAAGGAAGCCTGCATGTAAGGAATTTCTGATGCCTTTCCTGTCCGGTAGCAAAAATTATCTAGATCTCTCAGTATGTTGTAATCGAATGACCCATTTTCAGGCCAATGGGAATCATTGTCTAATTTGTATTGGGGCCACGCCATGTTACAGAAGAAAATGAGGGTTTTTTGGCTTAAGGTCAGAGAGGCCTAACTTAGTGAGGTTTTTTATGAGACATCATAGAAGGGTCTGGTTGGAAGGCTTAGACTCTGAAGAGCCCATAGTGGAGACAGGTGAGCAAGAGGGGGTGTCCTCGCCTTTTGTCACTGTCCCAAGAGGAGAAAATCTCCATGTGGGGGAGTCATCCCTGATAAAGGTTGTCACCACCTGTCAGGGAGTTCTGAGAGAGAGAATGGAGAAGTTTGGCTAGGTGCCTACTCTTCCGTGCAGTCTACTGAGACTGAAAGTCAAACCCCTCAAAATGTGAGATGTGTCAGAGAAAACCGTCCAACCAGAGAAGATTTTGTGGAAAAGAGAAGTCGACTGGGGAAGGGGAAGGGAAAAAACTCCTTACCTTCTGGTTCAGCAGGCGTTCAGGACAGGGTCAGACTGCTGGCCAATCGACCTACAATTGCTTATCCAGGCTTCATTTGGACGGCAAAAAGGGATCGTCCAGACAACTGGTTCCCCGTCCCGGGTTTCGGCACCAAATGTTGGAATCCATGGGAGTCCGAAAAGACCAGAGTAACAGGCTTTATTGAAAGGAAGAAAGGAACCCTGCCGGGCTGACTTGCAAGGAAGAGTCTCGCCAGGCACAGCCTGGGACTTGGGTTTTAAGGGTTTTGGGGAGGGGGAGTGAGAAGGGTCGTGGGGCATTAGCCCATTGGCTGCTGGACCAAGGAGGGTCTTTTATGGAAGTTTGCCAGAACATTTTGGCTTGCGACATCAGACATTCCTTTGCGGTTGGTCATCTGCCTAAAGCCCTGAAACAGACTTACTGGCAGAATTAAAGAGATGAAACCTAAGATGCATAGGATTTGGACAGACGGTAATGAAACAACGGAGCCAAAAACTGGTGGGCCATCATCTTTAATCCTAGCTTGAACCCGGCGGGCAAGTAAAAACACACACTGGGCTCCAAAACCCACTCATTCAATGCTCACAAAGCTACTGACTTATCCGAGTTTCCTAGAATCAAAGGTTTCTAGCTCACCAGACTTATTCACCTCTGTTCCCCAACTCCTTCTCTCTGCACAAACTGGCAACTCTCTTCAACACTCCACCATTTTGGCTGCTCCACCTGGTCTCCTCCACATGGCCTTTCTCTGCTCTCCCCTCTAATGCTAATCTCAGGAACTGAGAGAGAGCAAGCTCTCGGTCTGCCCCATTTTATATTGTAGGTTCAAAACCTTTAATCCAATATGTAAACAAGGAAGTCTCTGATACAAAATCACTTATCTGAGGCATAATGGGATTCCTCATGAGAGTGCACCACCCCACATCAAAAAGGTGGGAAAGGCTTAGTCCTAAAACCATGCCCCAAGGATCCTGCCTGCCCACAGCCCTCCCCCAACACACATTAATATAATCATGCCCATCCCAAGAAGAAGGGCAACTAATATCATCACCTGGGAGACGGGCTTCCATGTGGGCAGCGCCATCTTTAACAAAGTGAGCATAATATAAATATATTTTATCTGCTTAAGACCTCTAAACTCCTAGACTTTGAAAAACCCTCAAAGCAAAGGACCCAGCGGGCACTCTCTGCAGTCTCTCTTCCAAGAGCATGCCAATCCCTTTTCCTTCCCTGTCTTCTTCCCCCACAGGCACGCATCTCCTAAACTCTAAGAGTCCTCATGAGACTTGCAACCAGGGAAGCAATGCAGCAGCTTGTCTCAGGCTCACCCCCTGACCCTGTCTCCAAGGCCCTCTGTTCTCTGACTTTCCATTGAACCAAAGCAGTGCTGTCCACATTCATTTCTTCCCTATAACATTTTTTTGGGAGCCAAAGCAGAGCCCCACCTAGGCTCTCCTGTTGCTTCTTCTGTCCTAAGCCCTTCCTTGGTTTCACTGTCCCCAGCTTTAGTAAATATACTCTCAAAATCACCTGCACTCGTGTTGTGAAATCTTTCCTACACAAAGTCAAGAACCCTCACACTACTGGATAGCCCTAGGCAGACCCAAGGGCCAGGTCCGCTTTCAGGTAACATGGCCATCACGCTTCTTTGGAAAAGGGAAGAGCCGAGGGGGGATGGTAAATTAATCAGGATTCATAAATATCAGAGGGTCTAGTGAGTGGGAAGCTGTGGGGAAAACAGTTGTGTTAGGCTTGCTCTCTGGTATCCCGGTTGAAAGAACTTTGCCTGACTAGTGCATGAGCATGTGGCAGTGCCATGGACTTATAGTCTACGTAAAAGTGTGGGTGCTTGCCCTTGGGGGCGACTCTCCCAGATTTCTCTCCCGCCACTGCGAGGAGCAGTTTCCCTGATCCCTTGCCCTTCACTGCAAAAAGCAGGCTTTCCTTTGTTTATTCACTCACCTGTCTCTGTGAGCCTCCAATAAATGGCTATGGCCTGACATTTTTTTGGCTCTGCAGTTCCTCTACTGTCTGCCTGAATTCAATGAGGAATTGCCTGGACTCAACCACCAGCATTACAGAAGCCCCACATGAGCAAGCCAGAGTTGGTGGCTGTCCTATGACTAACCCCTTTCGGAGGCACTGGGATTCCTGAGATTCCTGAGACTGCTGGCTTTTGGTTCCCTACCTACTCAAGCCAGGGTTCTGGTTCCCTGCCTTCCACAGTTCTCAGTCCTTCCCCCAGGGCACAGGTTATGAATTCAAATGCCTTTAGACACAAAAGTGTGAAAAACTCAGGTTTGGGTAATTGGGCATACACTTAAAAAATATTTTTTAATCACACACTGATCAAACAAGTAATAGCTGCTAGATTAGGCCTTTGGCCACCAGTGTGAAACTAAGCCAAGGAGATGAGATGAAAACAGAACCCCAGTTTAACCCTATACCTGCTCTGGATGCACGCATGTGCATGTACACACACACACCTGTATCAGTGCTCTTTAAAGGATCATTTTGCTAGCGGTAGAGTGTTGGTCCAGCATGTGGATGTCCCAGGTTTGATTTTGGCCAGGGCACACAGGAGAAGCACCCATCTACTTCTCCACCCCTCCCTCTCTCCTTCCTCTCTATCTCTCTCTTCCCCTCCCACAGCCAAGGCTCCATTGGTCCGGGTGCTGAGGATGGCTCCATGGCCTCCACCTCAGGCGCTAGAATGGCTCTGGTTGCAACAGAGCAACGCCCCAGATGGGCAGAGCATCGCCCCCTGGTGGGCATGCCGGGTGGATCCCGGTCGGACGCATGCGGGAGTCTGTCTGCTGCTCCCCACTTGTCATTTTGGAAAAATACAAAAGAAAAAAAAAAAGAAAAGAATCAAATTGTTGCTCCTTGCCCACGTTGTGGCACCAGTATGAGTGGGTTCCCATGAGCTGTGAAGTTGGCCAGAAGTCCTTTTTCCTGAGGCCTTGTTACCCCAGCCACATGCCAGCCCATCCAGATCCCTCAGACCCACCAGCCCCGGAGGCTCCTTCCTGAGTGCTGGGACTAGGAGGCAGGCCGCCCCCAGCAGTTCCTGGGCCGGAGCAGAGACTTTATAAGACGGGCTGTGACTTTAAAGCCAGAGGATCTGGGGAATTTGCCTGGGGTGAGAAAGATGGGAGAGGACAGTGGTGTCTGTGAACAGTCTGCAGAGGCAGGGAGACCGAGATTCAGGACCCTGTGAGCTGGAGAGTTTGTACCCACAACAGGAAATGCCATTTGCCAGGCGGACAGAACCGAGGTCATACAGCATGGCACACTGGGGTGGCAACAGGGAGCTGAGAAGCAGGCCTGGCCACCCGTGTGTCCTCTGCAGCTACTGCCCTATAGCAAGCTGCTTCTCCTGGGGAGCCCCACTGGGGCCTTGGGGAGAAGGATGAGGGAAGTGTTTTGGTTCCAGATGGTGGAAGCTTACACAGGGAAGGAGAGATAGATGCCCAGATTGTCCATTCATCCTGAGGACAAGGGGAGGGCGCTTCCCTCCTATTTGTAAAGGGTGCTGAGGAGGCCTGAGGCTGGGAGCCTGGGGAGCCTGGGGAGGTGGCCCTGCTCCTACTGGCCATCAGGGGGAAGCAGAGAGCACTAGGCCTGCCCCAAGCCAGGCTCCCTGGTCTCATCCACCAGAGTGATCTGACTGAAGCAGCTTCTCTCCATCCCTTCCTCCTGTACCTCCTTCTCTTTTTTTTCTTTTTTCTTTTTTTTTTTTTACAGGGACAGAGAGAGGGATAGACAGGGACAGACAGACAGGAACAGAGAGAGATGAGAAGCATCGATCATCAGTTTTTCATTGCGACACCTTAATTGTTCATTGATTGCTTTCTCATATGTGCCTTGACCGTGGGCCTTCAGCAGACCGAGTGACTCCTTGCTCGAGCCAGCGACCTTGGGTCCAAGCTGGTGAGCTTTTGCTCAAACCAGATGAGCCCACGCTCAAGCTGGCGACCTCGGGGTCTCGAACCTAGATCCTCCGCATCCCAGTCTGACGTTCTATCCACTGCGCCACCACCTGGTCAGGCTGTACCTCCTTCTTGACCCACCGACTAGTTAAAAAAAAGGTGAACAAGGATGCATGGCGCAGTCCTGAGGCATGCAGAAGGGGACTATCAGAACCTATGAGTCTGGACATCTGCTTGTACCCAGTGTGCCAACATATTTATTCTTACAAGTTGAGAAGCACCTACACTTCTGGGCAGAGGATGGTGAGTGATTTGGATGGCCTGGGCTGCTGAAGATGGAACCCCCCATGGCCAGACCACAGATTTTTTTTTTTTTTGTATTTTTTTTTTTTTTTTCTGAAGCTGGAAACGGGAGAGACAGTCAGACAGACTCCCGCATGCGCCTGACCGGGATCCACCCGGCACGCCCACCAGGGGGCGACGCTCTGCCTACCAGGGGGCGATGCTCTGCCCCTCCGGGGCGTCGCTCTGCCACGACCAGAGCCACTCTAGCCCCTGGGGCAGAGGCCAAGGAGCCATCCCCAGCGCCCGGACCATCTTTGCTCCAGTGGAGCCTTGGCTGCGGGAGGGGAAGAGAGAGACAGAGAGGAAGGAGGGGGGGGTGGAGAAGCAAATGGGCGCTTCTCCTATGTGCCCTGGCCGGGAATCGAACCCGGGTCCCCCGCACGCCAGGCCGACGCTCTACCGCTGAGCCAACCGGCCAAGGCCAGACCACAGATTTTTATTTTACTCCGGCCACCAGCCACTGGCTCTATGTGATATCTACCTATGTATCAGTCTGCCCAGGTGACCTCCTTTCTTCCGGCTCTCAGGCTGTGCCACAGGAACCTATTTTGAGTGGCCTACCCACCTTTCCACCCTCCCCCATGCTTCCCCTGAACACAGCCCTGCCTTCCTCCTCCAGAAAGCCTCCTCCAGCCAGGGAAGGACCTGTGTGATCTGCCAGGGACATGGGGAAAGGAGCACCCCACCCACATACATCTCCCTCTCTGTTTAAGACCAGAAGCCCCCCAAGTACCCCACTGGGTGAGGAGGGATAAAAGTGGCAAGAATGCAAGAATGAAGGGCCCAGAAAGGAAATCTGGTCAGGTGAGTAGGGTTGGCAGAGAAAATACTATAGTGGGAGCATTGATCTAGGGAGAGCTGCTCCTCCCTTCACAGAAGGGACCTCCCCCCTCCTACCCCAAGAGAGCATAAGGCGGTACACAGGCAAGCATCCATACATGCTTGTTAATTAAGGCAAGAATGGGGAATGGGAGGCACACTGGCCTGAGAACCTGAAGACCAGGTTCTAGACATATCTCTGGTGCTGAGGAGCTGTATATGAACTTGAAAAAGCCACTTTGTCTCTTTGGTCATCATCCATGAAGTCAGGGATGTGGACGAAAGCAGCATGGCAAATGGAGCTGCCTGGAGCACTGTGTTTGGAAGGACTGTAAAGTGGGAAAGAATCGGTGATCAGTTAGCCGTTTGTCTTGGGCATAGGACATACTACATGCCACATATTTGCAAAGCCCAGGTATCATCTGTAAGTCCCTTCTATTTGAACGTTCCATGAGTTGATAACATTTCAAGAAGAATGTAGAACTAGCGCTGGAGCTAGGAACACCTGCACAGAATGCCTCCTGAAAAATTCAACCCAATGATGGCATGTGAAGATTTGCCTCTTGGCTGATTCACTAGTCCCCTCCCCCTGGACTTCAGAATGCTAAACCTAGTTAAGGACCCCCGTTAGAGGAATGTCAGAATCCAATATTGTGTGTTCCATTGCACTCTCTGAATCAGATCATAATATGTATTCCAGTTGGCACTATCTTCCCAATGTACCAACGTAGTAAACTCTGTCAGGACACATCCCTGTAGTGGGAGACCCCTCACAGTGTAATGTGTTATAATCAGATGGTGAACTCCAAAAAGACCACCCTTCTTTATAAATAAGATGGTGTATTCCAACAGGGAGTTGCTTCACAGCATGGCATGTTCCAGTGGGACCATCTTTAGCCCACCAGAAGCCACTGCTCCAGCTGAGGAGAGGAGAGGGGGGAGTCCTGCCTCCACGGGGGAGTGCCCACAGTCATCATAGATGTTCTCAGCAGGGCTGTGGGGGGGACAGAGGTGAAGGCTGTCCATTGAGGAAAAAGGGTGGCTCTGACTCAGGTTCCTGGCTTGGTAGCCACCTGGATTTGAGCCACATCCTAGAAGTGGGTCTCTTTCTCCCCACTGAGAAGTCCCTCCTTCACTGGGGAGGGCCTATAGTCCTGGTCAGGGCCACCACCCATATACACTTGTTGCTTGGGCTGTGGCAGGCTGGGGTCCGGGATAGTGAGCTGTTGCAGGCGCTGTGGAGAGAAGAGGGAATGCGTGAATGTTATTAGAGAGAAAGGCAAAGATGTTTCCTCATTTCTGTACCCCCTGAGCTCAGCACAGAGCCAGGAACATAAGGGAAGCTCAGTATACATAAGTGAGTAAAGAAATAAATCTTTTGAGAAGAAAGAAGAGGCCATAATATGGTGATTAAGAGTGTGAACTAGGTTCCACTCCTGGCTCTGTTAACCTGTGCAATCTTAGGCAATCCATTAAACCCCTCTGACTCATCTGCAAAATGAGGATAATAAGAATACACAGTGGATAGAGCATCATACTGGGATGCAGAGGACCCAGGTTTGAAACCCTAAGGTCACCAGCTTGAGCATGGTTTTGCTGGCTTAAGTGTGGGATCATAGACACGACCCCATGGTTGCTGGCTTGAGCCCAAAGGTTGCTGGTTTAAAGCCCAAGGTCACTGGCTTGAGCCTGGGTCACTCACTCTGCTGTAGCCCCCCGATCAAGGCACATATGAGAAAGCAAGCAATGAACAACTAAGGTGCTGTAACAAAAGAATTGAAGCTTCTCATCTCTCTCCCTTCTTGTCCGTCTGTCCCTATCTGTCCCTCTCTCTGTCTGTCTCTCTCTCTCTCTGTCACCAAAAAAAAAAAAAAAAAAAGAATATACACCTCATAGAACAGTGCCTGGCACAGGGTAAGTCATCAAATAGGATAAGTCATCAATCATTATCTACTTTTGTTATTATTATTATTACTATTTTTATTACTATTATATGCTCAATAGACATCTATTATTGTTTTTACTAGTAGTACTACATTACTATCATTATTGGTGTTTTTGGTATTGTCTTCCCTTCTTATTGCCTTGATTGCCAATGTGATGACTGGAGTCATGACAACCTTTTTGTGACCACGAGGTGATAAGCATATAATAAAGACACAACATGCTCACGATGGCAGTGCAGGAAGAGGCTGGTCCCTAATGGCCTCTTTGAGCAGTTGAACCAAATCCAGCAACTTCTGTCTCTGATCTTCTTGATTTGTAAGAAAAAAAATAAGTCTATTTGCTTATGCAAGTTGAGTTTTCTGCTACTTGTAGGCCAGATAGATTTCTATAGATGTAATGTCTTTGTGGGACACTGGCTTTATATCCTTCCAGGAACACATGTCCCATACTCTACACAGGAAGCCTTTGCACATGGTTCCCCAGACAGGGTTAAGATAAGAAGTCAGGAAGTTGTGTGCAGAGTGGCCATGATAGCTAGTTATCAGTTTCCCAAGAGCAAGAAATCTGTGCTCTATAAACCTCTGTGTCTGGGCCCATTTATGTTCTTATTTGTGATTTCATTTCCCTTAACCCTTTGATAGTTTACCATTGGTTAACCTGCTCTGATGATCTTCTAGAGGTCAGATTCTGAAGGTCTAGGACTCTGGGACTTTTGAGTGTTTCTGAAAAATGAAACTATCAGACTGGTCTTCAAAGAACCTTCTCTTTAATGTTCCATTAGACTGAAGGGCTATACCACACTCACAGCTGGGCCCAAATTATAGTGTGCTGCCCAAAGTCCCACCTCTCGATGCCTTCTTTAATATGTCCCTTCCCCTAGCCCCCTACCTTTTTGAAGGAACCTTGGGTCTTCAAGAGGGTGATGATGATGAAGAGTGGGACGCAGATCATGGAGGAGAGAGCCAGGAACCAGCCAATAAAGTATCCCCAGGGAGGGTACACATAGATGCTGTTGTATTTGAGAGGTGTATACTTGCTCAGGGAGAAGATGAAAGTGGCCTAGAAGGAGGGAGAGGGGCACAGATGAGAGAACGAGACATTGAAACTCCCTCTTCATCAACTTAAATATCAGTGACAGAGGCACGTTAAATATACTGTGGTACAGCTAGGAGGTGGAATAGTAAAAGCCATTTGCAAAGCGTGGGCCCAGATCAAAGACTGAGACGGGAGGAGATATAAAAGGAGGGGAGGGGATATGGAGTGGCTCTAAGCCGACAGAGAGACCAGAAACTGGGAAATCAGGCAGATGGGTAGAGATGCTGGGAGAAAGGGATGGAGCAGGAATTGGAATAGATGATAATGATGGTAAAACAAACAGCTAGAGAGATAGCCCAGAAAAGAAGGGCCAGGGGAACCAACACATCAGAGGGAATAGATCTGCCTTCCAAGGTCACCGGACAGGCAGGGACAGAGCTCCAGGACTCAGGTAGCCTGTCCTTAATCTCCCTATGTCCTCTGAAGGCAGGCGGAAGTAAAGAGCTAGGTAGGCGGACACATACCAGGCAAAGTCCAGGGGTCAGGAAGAGCCAGGAGACCTTTACCAGGGGCCATGGCCGATAGCCAATCATGTCCTCAATGTTGTCATAGAAACGGTCTGCCCCTGTCCAGGCACAATAGGGAAGGGTGAAAACAGAAGGGTGGGGACAGCTCGTGGGTATTTGGGAAGGGCTCACCTGGCTTTGTGCTCTTCCATTCACAGGGAACTGGATCAGGGCACGTGACTGAGATGGGTGCCTGACAGCCCAGACACAGCACAAGGAGGGAGAAGGAGCTGCCACCAACAAGCCAGGGGCCTGGGGTCACCCACCCTCCCTGTGAAATCTCTGTCCCCCTAGCATGGGATGAAAACCCCACTGTCCTAACAACAGAGGAGGGTGTGAGCCTAAAACGGGCCTCAGAGCTATACAGATGCTTGTTGGTCTGCATAGCAAAGATGAATTTAGTTTCAAGTCAAAATGGCAAAACAGCAGTGTGCCACTGCTCAGGCAGATCCCTCTAGGCTCAGATAGGGCCAGATCGCTACCAATCATGACTGGGAAGTCTGACTCTAGGCTCCAGAGGAACCCTCTGCATTCTCAGCAGAGCAGAGCAGGGTGACAGGGCTGACGTGTGTGCAGGAAAACACTGCCTGGTTTTGTTTCATGTCCCCAGGCTTTCACATTTGCTCTGTCTCCTAAGAAGTGAAGAGCCCCTGATTAGTAAAGACACATAGAAGACCCCTCTAGCCTCCCTTCACCAAAAAAATACCTTCCCTCTGGTCATTAAAGCAGGAAATGCCACTGTTACAGAGTCATTGCCTTGGCGTGTAAACTTAACATATTACATCTCATCAGCCATTTACACCTGACTGTGGTTGACTTCATCAGACCCTCTGGCCCTCTCTGAGAACAAGTTTTGAAAAGAAGTAGGGGACAGTCAGGAAGACATCAGATGCTTGAGTGAGAAGGGAGGGGACATCTCTAAGGAGAGGAGGGGCACCAAACAGGAAGCCTGAGGGCAGCCAGACACAACTTTCCTTCTCACGCTTGTCCCAAGGCCTCAGCACATGGCACCCTTCTCCCTCTCTCTGCCCTGAGCCTTGTGACATTGCTGTGTGTTCCCCCAACCCCAGTGGAGCCAGACAGACCTGGGCTATTGGTGATGGCTCTTCCACTCACTAGCTGTGTGAGCTCAGGAAAGAACCATAACCTCTCTGAACTCCACTTTCCCCTGTAAAGGGTTGTTGCGCAGGCTGTGAGGTAGTGAGCGCTTGCACACAGGGGAGCGAGCTCAGTCCCTGAAGGCCTCCCCCACCCCCATTGTTATCAGGCAGGATAGCAGAGAGGTGTGAGGGCATTCAGCACCACTGGCCAGTTACCTCCGAGCTGTGGGGCCAGGGCTGCAGGAAGAAGTCAGTGGAAGGCACAGTTCGCCTCAGTGTAAGACAGAAATGCACAACAGCCACAATGGGCAAGGTACCTCAGAAACCCAGGACTGACTTTCCTGCTCATGGAAGATTCAAGCAAAGTCTAGGTGATGACTTTGAACGGGACTGTGGGGATCTGTGGAGAATCAGAATAAGTGGCCCTGAAGTTCCCTATTAACTACAACTCCCACTGAGGAAGGACCTCTAGCAGTCTCTGTCTGTATTAAAGAGAAAAGAAACTCAAACTGACCCATTATTTATAATGACCCTCATCATTCAAGAAACTCATTGTGTCATTATCCCTGCTCTACATGCATAATTAGGAATGCCTGAATTTCCAGCGATGGGTAAACTTCTTTTCCCCAAGGAAAATGAACAAGGGCAGCAATTCAAAAACATATAGAAACCAGAGGCTAGCAAGCCCTGTCTCTAACCCCAGGCAAGCCCCGCCCTTAGCTCGGTTCCAGAGGCTCCGCCCCCACCCCACTCACCATACACCCAGCTGATGCAGATTACTTCAGACACAGCAAGGAAGAGCAGGCAGATGCCGCTGGAAGCATAATAATCAAACAACTGGAAGATGTACATCCCCCCCTGTGGAGAAGGGAGGCAAGCTGAGTGAGGCCATGGCCAGTGGCAGCAGGGGACACGCTCTACCAAACAGCAGCAGGGCAAACATCCATCTGAGTGCCACCCTACCCAGGCCATGAGAAGCTATTCTTTGCATCTAAAAGGAGTGTGCCCAACCTCTCTCCCTGCCTTCTGGCTCCTCGCTTAACATCAGGACAATTCTAACATCTGCATGGCCTCTGGGAACTGTGGCAGACATACACTGCTGTGTCCCCTAGCCTTCTGCTTCCTGTTCTAGGCCTGAAGAGGAGTCATAGCTGGACCCCAGCCACACTCTCAGGAAAGGGTGCTCTGTCCTCCAGGGCTGGCTGGGTAGTAGAAGGCACACCTTCTATAACATCAGGAGGGCACTCTGGCTAGGAATGAAGTCACTAGAGGAAGGGGAGCAAGGAGATACAAGCGGGCATTTCTGACCATGTCGCTAGAGCAACTGGATGTATCATAACCGAAACAAAGTATTTCATTGACTCCCCCCACCCCAATTCCCCTTTTTGCTTAAGTCTGCCTGCATGTTTTTTGTCACCTGAAACCAAGAGTGAGTTAACAAACACAGGCTGGTTCCACGGTGTGGTCCATACAACCTCACTGTAAGGGTACAGCACCCCTATTTAGCAGATGAGAAAAGCGTGGCTCTGAGAAGGGTCAGTGGTGTCCCCCATGGCGCCCCCACCCTGGAGTCCAGCCTGCAGGCCACTGCCCCTGCTCACCTCAGTGACCAGGAGGAGCCCTATCAGGTAGCACGTGACAGCAATGGCAAGGATGAGGAGCTCTCTGCGCCCACTCCTCCGGAGCTGCCTGGGGAACATGTCCATGGAGGCTGTCACCAAGCACTCCACACAGACAAACTGTGGGCCGGGAGGGAGGTGGAGATGAGGGCCACCTGCCCCTGGCCCTCCCCAGCAGTCCCCCCACCTCCACTCCCCACTCCCCTCGCTGAGGAGCAGGAGCCCAGGGAGGGTGCAAGGCCAGAACGTGGGGGTGGCTGGGACGGGGCCAGCTGTGCCTTTGACCACATACTCACAACAGAGGGTGCCAGCAGAGAGAGCTGGAGAGGGCATGTGTGTCCTGTCCCCAGGGCTATGGGGCAGGGTGGGCAGCCTCAGCCAAGCAGCTGGGAGGAGGCTGGAGGGACACTTGGGAGGTGCACCCATGTTTGAAGAAGGGCCAGGTGTGGGGTAACAAAGCAAGTGGCACCCTCACCAAACAGGGTCTCAAGGTCTGAGGCCAACCACCTAACACCAAGAACAAGCCCTGGACTGCGGAAAGAACCCCGACCGTATGGTCAGGAGAAAGGGAGCTAGAGGGAAGGTGGTGCCAGGAAATGAAGAAGGGGAGAGACGGCCATCAGGGCAGGGTGAGGCAGGCCGGGCTGGGGCAGCGAACCTGGCTGTCCAGCCCCAGGAAGATGAGCATGATGAAGAAAAGGCAAGACCACAGCTGGGATAAGGGCATCATAGTCACGGCCTTGGGGAACGCGATGAAGGCCAGGCCTGGACCTGCCAGCACACAGCACAATCAGGTGAGCCCAGGACTCTTACTGTCCCTCGGGAAGGGCCCCTGCAAGAGGCACTGTGTGTGTGCATATGTGTGCATGAGTACGTGCATGAGTACATGTGAGTGTGATGCACATGAGTGTGTGTGTGCCCATGAGTGTGCCTGTGCATATGAGTTTGTGCGCACCTCATTGTGTGTACGTCAGTGAGTGTGTGTGTAGCAGGGGTGGTTCAAGAGGGCAGGGTGATTCCATTCATTATTCTGCTCTTCCGAGGTTCTGGGGAGCAGAACCATGGTTCATCCATCCACCAGTTCTCCACCCATGCATACAACTGTGGGTCCATCTACCCATCTGTCCCCCTCTCCCCTCCTTCCCACAGTTGTGGAGGCCCTGCTCTATGCCTAGCACTGCCCCTAATAATACTAAGAGGGCCACAGGACCCCTGCTTTTCTGTAGGAGTATCTGTGTTCTCTGACCCTCCTTCCCCTGGGGTCCCACACAGCATTTTGGCACCTACCTGACTCAGCCACTTCAGAGATGGGCACCGCCTGCTCTTGGGACATGAAGCCCAGGATGGAGAAGACCACAAAGCCAGCCACAAAGCTGGTGGCACTGTTCAGGAAGCAGAGGGCAATGCAGTCCCTGTGGGCCAGGTGGGTAGGGACAAAACAGGAAGGAAAAGGGAGAAAGCAAGCCATCACAGGGCGAGAGAGAGCTCAGAAGGCAGAAAGAGCATAAGAGGAGAGAGAAAAGGAAAAATGAATGGAAAGTGAAACAGGAAGAAAAAGACCAAGATGGGGTTTCAGAAGGAGAGAACAAAGGGAGAGAGAAAAGGGAAAAAGAAATTCAGCCTGAACCCATAATGTTAATTTCACACAAGCTGTAACTCCCTGAGAAGAAAGATGAGGAGGGAGGCCCACAGCCAGGAACCGCCCTCCACAGACATGAGCTGGCTGGGTCCCCCAGGGTGCACAGCTCACATCCTACCTGTAGCAGTTGTTGTGGTACTTGTTGTAGCTGCCCAGGGCTGTCAGGCACCCCTGACAGATGGCAAAGGAGAAGAAGATCTGGGTGCCCGCGTCCATCCACACCTACAGGAGACCCCGAGAAAGTGGTGAGGGAGAGCGGAGCCCAGCAGGCCCGCCCGCAGTTCCCTGCTCTTCCTCAGCACATCCTCCTCTCACAAGCACGGCCCATTTCTAACTTGGTTCCGTGGGCACTAAGGGAGCACCAAATAAGTGCACGTTACTTGAATTTCTTAGGTGGAGTCTGTCCCCGTGGCTATATCCAGAGAAAGTGAGGACCTCTGCAGGGGAGCTAAGAGGCACTTGCACTCACCCAACAAGCAGAGTGTGTTTTAGGCAGCCATGCTGGGGCGAAGGGGCCACTCCATCAAAATAGAATGAAAAAAACACCAAGACTTTGGTGGAGATGGGGGGATATGGAGACAAAGAATGTGCTCAGACAAGTCCTAGAGCAGGTTTTTTGTATTAATATATGTAGAGAAATGTCCAACCTCACAATAGTAAAAAAATAAAATTAAATCAACACCCTGGCCTGACCAGGTGGTGGCGCAGTGGATAGGGCATCGGACTGAGATGCAAAGGACCCAAGTTCGAGACCCCGAGGTCGCCAGCTTGAGCGCGGGCTCATCTGGTTTGAGCAAAAGCTCACCAGCTTGGACCCAAGGTCGCTGGCTCAAGCAAGGGGTCACTCGGTCTGCTGAAGGCCCTTGGTCAAGGCACATATGAGAAAGCAATCAATGAACAACGAAGGTGTCACAACAAAAAACTAATGATTGATGCTTCTCATCTTTCTCCGTTCCTATCTGTCTGTCCCTATCTATTCCTCTCTCTGACTCTCTCTGTCCCTGTAAAAAAAAAAAAAAAATCAACACCCTAGTCTATTTTAACTTATCAAGTTATTAAAGATTAAAATAAATTATAATTGAATTGCTCATGGGTCCTGCGGAAGGAGGTTCCGGCAGAGAAGGTGCATATTGCTCTAAAGCCAGTGCTGTTTGAGAACCTTAAGTTGTGCACACTCTTTGACTTGATAATTCCATGTCTAACTACTGTCAGGAAATAATGATCAGAGATGTGATCAAAGAGTTAAACACAGGTGTTTGCTGTGGCTATACACACAACCATAAAAACAATACACGACCTATATGTCCAGGAGCAGGGGAAGAGTTGAGTACATGACGATCCCCGCCCCAGGCGTGAGCGCTCAGAGGCGTGGGGCCTGGGCTCTTGTGCCTGCTCTGCCCGACACTGCAGTGCTCCCTGGGAGTTATAGCACTCAGTGGAGCCTCGGCACATAGTGGTTGAATGAAGAAATGAATGGATGATGGATAAAGGAAATACCATGTGTTAAAAATAGCATTTACAAATGAATTTAATAACATGGAAAATGCTTATAATTTTTTTTTTTCTGAAGTGAGAAGTAGAGAGGCAGAGAGACAGACTCCCACATGCACCCAACCAGGATCCACTGGGAAAGCCCACTAGGGGGTGATGCTCTGCCCATCTGGGGAATTGCTCCGTTGCAATGGAGCCTTTCTAGCTCCTGAAGCAGAGGCCACGGACCCATCCTCAGCACCTGGGCTAACTTTGCTCCAGTGGAGCCTTGGCTGCGGGAGGAGAAGAGATAGAGAGGAAGGAGAGGGAGAAGGGTGGAGAAGCAGATGGGTGCTTCTCCTGTGTGCTCTGGCCAGGAATTGAACCCGGGACTTCCACACGCCAGGCCAACGTTCTACCACTGAGCCAATCGGCCAGGGTGCTTATAATATAACTAGAAAGCCCGGCGGTCATACGAAATGACTGCTGTTCTAGATATTATAAATTGTAATTAAAATGATTTGTGCAAAGGTGTCTGCTAATTCAAACTGAATTACCCAGGGCAGGCGGCGAGGACGCCCCTTTGCTTAGTGCCCCACGGGGTTTCCCCCTTCTACTTGCTTAACTGCTTAAAGTAGAGTGCAATGAAGGAAACCACTGGCGGTACATTTCTTAAGAGCCACGGCTAGCTCAATAAATAAAGGTGTGAGGCAAGCCTTGTTTCTCTATGCTCATCAGTCTCATTTTGCAGAGAAAGACGCATTTGCTCTGTGACTGAAGCAAGCCTTGTCTTTCTCTGCTCAGTGGTTTCTTTTTGTTGAGAAAGCCGTTTTTGTGCAGCTTTAGCTCCTTTTCTCTCCTCTTCAGTGCTGTATTTTCTAGGAGGCGTTCTTAAAAGAAATTACGTTAAGACGTAGTTTTTATGTAAAACGGATGATTGCCAATGCAAACAAATGTTCACCTTCCCCCTGACACGCTCAATTTGCATTCAGCCTTAAATTGTTTCAAAAGCAGATGATTGCCATTGCAAACAAATGTTCACCTTCCCCCTGACCCGCTCAATTTGCGTTCAGCCGTGGCAATTTCACCCCATTGGCTAGTACAGTTACGCAAGCAACCAATAAGCTACTGGCGACAAACAGACACTTAAGCCGCATATAATAAAGATTTAAGTGAAAAATATTTCTATATATGATCTAATCATCACAACCACGTTATCACACACACACACACACACACACACACACACACACACACACACACACACACACCTAGGAAAAAATGTTGGAAGGAACTATACTAAAATGCTAACAGAGATGTAGCTGAGTGATGGCTTTTTAGTTCCTTTTTCATAACTTTTTTCCATATTAATTTTTCTCCAGTGAACATGTATTGTCTTTATAAACCAAGGGGAAAGCAATCAAAGATTTTCAAAAGTACAGATATGGTTTGGGGTTAGAGACATTTGGGGAAATAGCCCCCGGCACAGTTACTACCTGAGGGTCCTTCAGGCGAGACAAGTCCGGCTTCAGGTAATAGATGATGCCCTCATAGGCTCCGGGCAGCGTGATGCCTCGCACCAACAGGATGATCAGCATCAGGTAGGGAAACGTGGCTGTGAAATAAACCACCTGGAGGGAAAGCAGGTCAGAGTCACTCCTGGTGCAGTCACAGTAGCCAGCAGGTGACAGGGAGTCTGCAGTGGCTCTCCTGTCACCCTTCCCCAGGAGGCACGAGCCAAGCCAGCACAGTGCTCAACACCTTCCGAGAGACATCTGAGAAGGGTGGCACACAAAGCTTTCCACCCCTTTTTGTCCACATTCCAGTGGGCCATGGTCCCCTGCAGAGGGTGAGACACACTTCAATGGGGCAAGGGGGAAGGAGGAAGGGCAGAGAGGGGTACAGGTTTCCAGCCAAAACATTTCAAAGGTTATTGTTAAATCCAGAATCTGGTCTCTCTGAACCCCTTATTTTGGCTGTTCTTCTCATGTCCCCTGGGGTAGGTGGACCTCCCTCCACCAAGGGTAAAGGGAGCAGATGTGTACAGTGATCTGTGAGGAAACTAAGACTGTGTTTTCCAAGCTTAAGGTTGGGGACGCAGCAGCGGCCTGAGTTCTGTGATACTGGAGACACTCAGGGGGGAACCCATTCTGCCCCTGACCCAGCTCAGTCCTTTACCCAAGGTAGTGGCACTGACCTTGTTGTTAGTATCACTATTGCTACTTTTGTCATTACTATCACTTTTGTTGTTATTTCAACAACCCCTGGAAGGGGGTTGCTGCAGGAGCAGGCTAGTCAGAGGGTTCAGCTCCTGGCTTTAAAAAGTATGAAGCATCAGCCTCAGCGTCTCCGAGTTGAAATTAATAATCAAAGCTGAGCTGTCTCTGTACACACAACAAGCCCTGTTGTCCGTTCTTGGCTCTAACCCCTTCAGTGATTGGAAACTCACCACCTCAAAGACAGGTGAGCTAAACATTGCCTTGATATGTTTGTTGTTAAATACAAAAAAAGCAAGTTGTAAGAGTGTCTGATCCTGATTGTGTAATATACACATGTAATAGATACAGCGACACACATACATACACATAAAGGAAACCAGAAGGCAACACAGCAAAACGTCGATAGGAAAGATGAACAGACCCAATTTGCTGTCATGCTGATGGCTTGTAGAGTGCTTAGCTCTGACAGTGAGACTTGTATAATTTTTATGTTTCTTAGTTACGTGTGTAAACAAGTCTTTTAAAATCATATTGAAAAAAGAAAGCCTTTCCTGGTATTGAACTAAACTCTGCCTTCCTACAACTTCCCTTCCTCTCACCTCACCAGGCCTCTCCCTTAAACTACGCTTCCCTTCAGTTCTCCAGAGAGATGCTGTGAGTGTCCCTGGAGACTCTGGGCGCCATAGAGTGCTTACCAGGAGCCAGAAAACCTCACCTTGCCTGTGGTCTTGACCCCCTTCCAGATGCAGAAGTAGCAGATGACCCAGGCAAGCAGGAGACAGAGGGCCAGCTCCCAGCGCAGGGCCCCCAGCTCATGGATGCCTGCAGTGATTCCCAGCACACGTCTCCTAATGGGTTGGAAAAATAAATAACCAGGTGAAAGGCTAACGGGACAACTTGCCTCTGTTACTAGGTCTCCTCATTCTTAGAGCTGAACCCCACAGATCTCACATTCCAGGCTTCCCCTGCCCCCACCCACTCCACTTCCTTAGGGCCCTCCATGCTCCCCCCTGTTGTCTGTATGCCCTTGGCTGTTAGAAGACCAAATCACGTAATACCATAGGTATCTTTGTCTTTCTAACTCATCCATATCTCTCTGTTGTAGAGAGAGAGAGAAAGAGAAAGAGAGATGAAGAATGTATGAATGAGTATGTGGAGAGTAAATATTTATATGTGCAAGTCGATGAGCAAGTATGTGGGTATCAAATGGAGGGACTGAGTGTGTGCTAGTGTCAAAAGATGTGTATGCGGATGATAGAAATGTATGAGAGTGTAGGTGGACATGTGAGGGCACAGGTCATGTGGGAGGGTAAATGTGTGGGTGTAGGGCTTGCTAATTTCTGTGGTGTAAGTGTTCACACCTTGGCCAATATAACTGAACATGAAGTTGGGAAGGGATGTGCACAAACAGCTCTTCTAAGCTGGTCCAGACTGTTTCCAGCACACTAGTGGACATGTGTGGGTAGATGTGTGAGTCTTGGTAGATGTGTAGGGAGGCATGTGTGAGAATGCTGGCTGACACAGATAAATGTGTGAGTCTGGGTGAACATAGGTGGATTTGGGAGACATAAGTGAACAACTATGGTAGATATGAGTGTCCCCTCATCTCTCAGTGATGTGTGAGGCAGGGGTAAGTGCTAGATAACATGTACAGAGAGCCTTAAACTTGCACCCCAAATCCCAGGACTCAGATATCCAAATGTCCTCTGCTCGAGGTCCCTTGGTGATGGCAACCAGGCCCAGCACCTACTCCCAGAATTCCATGACAGGTGAGGTGAAGTTCTCTGAGGGTTCCACTGTGCTGGCTCCTGAGTAGTTCAGAAAGTCCATGCAGTGCTCTGTTGTAGAACAAGGTGAGGAGTGTGTTAGCTAGGGAGCAGAAGGGAAGAGAGGCCCTCACACCCGATACCTCTGACCCTCTCATCTGATAGCCTGGTGGTTGCCATCATTCCAGGTCCCAAGAACTTCCTGTGAAGTTCCTGCTTCCAGAGTGTCAGGAGTTGGCTGCTCAGGTGGTTCATGGGACCAGCCCCCTCCCCACGTGACTCGCACTGCTCTCCTTCCAGCCCGCCGACCTCTAACACAATCCAGCCACCTAGGGAGAGCCCACAGCCCAGAGGTTAAAAAGATGATACCTGTGTTCCAGGTGTTGGTGCAGGTTGTCCAGGGCAGCTCAGAGGTAAAGGAGCTGAACAGATAGAAGAGGGCCCAGGCGAGAATGATGATGTAGTAGACGTTCAAATAGGTCTCGATGACAACAGATGCCAAACCAATACCTTCCGAAGTGGGGGAGGGGTGGGAAGCAACAAGAGAATCCAACAGATCAATGTCAGCCCAAAAAAGTCACCTAGAAACTGCCGTTGGTGATTAGGATACTTGATGCTACACAAAGAGAATGACCAGGGTTTATTTATTGGCCTGAGAAGCCATTTACAGATTTACAGCCCATTTTTCTAAGTAAGAAAAGCAGGTTAGAGAACACTATCCTATGTATTCTCCCATTTTAATAATATATATTTAAATGTGTATCTTTTTTTTCATAAGAAAATTTCTGGAAGGACCATCATCCAAAAGTTAACAAGGGGCTCTCTAGGTCAGCAGTGTTCAACCTTTTTCATCTCATGGCACATATAAACTAATTACTACAAGTCTGCAGGACCACAGCAAAATTACAACTAAACTACATAACAACTGTCATTCAGAACTGCCTGAAATCTGGTTGAACGGAAGTCTTACAACCAGGGATTCAAAGGAGAAGCCTCACTGAGACTGGCAGGAGGGATGGAGAGCGGAATGGGCTGGTCCTTCACTTACTTGTGGTGAATAAAAATAGGAAGAATATCTCTGTTGTAAAGGTTCCCCCCTGAGGAGCGAGGGGTCCTAGCCCCACATCAGGCCCCCAATCCCAGGGTTCCAGTGTGAGGAAGAGAAGTCCCCTGACTTCTGGATGTAAAAACCAGTGGGGATTGAGGCTTAGGGAAACGAAGGGCTGCTAGAGTCCCAGGCAGCTTCTCTTAAAGGGCTTGCACACGGACTTACTTCACTAGCTCTGAGCTCCAGTGCTGGGGCAGCAGCTTGAAGAGCACCAGAGACATACAGGGAGGAACTGAATGACCTGGCATCAGAATGAGAGCTGGAGGGGCATCTTTCTCCCAGACAGAAGTGCTGGCAGAGGACCTTGTTCCTTTTCTGAGCCCTCCCACAACAAACCTGGCAGGCAGGTGCCATATCCAAGACTCCACCAACCTGGCTCACACTGTTCGCCCCACCCTGGTGATGCCCTGAAGTCCTCCCTACTGTTTTGGACCCGCCCAAACGGCTTCTAGTGGCTTTTCCACACAAACGGCCTGCCTTGGCTCATGCTTTAGATTTTCCTAAAGTCTCTCAAACAAGCACTGTCTGGCCTCAGTGTGCCCCATACCTCTCCTAAGTGGCCCCAGTCTTGGCACTAGCAGCAGCAGGCCTTGGTTCACAGCTTGGCCTCTCCTGGTCACCTCCAAGTGCAGCACAACTAGCAGCCATCTGCAGATCACTCTGTAGCTCATCCCGGGTGTCCCCAGGCAGAACACAGGCAGCAGCTGACTTGGCCTGCACCCCCTGGGAGGCCCCAGAGTCAGCACACCCACTAGGCAGCTTCAGACCGCACTGAAGCATCACCACCCAACCCCCTCAAGTGGCACTCAGGGGATGAACTCAGTGGATGCCAGAGCCCTACTGAAGTAAGCCCTGCTCTGTGGGTAGGTCCCTGCACCCTGATCCTTCCCAGTGGTCAGAGGTTTATGGTCACAGCCAGCTGTTGCAGCTGATTGGCCTGGGGCCAAATCCCTTCCATTGAGGTGCCAAAAGCAATGGAGGCTCAACTATAACAGGAGGGTATACGCAGCCCACTCAGGGGAGGGGAAGTGCACCTCGGGTACCCAGCTTGGGTGATCAAGGAGGCTGTGCCACTTCACCCTACAGAACACCTACTACATTAGGCCACTCCACCAAGCCTCAGAGATGTAGCAGCTCTACTTAATACATAGAAACAAACACAAGGCAGTAGCCAAAATGAGGAGACAAAGAAACATGTCCCAAATGAAAGAACAGAACAAAACTCCAGAAAAAAGAACTAAACTAAATGGAGACAAGCAACCTACTAGATGCAAAGTTCAAAACATTGGTTATAAGGATGCTCAATGAACTTAGTGAGAACCTCAACAGCATAAATAAGATCACTCAGAAATGAAGGATACTATCCTTTTAAAACTCAAGCAAACTGGGTATTTGTTTTGTATCCTGTCAGAGGGAAAATAATTGAAATAGAAAAAAAAAAAAACCAAAATTAAAGAAAATAAATGAAGGCCTTGGCCAGTTAGCCCAGTTAGTTAGAGTATTGTTCTGAAACACCAAGGTTGTGGATCAATATCCAGTCAGGGCACATCCGAGCAGCAACCAGTGAATGCACAACTAAATGGAACAGCAAATGAATGCTTCTCTCTCTCTCTCTCTTCTCCTCTCTGTTTCTCTAAAATCAATCAATAAAAATAATTTAAAAATTTTTTTAAAGAAAAGAAATGAAGGATACACTAACTAAAATGAAGAATAATTTGCAGGAAATCAACAGTAAAACAGATGAAGCCGAGAATCAAACCAGTGATTTCAAATATAAAGAAGCATAAAACACCCAATCAGAACAAAAAAAAAGAATCCAAAAACATGAGGATAGTAAGGAGCCTTTGGAACAGCCCTGGCAGGATGGCTTGGTTCGTTAGAGCATCATCCCAAAATGCAGAGGATGCCGGTCCAATCCCCGGTCAGGGCACATACAGGAACAGTGTTTCTATTGCTCTCTTTCTCCATCTCCCTTCCTCTCTTTAAAATCAATCAATAAACAAGTTTTTAAAGAATTAATAAAATTCAAAGTTTAGAAAAAAGGGGCGCCTCAAGTGTACCAACAATTGCATCGTGGGGCTGCCAGAAGGTGAAAAGAGAGAGCAAGAAATTGAAAACCTGTTTGAAAGAATAATGATGGGAAACTTTCCAAATTTGGTGAAGGAAATAGACATACAACTCCAGGAGGCACAGCAAGTCCTAAACAAGATGAACCCAAAGAGGCCCACACAAAGATATCATAATTAAAACTCAAAAGGTTAAAGAGAAAGAGGGAGAGAACCTTAAAAGCAGCAAGAGAAAAGCAGTTGCTCACCTATAAGGAAGCTCCCATTAGACTGATTAGAGTGTCAGCTGATTTCTCAATATAAACCTTGCAGGCCAGAAGGGATTAACAAGAAATATTCAGTGATGAAAAACAAGGACCTAGTTAGTACTCTACCCAGCAAAGCTGTCACTGAGAATTGAAGGACAGAACAAGAAAGAGTTAAAGAAGTTTATCACCACCAACCAGTATTATATGAAATGTTAAAGAATTTTTTTTAAGAAAAAGAAACCAACAAAAAAAGATCTCAAATATGAGCAATAAAATGGCAATAAATATATATCTATCAACAATTAAATCTAAAAAACAAAAAGAAACAAGCAGACAGAAACAGATTCATGGATACACAAGACATTTTGATGATTGCCAGATGGGAGGGCAGTTGGAAAGATGGATGAAAAAGGTGAAGGGTTTGGGAAGTACATATTGGCTGTTACCGAATAGTTATAGGGATGTAAAGTACAGCACAGGGAATATAGTCAATATTCTAATAACTATGTATGGTGTCAGATGGATATGAAACTAATTGGGATGATCACTTAGTTATGTAATGTCTAATCATTGTGTTGTATAACTGAAACTACATACTACGTCAACTATAATTGAAAAATGAAAATGATTTAAAAATAAATAAGTAAATAAGTAAAATTCTGTGGCACCTCAAAAAATATATTTTTTGCTAATCTGACCCCCCAACATGGGTATAATTTTGATTCATTCATACCTAGTTGCTATTATTGTGCTGGGTGTTGTCCTTTTTTTATTTGACAATCTAAAGTTAAAGAGGTCAGTGCCCCTGACTCGTCAGGTATTGCATGTTTTATTATTATTATTATTTTTTGCATTTTTCTGAAGCTGGAAACAGGGAGAGACAGTCAGACAGACTCCCGCATGTGCCCCACCGAGATCCACCTGGCACGCCCACCATGGGGCGATGCTCTGCCCATCCTGGGCGTCGCCATGTTGCGACCAGAGCCACTCTAGCGCCTGAGGCAGAGGCCACAGAGCCATCCCCAGCGCCCGGACCATCTTTACTCCAGTGGAGCCTTGGCTGCGGGAGGGGAAGAGAGAGACAGAGTGGAAGGTGCGGCGGAGGGGTAGAGAAGCAAATGGGTGCTTCTCCTGTGTGCCCTGGCCGGGAATCGAACCCGGGTCCTCCGCACGTTAGGCCGACACTCTACCGCTGAGCCAACCGGCCAGAGCAGGTATTGCATGTTTTAAAAATTCTTGTGGCACATCGGTTGAAAAGCAATGCTTTACATGATAGGATTTAAGGATTTAAGCTCATTTCTAAAAAGCGTTTTCTTTTTGCCTATCTTCATTTTCTAGTTTTTATTTTTTTATTACAATCATACATTTCCTGTAAAATGAAAAAATGGTGAAAAGAACACAAGAGCAAGTAGTGAAAACCTGGTACCATCAGTCTCAAAATAAGAGCCAACACCAAAAGAAAGCAGTATGGAAGAGAGTCGTTTCCCTCACCCCCACCCCAACCCCCAGGGGTCAAGTGTAGGCAGAGGGTAAAGCGACTTTAGTCTGAACACGCAGCAGCAGTGGACAGCCTGTCTCCTGGAATGGGCAAGAGCAGGAGCAGTCACCCACCCACTTGCCTGCATACTGCGAGAGTGGGATCTCTGCCATGCAGCCAGTCACCAAGGCGGCTGTTAGCGTGAACGCCCCGCAACGGCAGTGGGCCGGGCCCGCAGAGGAACGGCTTGTCCGCTTGCCTCCTGTCCCAGAGGAAGTCGAGCTCAAGAACTAATTAATGAAGTTTGGAGAACACCAGACAGCTCTAGGGCTGGTGGAATAATCAATGCCGACTGCCAACAATGCCACCCCCACCCCCCACCCCCAATGCCAGGCGAGCGGCCCAGCCTGTCTGTTCCCACGGAGCTGGTAAACTCCGCAGGGGACAGGAAGCATTCCTACGTGGGGTCTCTGCGAAGCATTCAGGTTGTTGTCGTTGGGGAGCGGACAGGGAGAGGGGGCAGCTTTGGGTTGAGTCTCCGGAGGGGAGGTGGCGAAGGGGTCCCTGGAGAGCTGCATCCGCAGGGCGGGGTGCTGAGAGCACACAGACACTCTCACACAGAACAGGCAGCCACTGTCTGGCGGGGACGCGCTGTGCTCCCACCGCCCGCCGGCCCCAGCGGCCCCAGCCACCTCCTGGCCCGACGCCGAGCTAGGAAGGGGCATGCCCACCACAGGGTGGAGAGAAGGCGGGAAGGAGTCCGGGCTTGTGTGTAAGCGGGGAGAGGAGGTGGCTGTGGGAGCAGAGGGGTGTGTTTTCTTGGTGCCCCGCCCGTGCGCACAAGTTCCCTTGGAGGGAGGTCGTGGCATGGGGGCAGTCGGGCAGATAGAGGGAAGGTAGTAAGCGGTCTGATCGTCCCATCAACATAGGTGCACGCAACTTGAGTGAGCCTCTCCCAGAGACCCTAGGCCTTGCTTGAGGTCCCTTCAATTGAGAAAATAAGGAAATAGCAGCAGTGCCTTCCCCCACTCCCCATCTAATGCTGGGTTTGCTTGCCAGTGTCCATGGCGCCCCCCCTAGCCCCCCCCCCCCCCGAAAGTCATCCCTGCGTTCCACCCATGAGCTTGCTTTGCCCTGGGTATAGAACCCAGCTGGGTGGGAATTAGGCTACTGCTGGGCCAGAGCAGATCACCGGTAGCTGTATGCTCAGGCTGAAGGCATAATGCTCCTGGCACTAAGAATCAGGAGTAGAAACCTGGGTGGGTCAATCTCCTCCTTGCCCCAGACCCTCACTGCTGCCCCTACAGAGGCTTCAAGGAGGCCCCAAGAGCTATCGGTACCAGGCTAGCCTTGCCCCTCACTTCACCCCCCCCCCCAATTAGTGGTCTTTTGATGGCTGCATCTGGCTCGCAGACAAATCTTTAATAAAAATAATAATAACGTTAAACATATAAAACGTTCTCATGTATTACAATCCATTCATTTCCTACCGCTCATGTTCATGGTTGCGGGTGGCTGGAGCCAATCACAGCTGTCCACTGGGACAACACCAAATTTTTATTGGATAATGCGTAATGTACACAAGTCGTTGTATGGCTCTCACGGAATTACATTTTAAACTAGGTGGCGTTCATGGCTCTCTCAGCCAAAAAGGTTCCCGACCCCTGCTTTGGAGGCATGTCTGGAACCACACCATGTCTGCAGGCACACATTCTCCATGAAGCTGGTGAAGGTGAAGCTTCAGGGTCCCCCATTTGCAAGGCTCTGGTCCTGATTTTTCATTTGTGATTTTGTATTGACTTGCTTGAGGAGTGCCTTCCTTCTCGGGATTTATGAGCTTAGGGCCGCTCAAAGCTGATTATATTTCCTGTGTCCCCTCCAGCACTTAGCACGGGATGAGAGTGGATGAATGGCAGGGGAGTGAGCAGATAGAAAGGGAGAGTCAACAGAGGGACAGAGGCAGAGGTGGCCTGCCTGGAGGCGAGCAAGGGAGAACACTCACCCTGAAGAAGGGGGCAGATCTTCCTCCAAGCTGTGACACTTCCTTGGCTGGTGTACTGCCCCAATGCCACCTCCAGGAAGAACACTGGGATGCCACAGGTGAAGAAGAAGATGAAGTAGGGGATGAAGAAGGCTCCTACAGAGGAGAGGGAGGAAGAAGCTGAGCCATTCAGCCTTAGCCTCTCCCAGAGACCTGTATTCTAGCCCCCAGGTCCTTCACCTCCCTCCTCACCCCTCCCAGGGGCACAAGTGGCCTCCTCCTGTCTGTGCCCAGGGACAGGCAGAACTTTTCCAGTCTGAACCTTCCTTGGGACAAGAAAGATCTTTGAAGAAAATTTCAGTGGAAATCCTAATGTATGTGCTATTTATTTGCTCAGTGTGCTTCAAAAATTTAGTCAATTTATTATTTTTGGAACAAAAACGTGTGTTCTGTATAATTTGATATGCTTATTAAATTATCAAGTTTGTTACATTTTAGAGAAAAACAAACAAAAACACCTTGGAAATATTATTTTCCCTCTAATAATTTTCAAAGGGATTTTTCCCCCTCTACCAGGCCCTGATCTGAACTGGGCTGTCAGCAGAGAAGGCCTTTCCTCCGCTCAGCCCAGCTGCTGGGGCTGTGGTGTCAGCCAGCCGGTGATCAGGCACTGACCCACAGCCCTGACAGGAGGCAGGGCCTAAAAGACACCCAGCAAATTACATACAGATGAAATTCTTGGCACCCCTAAGCCCACAGTACCCTCTTCAGTCACAAAGACATATATATACACCTAACCTCCGAAATATACCCATGGATGGATGATTATCACACAATAATAACACTTAGCACTTATCTGTTGCTTATTGTGTGTCAGACACGGTTCTAAACATTTTACCTCACACAACTAAGTCCTCACACAACAATCTCCAGTGCGGTAGGTACTGCTGGTGTGTCCATTATACAGATGAGGAAACTGAGGCCACTTTAAAGATTCAAAAAAACTGAGACACAGATGAGGAAACTGAGGCACAAATCCAAGTGCCTGATCTTGAGTCTGTGCTCTTAACTACTACGTTATAATGTCTCTCAAGTAATCCATATTGTTTTGTAAAAAAAATAGAAAGTACAAAGAGAAAGGAAAAAGCATTACACATCCTTCCAATTTCTTATAAGCACACAGACATATGTATTTCTTTTTTGGAAAAAATGAGAACCTACTATGTATTTCTTGAGAACCATTTTAAAATGTATATTATGGCCTGACCAGGCAGTGGCGCAGTGGATAGAGCGTCGGACTGGGATGCAGAAGGAACCAGGTTCGAGACCCCAAGGTCACCAGCTTGAGCTCGGGCTCATCGGGCTTGAGCAAAATGCTCACCAGCTTGGACCCAAGGTCGCTGGCTCGAGCAAGGGGTTACTCGGTCTGCTGAAGGCCCGCGGTCAAGGCACATATGAGAAAGCAATCAATGAACAACTAAGGTGTTGCAACGAAAAACTGATGATTGATGCTTCTCATCTCTCTGCGTTTCTATCTGTCTGTCCCTGTCTATCCCTCTCTCTGACTCTCTCTCTGTCCCTGGAGATTAAAAAAAAATAAAATGTATATTATGAACTTCTTTTGATATCAATAAATACATCGCTATGTCACCCTTTTTCTAGCGGCACAGTAGTCCACCTTAGGCATCTGTCCTAGTTTATTTGGCTAGCGCCTCCTTTGGCCTTTTCTGTTGTTTCCTGAGAAAGCTGTCGTGATGCAGGCCATCGTCCACATCCTTGTGCACTTGCTAATTTGCTCTTCAGTATAAATTTCCAGTACAAGCATTGGTGGGTCAGGCAGCATACGTTTTTTTCTTTTTGCCTTTTTTTGTGGTAAAATTTGTTATATAAATTTTACCATTTCAATCATTTTTAAGTATACACTTCAGTGGCATACTTAAGTACATTCACACTATTGTACAACCATCACTGCTATCCATCTCCAGAACTTTCTCATCTTCCTAAACTGAAACTTTGTATCCATCAAACACTAACCCTCCCCCCGCATTCTCTCTCTCCCCAGCCCCTGGTAACCACTATTTTTTCTCTCTCTGAATTTGCCTATTCTAGGCACCTCACACGAAAGGAATAATACAGTACTTATCCTTTTGAGACTGAAGAGTTCACTTAGCATAATGTCTTCAAGATTCAACCATGTTGTAGCTTGTGTCAGAGAGTCCTTCCTATTTCAGACTGAATAATGTTCCCATGTATATATAGACCACATATTTTTATCCATTTATCCATGGACAAACATTTGGGCTCTTTCCACCTTCCAGTATGAACATTGTTAAGATCTTTGACGTGCATTTCCTAATTGCCCTTCAAAACTTGTGTACCAATCTACATTCCCAACCACAACATGCAAGAAGGATTTGTGAGTCTTCTAGACCCTAGGGAGCCATGGCCAGCCAGGAACCCTCCCCCAAGTCCTGAGGTCCTTTTTAACAGCGTATTTGCCTTTTCATCCGGAGTCACACTAGAACCTCAGTAAACAGCGGGCTAATCAACACCACTGACTGTCTGGTTCTGTGGCTCAAATGGTTAGAGGGACCCGGCTGGAGGCAGTGCTCAGGAGAAGGGATGTGGTCATGGGACTCCTCAGAGGGCATTTTATAGGAAGACTGTGGAGGCACATGACCTCAAAACTCCTTCCCACTGGCTGTGTGGTGATCCTTCCCCTCTAGTAAAGGAAATGGCTTCAGTTCTATCCCTGAAATGCAGAATTCTGTCTCACACAGAATGCGGTGACCTCAGGAGGCCTGGAGTTGGGCCTGCCTCAGGTTGATTCCACCCACAGGGAGCAGCAATAGGCCTGGGCGTTTGGGGTCAGTGAGAGAAGGTTGAGTATGGTTAGACTATAGGGGTGTCCTCCATCCTTGGCTTTCTCCCTGGATTCCCAACACGTGATCACTGCAAATGCCCTCCCTCCAGTGAGCTTCTCAGAACCCTTGCTTTGGGAGCTGAGCCTGGCTCACAGTTTCCTTGGCACCTGCCCAGGCCATGGCACAGGCAGTCTGTGATGCCCACAGGGATCTGTGCACACAGGGTGACCAGGGGCCTGTATAAACTCTCCACCCTGCCCCGCCCTGTGCCAACGTATGCCCCCTACCTCTGCACAGCACTGTCTCCTGAACCACTGACAGTCAAGAAACTCAGAATTTCATAAAACTCTCTTTTGGAATAGTTTCTTGAGATCAATCTACTTTGGTGACTCCCTGCTTTGTCATAACCAAAGACATCATTAGACCAATAACTTTATTATTTTCTCATCCTTTTTGAAAGATTTTTTCTCTACAAAGCTATGTATTAAATCACTAATTGATAATTAGTTAATTGACAATTTTAATTCATTATTAATAATTAATTTTTAATTAATAGATTAGTAAAAACTGTTTTTAACTGCTCATCAAGGCTATGGTCAGCTTGAGATGAGCTATATTACCACAGTGAGTTAGTATAATTCTAGCCTAAAGCAAAAATAACATTTGAGTCAGTTTGTGAAGTTGTATTCCCACATCTATTAAGTTATCTAGAGAAGAAAATGAATCCCTGGACCTTCATTACTACCTCTCTAGAGCCCCAAAGGCCAGTGGTCCCAGATGGAGACCCCCGAGCTCACTTAGCCTCTCGTGTTAATGATGAAGGAAATATCTCTTTCCCAAGTAGTTAGGTTGGGACAGTGCTGAGAACACAGGTGACAGAGATGCATACAGTGAATTTGTCTGGTCCTTCCATTTCCCAGATGACAGGCTCAGCCCAGTGTCACTGCATGCTGTCCCAGGAGCTTGTCTCTCCACCTAGCCCCACAGCCAGCACAGAGGTCACAGCCCTAGCTGCAGCCACCAAGCAGGAGAGGCAGCGTAGACACAGACACCTGGGCCTGCATCCTCCCTTCTTTTCAAATGACAGGGCCAGATGCATGTGGTGATGTGGGACCAATAAGCCTGGCATTTGGGGCGCACTGCTACTGTCCAGCTCTGTGGTTCTGGGAAAATCGATAAACTGTGACCCTCCGTGTCCTCATCTATGGAATGAGGGCTCAGCCTAGATCATATTTAGTTCTGACTCTGACATCCTATATCTCCATGAGACTGTGGCCTGGGACAAAGAAGTAAGTCACCACCCCAATCCCATCTCCCTGCTTCCCCTCATCTCTGGGTCAGCATTAGTCCCCCACTCCCAGTCTTGGCTCCAAAGCCCAGACATGCCCAGGAAATCCCACTTCTATTTTTATGGAGTCATTGGTTCAAGCAGTGTGTAATAATAACTCTAAGTTTTAAAACACAGAACAAGATACATGGTAGAGACACAGTAATAACTTGTCAAGTAAATATAAATAGTGTTTAGAAGGATTTTCTAAACAACAGTTATCTTTAAATGGGAATTGTTTTTTAACCTTCTGGAATGTTTCTAATGTTCAGTATAAATATATATTATTTCTGCAAGAAGAATGCAGGCATTTCAAAAGGCAAGAATGGATCTTGCCAGTTACAAATAAATTTGTAGAAATATGAAACATTCCAAATAGGCAATTCCATGGCCACAGAAAGTAGGTTAGCAGTTGGCAAGGGCTGGTGGGGAAAGAGAATGACAGCTATGGTTAACATGATGGCACTTTTGGGGAGGATGATGAAAATGTCCTGAAATCAGTGGTGGCGATGGTTGCACAGCTCTGTGAATACACTAAAAGCCTTTTCATTGTACACTTAAAAAGATTATTCTGGCCCCTCCCTACCATGCTGCATCTCATTTTTACTAGTAGTGCTGAAAAATAATAAAAGTGTGTTTCTTTAATTAAAAAGTCATAGCTAGACAAGATAGTATCTTTTCTCTGATCAAAATTCCTCGGGGGTTCTCATCTCACTGAGCAGATCCTACAAGGTCTATGCCACTCTTCCCTGTTTGGAATGTCCTTCACCTAGTACTCATCCATAACAGTCATTCTGTTACCTCCTTCCTTACTCAGATGTCACCTCCTCAGTGAAACCTTTCCTGGCCCTTATTTTACGTTACAAACCCTCTGCCTGCTCCCCATGACCCAGCATCCCCTGTTCCTCTTCCTGGCTTTGCTTCTCACCACTTCACTCATCACCACGTGACATAGCACCTGTTTTGCTTATTTGTCTGTAATCTGCCACCCTTCGCTAGAATACAACATGTGGAACATGTTCTGTTTTGTGTCTAGAACAGTGTCTGGCACATGCTGCGCCCACAGTAGTGTTAATTGAATAAATGAATGAATCCTGTCAACAACTGACATTTATACAGAGCAATGAAGGAGCTTATTAAAAATTCCAATTCCCATGCCCTGCTGTTGCCTCATTTAATCTTCACTGTAGTCCTCTGGGGTATCATTGCCATTTCACAGAAGGGGACCCTAAGGCCAGTGGTGGAGCTAGAACTCGAGCTCAAGTCCTCCAACTCCATTCCAGCCTCCTTCCGTTTTACCACAATGCCCAGGCAGGAGGCACCCACGTAGGCACCACCTGGCTATCAGGGCACAGCTCTCCCCACCACGCCTACCTCAAAATGAACTCACCACCTCCATTTTTGTAGCAGAGATAGGGAAACCTCCAGACATTGCCCAGCCCAATGATCTCCCCGGCCACTGACAGCACAAACTCCATCTTGTTGGTCCATTGGCCCCGATCCTTCACCTGGTCCTCGCCTTCCTGATCCAACTTCTCTCCCTCCTCAGGGACCCAAGAGACTACAGGAGGCCCATCTTCATGGACTGCCACTTTTCTCTCCATAGCGTCGTAGTGGATCCGGGGACTGCTGAGCTGGGAGCAAGGCAGGACGGTGAGAGGCACAGACCGATGGGAGGTACAGGGATGAGTGGTGTACCCCAACACCTACCCACTATCCCCACTTTCTCCATCCCAACCTTTCATTATTGTTGGAATATTGCTTTAATAGTGAGTTATTTTCTGAAGCTCTCAATGACATTTACACTTAAAGTTGTACTTTGCTCTCATGACTCGGAGAGCAAATAAGGGCCAAATCTTAGCTTGCTCATCTTGCAGATGGGAAAATCCAGGCCCGGAGAGATGAAGTGACTTGCCTAAAACCATTTAGGACTATATTAAAACCCAGGCTTGGGGGCTTTTATTCCAAGTCCCTTTTGATCTTTATAGCCAGCCACCTGTCTGTCCCAGTTCCTCAGCCTCCAGCTTCCAGGCCTGAAGGATCAAAGGCTGTCAGGGACGAGAGGAGGTCAAAGGGCAGGTGTGGCCCGGTGACTGCGTGGTCCTCCCCCGGCCAGCTCTGTGCTCATCTCTGTGCCAGGATGATCGACCAACTCAGGGTAAACATGGGAGCCAGTTAGCTCGAGACATCTGATTGGGAGGCAAGGGGAAGGTGGGGCGTCTGAACAAGGCTAGGTGAGGACTAGGATTGGTGCCAGGGCCAGTCTAGGTCTTCACGGGAACCCTGTTCCTCTGTCCTGAGAACTACAGTGGAGCCCTGGTAATAGAAAGGGTTACCAGAGCAATTCTCGCCTGGGCCATGATCTTCCCACATCAATGCGGGCCCTTCAAGGGAGACCCAGAAGAGCTGACATTGTGGCAGGTCTCTGCCTTTCCCTACTCCTGGCCCCTCAAACAGCCCAAAGCTTCCTGGACTTCCAGGAAAATGACGTGGGCCACTCAGTTTTACTTTGCCCTCCCGCTGTCTGTTTGTCAACTGCCACAAAACAGATGGCTGTACCCTGGTGTTATATTGAAACATCACTGCTTGCCTTCCCCTGTCCCCCTCACCCCACAATGTCCCTGAGACTACTTCTTCTGCTTCTGTTTCTAGTCAGCTGCCAGGAGGAGGTACCCAGGCTGCAGAGGGAAGAACCCACCCACAGCCCTCGCCTGCGAAGGAAGGTGTTGGGGCACACAGTGACTCGGAGTCACCAACTGTTGCATGCTCCTCCAGGCCTCTAGAGAAACACAAGGGACCCTTTTTATTAAAAGAAGAGTCTGTGTTTATTTGTTGGTCCTTTTAACCCAGGCAACAGCCCAAGCCCAAGTTGGTGAGAAAGGTGTGGCAGGAGCCATTTGAGGTTATGGAAATTTTTGAAGGTGACTTGAAGGTGGCAGGTAATCCCAGGAATGGCAAAGCATGTCAGGGTGAAATTCCGATATTGGCACCTACTCAGAGGCTGCTAGTACAAGCTCAGCCCAGGAGGGAAGATGGGGAGAGGGGCCCCCGGTGGAAATCAGAAGCCCTCAGCCTCTGCTATAATGGAAGAAGAGTAGAAGAAGGGAACAGCCCCAGGTTCAGAGTAAGCAGAAGACCTCAGGGGCCTTGAGAACCAGAACCTCAGGTTGAAAGAATAGGGTTCTTTAGCTCCAGGGGAAAAGTTGGTCACACCTAAATTAACTGTGGACGCTGCTATAGAACTGGGGCTGGGCACTCCGAGGAGTAGCCCCTGAGTCATTATCAAACAAATGAGTGGAAGGATAAATGAATGAATAAACTAAAAAACATTGATGAAAATAGCACCAGACAGAAACCCAAGTTCTAGTCCAGATCTAGCTGATAATAGTAACCAAAATTAACATTTGAGTAAACACTTTCCTAAAAACATGCACATCTTTATATACATTATTAAATTTTATCTTCATAAAAATCTTTTTAGTAGGTATTACTATTAACTCCATTTTATAAATGAGGAAATGCTCAAAGAAATTGAGAACAAGACCTGACATCTAGCAGATGCTCAGTAAAAGATGTTTTTGGTTTTTTGGGGGGGAATGGTTTGAATAAACTTACCAATACAGTAAGTGGTGAAGCTGAGTCTCTAATTTGCTGGGTGACCTTAGACAAATCACACCTCCTCTCTGGGCTTTAAGTCTCCCTGGAAGAGAGAACAGCTCCTGCTCAACAAGGGTGTAGGGAGGGCAGGGGATAAAAATCAGATCCATAAAAGACAAGGAGAGATTATTGCCTTTGATTGCCAAGCCATAGAGTAGCTCAGCTCAGGGTGAGCCCAAGCACAAGAGTCGCCAAGGCAATGGTCAGGGGGCAAGCCTTACTGTTCCAAGCCCAAGAACAGCTATTTCAGGACCAAGCTGCCCTCAACGGTTGGAGGTAGGGAAACAGAATAAATGAAGGCAGAACTAGAGGAGAGTTTGGGATCAAGAAGCAGCCTCAGAGCCCAGTTTGGGCACAGGATTTGAGTTGCATCACAGATGTGATGGAGAGAGACGAGAACATGAACTGATGAACTGATACTAATGTGGCATATATATATATATGTTTAAAAGGTTATTGGAAGGACTTAGGCTTAAGAATGAAAAACTGGAACAACAGAATGAAAGCAAGGGCATGTGAAAAGGAAAGGTGGCCTGGGGCCATGGTAAGTGGGGGCAGGGAGAGCAGGCTTAAATTGTAGCAAGCGGGATCCAAGTTAGACTCAGGGAAGAAATGTCCAGGAAGATGTTAGGCATAAAAATAAGCTCTCCTTTTTGGGTTACTTTTAGCCACAAGGACCCTCCTGCCACCCTCACCCTGCCCCCATTGTGCCTTCCAGAGCAGCCTGTTTGCTAGGAATAAACAACAGTGTTATCCACAATCAAGATGACTTCCACAGATCTCCCCCTCCCGAGAACCCCCCCTAGCGCTGTTACCTTTCCAGTCCCAATTCCCCAGGCTGCCCACCTCCTCTGCTAAGGTGGGGCAGGGTCCCAGGGGCATGCATCGGACCTCACCATACCTCAGTGCCTTCTAGAAACAAAGACACCAACAGCCACCCTAGGCTGAGTGCTGCCCATCAAGGAAATAATCAAGAGGCTAGCAAGCTCCAAATAAACTTTTGTAGGAGGCAGGCATGTGGCCGGAGTGCTGGCCGGGGTCTAGCCCAGCAGCAGACAAGTGCAGAAATGCTACTCCCCACAGACTGCTGGGGCCTCGGCTCAGCCGATATCTCAGGCCAGCACAGGACACCCCAGCTCCTGCTCCAGCCCACACCCACATCCACATACCAGTTTCTGTTTCCATACACACACTGGTGCCAATCCCGTCACGTCCTTTTGCACACACATACCTGTGTGCATGGCACCAAAATCTGGCTCCCATCTCGTCCTTCATACCCTGGGGGCTGCCTGGCTTGGCTGGTGGCCACCTGTGCCTTCCGTCAGCCCCTCGGTACCCCGTTCAGGCACCAGTATGCCCATGCCTTCCCTGAGCCAGGCTGCTTGCTTCTGCTCTGCTGGTAGGGGAAGGGCAGGGACCCCTCACTTGCAGTCACTAACTGCAGTAATTGCAGACCATGGGCCTTCAGGAATGGCCGAGCTTTCTCCTGTCTGCTCTTCCTCCCACACAGCTGGTCACTGTCTGCTGCCCTCTCCTTCTCAGTCAGCTGATCACCCTCTTTCACCCACTCCCTGTGGCTTTCCTGCTCCCCAGGCTTCCACTTGAGCATGCGGATGCTGTGAACGGTGAGGGGGAGCCGGGACACCCCTTGTCCTAGGGCTCCGGGACATCAGACTTTGCCCTGGCTCCAGTGCACTGCACCACAGACACACACACTCCAAGTCTTGCCTCTGGGGCCTCACACCCCAGCCCCTCCGATGACCCTCCCAGGACAGGAAGAACAGATCCAGCCCTCCACCTCCTGCTCACCTTAGCCCCCAGTCCGGTTCCTGCGGTCAGCTCAACGCCATGCCTTGGGTCCCCAAGACAGCCCCAGGGAAGCCACTACAGGAATGCTCAGAGACACAGGACCTGAAAGGAAAACTGTCCTCCACCCCTACTCCTTATCCTGTTCTCTCAGCTCAGAATCCCATCCAAGCCGTTGTTCGGGGGCTCCTGGATGGAAAGCGACTGGTGTGTGTGAGTGTGTATGTGTATGAGTGTACTGGGAAGTGAAGAGGCAGAGAAACACCACAAGCAGCAGGAGGGATTGAGGTCAAAAGTTTGTGAACCAGGATTACAACATCTAACCTCAGTAAGTCAAGTCCTCTATCCCCAGTTCCCCACCCCCACTCCCTCCCTCTGTAGCCCCTCCTGCCCTCCTAGTGGCACTGTCCCAAAAGGACCCCTCCAAGCGGGGCTCGGAGACTCCTGCCTGACCTTATCTCCCCTCTTTTCTCCTTGCCCTTTCCCTGTCCCCCTTCTCACCTTGCCCCTCTGGGTGCCAGAACTGGCTCCTTCCACGGGATGAGATGGGGACAGACAGGAGAGGACAGCCCTCTCTCACCAGAGCAGGAGGATGGAGCCACCAACTCTCGGGCTGGAAACTGAGAACCTCAGAAGGAGAGCTGTCCTCAGTGACAGAGTGCGGGAGGAGGGTGAATCACACGCTGGACTTTTCCACCAAGTACCTGCCCTCTGTGGTTTCAAGGCAGGCTCTGGACCTCCACAACCAGTCTCCTCCTTGGGATTTTCCTAGAGAAAGTGCCCAGAGTACACCTCAAGGAACCCATGGGACACAGGTTTGCAGTCAGATCCAAGTCTGAACTTCTCTTGTCATTTACCGACCCTATCAGTGAGGCAAGGGTCTCAGCCTCACTTTATCAATCTGTAAAAGGTAGATAGCAATGCCCACTTTGCAGAGTGGCTATGAGGGCTGAGAGCAATAGGGAAACTGCTTGGGATATCACAGGTGCTTACGGGGAACTGTAGGTGTCTGTCGTGGGTCCTCTGAAAGCTGGGGCTGGGGTGGTGATGTGTGTGGTCCCAGGCAGCACAATACCACTCCCATAACCTCTCAGTACTGAGGCACATAGCTGAGACTTGTCTGGTAGCCTAGCAGCTATCAGTGGTGAACTTACTGAATAATATGTGTGTCCTGTGCTATGTGCCCAGCAAGCTTATCCAGAACAGGGTCCCGTCACTATTCCCAAGTGTGCCTTTGCAGTGCTAGGGACAGGACTGCCCCAGGCCCATTCATTCAGAACAGCCTGAGACTCTTCCGAGGCAATGAAGATGCTTCCTGAGGTCTAGGTGGTGAGGAGGAGGGGAAGTCGAGGGGAGAAAAGGAAATTTCCCTTAGCATGAGCTTCCCCTTCGTATTTGAGAACTTCCAAGCAGGGCTGGGTATGGAGTGAGAATCTCAGTCTGTAATTTTCCATCAAAGCACCCACTTCACTGTCTGTCAGGCCCCTCTCAGCACCTCCTGTGGGTTTCCCCATGAAGAGGAAGCCAGAGTGAGTCTCAGTTCTTGGAACTTTGCCTATGTGAAAGCAGGAGGTGGGCTGGGGTCAGCTCAGGCAGAGCAGGGCGTAAACAGAGCAGCTGGAACTCACACGCCAGTCACCCCCATGCTCACCTGGGGTGCTGAGTCTGGCACTGCTGTGTCTGCCTTGTCCCCACAGGTCGGGCCACCATGTGTCAACTATGGAGCTTACTGTGAAGGGGACACCAAAACCCATGAAGCTGTTCCAGAGGAAAATACCCACCCAGCCTCTCTGTGAAGGGGAGCAAGAACAGAGAATCAGACTAGGCAGGTGGAGGGGTTCCATAGCTCACTCATACATTCAAAAATTTGATTTCGTGCCTACAATTTGCCAGGCTTTCTGCGAGGATCTGGGGATGTGCATGGTCAGCAGTCTTGTCATCTCTCCTTCACTTTGTAGGAGATCAGCTGCCTTGTCTGAACTGGCTTCCCTGTGACTTGAGCCCTCACATACTCAAGTGCACCCCAACCCCCGCCACTTCCAACTCCCACTGGGAATTCAGACCAATTTGTAAACTGCTGGAGCCCAGAGACCCCTATCTGTGCCAAACTAAGGTCCCTAAATTACCTGGAAAGTCTACCTAAGACTGGGCTGCTTCCTTACTGGGAAGGGTCCAGAGACCAGATAGAATACAGTCAAATGAATCTGTTATCTTGCTGCAGTGGGAACCATGAACCTCATGGAATCTCCTGACCTTCTACCCCCATGCCTGCTTTTGGAGGGTCTGGCATAGGACCTATGTCTTAAGCATTGGACTCAGGCTAGGTACTTGACTTTATCCCATTTAATCCTCACGGAAGCCTTGAAATGTAGGCATTATTAGTTTGTTTTACAGATGAGAACTTTGCTGTGACTAGAAGATAAGTGATGTGTCCTAGACCATACACTAGTAAATGATGGAGCTGGGATTTGAACCTGCACCTCTTGGCTCCAAAAATCTATGCTTGTTCTATGGTAGCATGCTGTTTCCCAGACCCTGAATATTTAAAGAGCAGGGGTCACATTTCATAACTTTGTTTCTGCCTTTAGCATTTAATAGTGTAGGCACTCAATGTTTATCAGATGGATGGTTGGATGGATGCATGGATGCAACTTGAGGGGGGAAAATGATCTCAGTCTTCCCTTTTCTGGGAGGGCACAGCTCTCCCAGAACCAGGGGATAGACTGGGACTTGGAAGACTCACTCTTGATTTTCTTGGACAACACTGCTGGTCCTGTCGGGGCACTAGGCCCACAGGAAGCCGGGTTATTTTGGGTCTACCTTTCCTTTGCCTTCTAGCAAAAATGCTTAGTTCAATAAATGTGCAGACTTCTTACTGGGGCCCAGTGCACCTGCTGTGTGTGGCCAGGAAGCCAGAGGACAGCAAGGATGTCTCTGAACTCCTGGGCTTTTCTGTTTCATTGACAACCCAATGTGGTGGGAGTGGAGCCACAGGAAACAGGACGGATTGCTTTCCCAGGGCAGCTCCTCACCACTGGACTCCTAACAAAACAATGATGTCAGTATTCTTATTCCCACTTTAATAGAGAGAAAATGAAGGATCGGAGAAATTAACTTGTCCAAGGTCACAGAGCTAGTGAGTTAGAAGTTAGGACCCACTCGTCAGGACTGCAAGCCTTTCTGAAGGAGTGTCCTCAGCTGTTGGTGGTGTGTCTGAGCTTGTGCATATTTACCTGACGCTAATGAAGGAGCGTGTCTTTGTGCACATCTATGGAACTGAGACATGTGCTAGGTCTGAGGTATGAAATCTGAGGCCTCAGGCAACTCGGTGGGCTGGATATGTGATTAGGCTCCTCCCTCCCCGTTTCCAAGGACCTTCCAGTTTCCTATGCTTCTGGTCACTCCATTGAGCTCTCAGGTGCCACAGGCTCTCTCTGCCCACCTGTCTTCCTCTGCCCTTCTTCTCTAACAGGTGCAGCCTCTGAACAAGGAGGGCTCCCCTTCCCTTTGTGTCTTCTTCCTCAGAGAACTGCAGGATCTGGTACCCGCCCTTCCAGGCAGAGAAAGCAAACGGAACTGAGCTTACTCTGGTCACATCTGCCTTGTCTAGAACCAAGTCTGCGCATTCCTGCTCCCTTTCCCCACCCTGACCCAGGCTGGTGGCTTCTCTTGAACTTCTCTGTCAACCCACTGCGTTGCTAGAACAGATCCCCTGCACCCACCCCATTCCCCACTGGTTTAATGACTTCAGGGCTTGCACACCCATTGCCTCATTTGAGCCCTAGACAGACTTGTGGCTGGGTGAGGTACACAGAATTATTATCTTCAGCTGAAACAACAACAACAAAGACCTGAATTCCAAGTAACTTCCACAAAGGCACACAGCAAGATAGAGGCAGGTCAGGACTAGAACCCATATCTCCTAATTCTCATGTCAGTGGATTATTTTAATACTATATCCCACCATTAATGAATCTCCTAAATGGGATTCAAATCGCCGTTATTGAACCACCTACATCCCTTCCTGGGCCTAGCGGGTTCTTGCAACTTTGATCAGCTGGATGGAGAGAGACAAGTAACACATCCTCAGAATGGCCCTCCGAGACCACCTACCCAAATGGTCAGGGCCTCTTATAGCACATTGCTCTTTTCTTTCATAGCATTTGTCACTTAAGAAACTGTGTCTATGTTTTTGTTTTTTGGGGTTTTTTAATTGATTTTAGAGAGAGAGGAAGGGAGAGAAAGATAGAAACAGAGAGAGAGAGAGAGAGAGAGAGATATGGAAAGAGGCAGGAACATCGAGCTGCGCCTATGTGTGTCCTGGCCGAAGATCAAACCGGCAACCTCTGTGCTTCTGGATGATGCTATAAACAACCGAGTTATTGGCCAGGACTAAACTGTGTCTGTTTTGCTCTTCATGTGTCATGAGCACAGCACAGCCACATAGTAGGTGTTCTGGAAATATTTTTCAGATGGTTGGAAATGCCAGGTGTGTAGTATTTTAAGTTTCAGCACATTTCTCTAGAAGGTTTATTTCTCCCATCTTAGGACGGTGACTGAGTTGAGCACGTAGGGGGTGCCCACCCTAGTCATTGTCCAGGAAGGAGCAGGTAAGGCCAACAGATTGTGGGGCTGCTTTTACTAATTCTTATAAACTTTCCCAACAACAAAAATATAATCAAAACCCAAAGACTGGAAAAGATTATGGTGCTTTTCCCCCACTAAGTGACTTGTAAGAAAACAAACAAACAAATTAGGATACCGCCTGACCAGGTGGTGGCGCAGTGGATAGAGCGTCGGACTGGGATGCGGAAGACCCAGGTTCGAGACCCCCGAGGTCCCCAGCTTGAGTGCGGGCTCATCTGGTTTGAGCAAAAGCCCACCAGCTTGGACCCAAGGTCACTGGCCCCAGCAAGGGGTTACTTGGTCTGCTGAAGGCCTGCGGTCAAGGCACATATGAGAAAGCAATCAATGAACAACTAAGGTGTTGTAACGCGCAACGAAAAACTAATAATTGATGCTTCTCATCTCTCTCCGTTCCTGTCCATCTGTCCCTGTCTATCCCTCTCTCTGACTCACTGTCTCTGTAAAAAATAAATAAATAAATAAATAAAATTAAAAAAAAAATTAGGATACCCCCAGGGAATGCCGTGCACCCTTCGCCTGCTGCTCCAGGAACAGCCAGACGGTCCCCTGGAACAGCACCGGAAGAACCGTTGCAGCAGGGGTGGGGCAACAGCCACCAGAGCCTCCACAGGGAGAAATGCAGTTGTGTGTGTTCAGACACGTACACACACACAAACACACATGCAGCTCAGAGATAAGGCTGCAAAGACACACATGTGGGATCCTCTGGGGCCAAGGCATGCCCACTGACCCTGAGTAGGACAGGCTTGGCCTTCCACCTAGGTCTTCTTTATAGCCTAACCCTAAGAGTTCATCTTGCAGCTCAGGGCCTGAGAGCTCAATCATGGTGACAGCAGGGCCACCCCTGCATGGGCACATCTGGTGGTGCCCATAGGGCTCCATCCTCTTCTCAGCTTCTGAGTGCAGGGTGGCCCTGAGGAAGTGGGATCCCTCTGCCGGCTGAGCTAGGGTAGTGCCCTGCTCTGCCAGGGCTTTTCGTACCTGCTGCCTCAAGTCTGCAAAGCCACTGCTGCCGCTCTCATGCCCCAGCCCCAGCCCTGGGCAGGCTCATGCAGAGATAGGTTGGCAGGCAGGGTCAGGCAAGGACACGGCAGGAGAGACGTGGGCAGAAGAAGCCCAACCACTCTTTCCACTGCGTTCCTCTAGCTAGGGCTCAGGCCTCCTCTTTCATTCCTCTCCACTGCCTTTCTTACTTCACAGAGGGAAGGAGGAGAGGGACTCTAGTAGAAGCGTGGCCACAGGTCGGGGAGACATTCCTTCCAGTCCGAGTCTCTGCTCCTGGTCCACAAGAATTTGATGAGGGAAAGAGATAGGAGTCTTCTAAACCAGTGGTCCCCAACCTTTTTTGGGCCACAAACTGGTTTAATGTCAGAAAATATTTTTACAGACCGGCCTTTAGGGTGGGACAGATAGATGTATCACGTGACCAAGACAAGTGTCAAGAGTGAGTCTTAGACGGATGTAACAGAGGGAATCTGGTCATTTTTTAAAATAAAACATCCTTCAGACTTAAATATAAATAAAACGGAAATAATGTAAGTTACTTATTCTTTCTCTGCGGACCAGTACCAAATGGCCCATGGACCGGTACCGGTCAGCAGCCCGGGGGTTGGGGACCACTGTTCTAAACCACAACTTTAAAGTAATGAAGGGGTCCAGGCAGCAAGGCAGAGGGGCAGGAACCAGGCAGAACCTCTAGCAGTCAGTGGGAAGAACTGGCGTTTAATGGAGTGAAGGGTAAGAGATCCCAGAAGCCGAAGAGACCTCTCAGCCCACCCACCAGCCCTCACCCAGTGTCCTCCTCCTTGGCCTATCCCAAAGGGGACTATAAGGGGATCACACCTGTTTAGCAATCCCTGGGGCAGGGAACTCAGAGTGGGAGGCACCCACCCTTAAAGGTGGTTTCTAAAATACCCCCTTTGTCTTATCTACCCCAAGTGGGAGACAGAGATGCACAGAAGGACTGCTTCTGCCTTCCCTGCTGCTCCTGTCCTCACACCAGGCCCACAGGCACTGTCCAAGGGCCTTCCCCTACCCCCTAGCAGTGAGACTCTAGTACTGCGAGTCTGAGAAGTGATGTGCTGGTTGTAGCAGGGCCAGAGGGTCCTGCTTGGTTCCGCTGGGCCAGTTCCTCAGCTGGGCACACGAGTTGTTGAATTCTCTGGAAGGAGAGACGAGGTGGCTGCCGCAAGGGGGAGCGGGCTGCGGGGAGTGGTCTGCCCACTGCCCCCATCACCACTGTCTGCCTGACTCCCCACACACAATGGCGCCCTGCAGGTGCCAGCCCTACAATCAACAGCCTGTGTCTTATAGTCCCCTTCTGAGGCTTTAACACTCACTGTGTCCCTCCCTGACTCCCACACCAGGCTCACTGCCCCGTGTGCACCAACCTCTGGCCTGGCAGGCAGCCATCCACCATTACCCCCAGGGTTCCTCCCCTCTGACTGCTTTCCTCCCTGCTAACCCCTACTTCTCTGAATGAGCCCTTGAGGGTGCTGAGTTTGTAGAAGCTCCAGGCAGGAATACAGACCATGGAGGACAGAGCCAGGAGCCAGCCCAGGGCATCCCCCCACCAGGGGTAAGTGTACTTCTTGTTGTAGGTCAGCGGGGTGTACTTGACCAGGGAGAAGAGAAAGGTGGCCTGAGGGTGAGAACAGAAGAGAAAGGGGCTAGGAAGCAGGGGCTCTGTGCCCTCAGCACCCCCTGGAGGAACTGGCCGGGATCACGCTTCAAGTCCAGATTTTCATTCAGGCTCTTCTGGGCCAATCAGCCTACAACTCCATCACATTCTACTCAAAATCCACACATCCCAAATAGGTATTTCCAGGGCACCTACCTTGTCCCTCCAGGGCCCCCACACCCATTGGCACCTCTACACATGGTTGTCTCCCAATTAGGACATGACAGTGTGCCTGCTGGTGCTTTCAGTCAGGTCTCCCCGCATCATCAGGAGACTGAATACCTCAAGGGCAGACATGAGGCCTCATTTACATCTTGCCTGCAGTGGTTGCTCAGGGGAACTGCTGGCTCAAAGGGTTAAGCCAGAGGAAGCAGCACAGAGTGGTTCATGGCTCAGACTCTGAAGCTAAGTCACCTGGGCCTGCATCCTAGCCTGCCGCCACTTTCTAGCTTGGGTAAATTGCTAAACACCTTTGGCTTTATCTGTAAAATAAATGTAACAGCAATTCTTACTTTGTGGGATCTTTGTGAGGATTAAGTGTGTTAAAAAGTATAAAGTACTTTGTGCCCAGCTTAAGGTCAATGCTCTGTCACTTGTGCCCAGCTTAAGGTCAATGCTCTGTAACTGTTGCTATTATTATTGCTGTGATCAGTATTATTATGAGCAGCCCAGTGTACTTGGGTTTCAGTTCTGCCGGCAACATTAGGCTCACATTGTTGTATTAGTCAATCAGTCTGACAGCTCCGGACCTCAGTTTATCCTTCTGAAAAATGGGAAGGAAGCATCTGTCTTGCTTTCATTTTTAGAGTCCAACAGGAGGATGAATGGAAATCTAAAATGACTTCTAGTCCCCACAGAGAAGTCTCTTATCAGGCTAACAGCCTACCTAGCTTCTTGCCACCACCATCTATCTATCCCTTCATCTGGCTTCCTTCCCTAAAGGTTATCTTACTGTGCACACAGCTGGTGTGAGGAAGAGCCAACAATATTTGATAAGAGGCCAAGGCCTGTACCCAATCATATCTTCAATGTTGTCATAGAAGTGCCCAGCTCCTACCATGAAGAGAAAGAAGGAAGGGGAAGAAAAGACATTTTTTAGCATCCAAAGTATCAGGACGGGGCCTGCACAGACCAGGATGGGCAAGGACCAATAAACAGAGGGTATCATGGTTGTCTTTACTGATCAGTGCTAGAAGAAAACTCTTCCCTGGGATTCAGAGCTGGCACTGGGCAGCAAAGGTAATAACTTTCTGGTTATTGAGGCTGTTCTAAAGGCTGAAAAGTTTTGGACAGGACAGGATATGGGCCCATCGGGGGAGTCTATGTGTAGCCATAACTAGGAGGGTAGGCAAGGCAATCTCTGGAGGGCTCTTCCAATGGTAGCAATTTAGAATTCTTGAGATATTTGAGGTTGGGTAGGAGAGAAGACCTAAGAAAAGGTGAATGTGAGCAGTGGATGTCTCTCCTTTGTCTATGGGCCCTGGGGTGGAGGTGAGTCCTGGGGTTAGGGAGAGTTACTCACCATAGACCCAAGCCACACAGAGGGACTCGAAGATGGCCACAAACAGGAGGCACATGCCACTGGCTGCATAGTAGTCAAAAAGCTGAAACACATACATACCTCCCTGCCAAGAAGGGGATGAAAAACAGAACTTTATCCAGGGGAAACAGACAGATTTTCCCCCTTGCCATCCAGCCTCATACCCTCAGGGCACAGAACATGGTTGGTAGGGATCACAGAGGATAGATATTAAGGAGAATGTAGTTTGTAAGCTGTAAGGCACTAGGCAGATATGAGGCAATAATTATTTTTTATTCTTGTTTTTGGACGGATGACAGATGAAATAGCTATTCTCAGGCTGTCCTTGAGAACAGTTATGGGTTGTCTTGGATCCAGAAGTCCAAGACATAATGTGCACTTTTTTGGCAAAAATCAGGATGGGTCTGTCATTGATATCACCAAGCTGACAAGTTCCATCTCCTTCCTCCTCCTCTGAGACATCACACAGAATATCCCCCCACCCCCAGGTGATAGTCTTCTCTCTTTGAAGTTTATCCCTAAAACTGCAGCTGCCTGGCAAATGAGATCTTGCTGGAGAGACAGTTTTTCCTAATCCAAGGCCATCCTTTCTATACCTCTTAGTTCAGCATGGAGCCAAATCACCCCGCCTCCAGCCCCCAAAGTATGTGGGCAATGCCCAAAGGCCAGAGGAAGGATTTGCCCTCTTCGTGCTTCCTATGGGTGGATTTGCCCTCTTCGTGCTTCCTATGGGTGGATTTGCCCTCTTCGTGCTTCCTATGGCTTCCAGTGTCCTGAAAGCCCAGCAGCCTGCTCCGCCTGACAGGTGGCCTGTCCACCTTTGCTCCGCCTCCTCACTCAGTCCCCACTTTCAAGCCTCCTGGATCCTTACCTCCGTGACCATGACCACCCCAACAAGGAAGGAGATGACAGATACTCCAAGGATGAGAACCTCCCTCCGGTTCTTCTTACGGAACACACGGGGGTACATGTCCACCAGTGTGGTCACCAGGCTCTCTATGCACACAAACTGAGTGAGAGGGCAAAAGAATTGGAGGGAAAGAGAGCTCCCAAAATAAGCTCCATCAGCTAGCTTTGGCTTATTGCTCCTGGGCTCAGCCCTGCCAGGCTCCCTATCTCAGGTCCCCAGAGCCCTCCTTGCATAGTTAGATCTGGCCCACCCTCCAAAGCTCCTCTTGGTCCCTGGAAGGGGTCCATGTCTGACATTCGCCAGGTCTACGACCATTTTAAGGTCCATCAAGCTCAACTTCATGCCCACTGCTCTTCCTCCCCCAGCGGCCACCTCTTGATACCTGGCTATCCAGTCCCAGGAGGATGATCATGAAGAAGAAGCAGCAGGCCCAGAGAGGAGAGAAGGGCAGCATCACCACCGCCCGGGGGTAGGCAATGAAAGCCAGGCCAGGGCCTACACACAGAGCAGAGGACACACCCAGTGCCTGGGTGACCTCAGGCCACACGCAACCCCAGAGTGGCGCCATGGGATAACTGCAGCCAGAGTGGCCGTCACCACTACCAGCCTCACCACTTCACCCAGGAGAAGCCACCCAAACCTCTACCTGCTCCCAAAATCCAAGGCACCACCCATTGTAGTCTCATGGGCAGAAACAGAACCTACAGGCTAAATGTATCAAGGACTTTGAAAAACGGAAAGGGGCATATCACACACATTTCTGTAAGTTCTACCCCAAATCTCCCAATCTCACTCTCCAGATCTATTGTCCAAACAAGAAGTTTCAAACTTAAAAAGAATTCAGGGTCCAGGCAGACTATGTCCTTTATGAAGAAGATGGAGGGTTAACTGAGAGAGTGGGAGGGCCTGATGAGATCGGCAGCCATTGCCCCCAATCAGGTTAAGGCAATCGTTCTGCTGCTTCTAGAGAGGAGACGGATTAAAAACAACAACAACAACAAAACAAAACAAAACAACAACAACAAAAAAACCCCATCTCTAAAACTAGACTGCACTTGGGGCGACCAGTCGGCCACCTCTGCCCTGAGGCTTTTTCTGTCACCCTATAATCAGTGAACTGGCATTAATTTCAGAATACCACTGATGTACAATCTCTCAAATATATTAATGTTCCTCTCATCTGGCTTAAATAGCAGGAACAGATTCACGCACCAGGGCTTAGGTTCATCCATAGGAACCTTCCTTTGGAAAAAATGGGTGGGACCCTGTGACCTTCGATAGTCCTTTACCTCTGGAAGTCACAGTCCCTACACTGATGAGATGGGAACAATTTTAGCACCTGCCTCACAAGCTGCCATCACATGGTACAGGCAGATGCTTTGCACAGTGCCTGGCATATAGTAAGTGCTTGATAAAAGTAAAATTGAATCATTTTTGATAAGAGTCAACGACGTTAACTGTCCAGCACTGGGCTCTCTGTGTGCTTGCAAATGCTGTGATAAGAACTGTCTTGTTACCAGTTCAAGTGGGTGGTCCACAGGAACAGGGGAAGAGCAAGATCAATGTTCACAGTTTACCCAATAGGGGACCAGTCCTTGAGTTTATTTAAAAGAAGAAACAAGACAGTATGGTAGAAAAGCATTCATTTAAAAAGGGAGGAAACTCTATGAGCCAATATAAACTTATCTCTGAGGTACAGTTTAAAGTGAACAAAATAAGTCAAGGTGCAGAACAGTATATATAGATGTTATCAACTGGTTGTTAAAAAGTGGATAAGGAACAGAAATAGCCATATGTATGAATGAATGTGTATGTACTATGGATATGTGTTGTTGTTTTTTTCTCATTTATGCCCAAACTATTTCTGGAGGGATAAATGTGAACCTGGTAACATGGGTGGCCTAATAACATTGGGGGCGGGAGGAAAAATGTTCACTGTGTACCCATTCACCCTTTGAAGCCAGAATTACTGTTTTAAGTCCTCTACCAGCTCTTCCCAGGATGCATCCACTGAAGGGTGACCAGAGCTCACGTACAGGGAAGGGGACAGTAGAAATGCCTCTGGAATCCGGCTGGTGAAGCTTCAAAGCTCACAGAATCGATGGCCATGAGCCTCCCCAACACTCACCTGACTCTGCCACCTCGGAGATGGGCACCCCCTGCTCTTGGGACATGAAGCCCAAGATGGAGAAGATGGCAAACCCAGCCACAAAGCTGGTGCCACTGTTAAGGAAGCAGAGGGCCATGCAGTCCCTGTGGGCGAGGCGGGCAGATAGGAACAAGCAGGTTAGAAAAGGGCTTCAGTGTCTCAGGCCGGCAGTCCAGAGCCAAGGGGAACCCCAGAGGAGCCTGTTCCTTTCAGGAGACAGGCCAGAAGGGGCTGCCTGGCAGAATTAAAATGAGCATTTGAAGGACGGTTCTGCTACACCCACTCTACTAACTCAGACTTGGAATAAATCAAGGTCGTCCTAAAAGAATGAGGCTCTGGGCTCTGGCCAGTTGGCTCAGCGGTAGAGTATCGGCCTGGCATGTGGAAGTCCCGGGTTCGATTCCCGGCCAGGGCACACAGGAGAAGTGCCCATCTGCTTCTCCACCCCTCCCCCTCTCCTTCCTCTCAATCTCTCTCTTCCTCTCCCACAGCCAAGGCTCCATTAGAGCAAAGTTGACCCGGGTGCTGGGGATGGCTCTGTGGCCTCTGCCTCAGGCGCTAGAATGGCTCTGGTTGCATCAGAGCAACACCCCAGATGGGCAGAGTATTGCCCCTTAGTGGGCGTGCTGGGTGGATTGCCGTTAGGCACATGCAGGAGTCTGTCTCTCTGCCTCCCTGCTTCTCACTTCAGAAAAAAAATTTTAAATAAATAAATAAAAGAATGAGGCTCTGAAGGAGTAAAATATTAATCTAGAGATTACTAACTGTCCCACCACTCTGTCCCCTGCCATGTTGACACCACGCCTTTGGGACACCATCACTGTGACACAATTCAGTGTGGCATGCTAATGTCAAGGACATAGGCCTGGGTAATCCCAGGCAACCACAATTCTTAGTTATCTAAATTTGATTCTGAAATCTCTGATATGACATTTTGGGCTAATATTAAAATTGGCTTAAATTCTCTTATATGAACCAAGTAGGCCAAGGGAACCATGGGGAGGGGGCACCAGCTAGGGAAGGGGTAAACAAAAATGGGTAAGGAGTTCATGTTTGCTGGGGCAAACGCACAAAGCAGGCAAGATGGAGGCCCCACTGCATGACATGACTACTCACCTCCCAGGCATGCTGACACTCCTGAGCCCAAAGCCTCTACATGAGTTCTGTTCAGGCTGGGCACCACTGGGCTTTCCCAGCCAACCCATGACCTGCAATTGGCCCCTTTCAGCAACTGGAAGCCCCAGAGTATTGGGAAGTGGGGTGAAGGGTGGGGGTGAGCAAATCCATTAGCTGCTGCAACCTCCAAATCATACCAGATATAGCACAGCTGTAGGTGCAGTAAAGTGATGCGGGTTTGTGGCCCCCAGTCACCTGTAGCAGTTGTTGTGGTACTTGTTGTAGCTGCTCAGGGCTGTCAGGCACCCTACACAGATGGCAAAGGAGAAGAAGATCTGGGTGCCCGCGTCCATCCACACCTACACAGAGAAAGGCAAGAAGCTGCACCACAGGGGAGCAAGGACATCTGAACTCCATGGAGCACACAGGCCCATGGCTGAGCCAGGCACTGGCTAGTGATGGCGAGAACCCCGCCCTCAGCCTGTGCAGGCCCCCTGCGATCCTGCTATCCCAAGAGGCTCCATGGGCGGGCCCCTAGATGGGGTCTCTCGAGCACTGCCAGGATGACATAGGCATCAGGCATTCGAGGAAGACTGAAGGATCCATGGTGGAGGAGGGTGATGGCGGGAGGGGGCTCGAAGCCAGACCTGGCACCAGGTTTTCATCAGGGAAACAAAGCCCTGTTTCTGCCTCCACTTGCTCCTGTCTTGGGCTCTCCTGGTAAAGTGACCAGTTTGGAAGAAATCCAGGGACAGGATCTCTGGGGTTATGGGTCCTTAATATTATTGCTCTCATCAGCATGAACCTTTGCCCCTTGTATCTCAAATCCCTCTGTCTGAAAAAGAGGAAGAGTAACCCTAGCTCATAAAGAGTCAAGAGAATGAGCAGAAATGTGTCTGCAAAGGGCTTTGTATTCCTTGGGGAGGGGGGAGCTCTCCCCTAAACATAGGGTATGGTTGTTACTGTTATTATCTCAGCTGCTGCCCCAGCCTGCACATGTTATGATTTAGGTTTAACAGCTAAAATAACATCCCAAAGAGAAAGAACATCTAGATAAACAGGACGAGGCAACCCTGTAGCTCGGCAGGGGGTGGGGTCTTGGAGAGACAGACCCGCCCCAGGCACCTCCTGTCTTCAGATGTGAGCTCTACTTGCCCACAGCTGTCCCAACATTTCTGTGTCCCGTTTCTTGTCTGTTGCTTGGCTTTGCTCCAATAGACCCCACACAGGTGCCCACTTCCCTTTCACCGCTATTATGCTCCCAATGCCCCCCACACACACACACCAAAGGCTCAGCTTCCTTCTGTCCAAAGCTCCTAAGTCCCTTCCCCGTCTCTCCCTGCCTCCCTCCTGTCATCATCACCCTCAGTCTCCCTTACTTTTCTCTAATCACACCCACCCTACCAAAGTGCAATTTCATTCAGCATCACAGTGGGTCTCAGACACCTGCTGGCAGGCGGAGAGCACCAGAATCACCCTGACTCCTTGACCAACACCCCCAGCTCAGACACTGACTCTCAGGCTCAAAGAGAACCCAGAAGTCTGTATCATGCTTAAAGCTTTCTGAACAGTCAGATGTGGGCGACAGAGAACCACCGGGCACTCACTCCTCTTGTGATATTTCTGTGTCGGCAGGAATGGAAAAAGAGCAGGGGAAAGTGCTGAAGGAAAGGAGAGACTGTCTCTAGCCTCCGGTCCCTTCTGCCCGCTGTGACCCTCATGCCCAGGGAATTCTGTGAGGCAGAAGCTGTCACCAAGGGAAAGGGCTCAGAGGCACACCCAGAAGCCAGCTAGCAAGAAATAGCACAAGGCGAGGCGTAGAAACACCTGGGGACATCTTTAAACCTGAGGGAAGTTATAATGGGAAGGGGAGGAGTCATTAGGATTTATTTCTGAAGCGAAAGGAGGACAAGGCAGGAATGAAAATAAAGAAGCTGCAGACAAGAGCGGGGGTGTTGGCAGAATTCGGTGTGATGTCACAAAAGGTTAAAGAGATGTTTTGAATCCTTTTTTTTTTTCTTCTAAAACTCTGGCCCAGACACTCTAAGGATGGGCATCTCAGGCATACTCAGTGACCTCTTGTCTGAAGGGCACTCTGTTCTTTCTCCTTTCTGCTCACTCAGGGGGTTACAAGCAGCTCTGAGCTTGTAGGCACAGATTTACCCCAGGTCGGAGATGAAGGGCTGGGCAGCCACGTGTATCTGCCTGGGGCTCACTTTGTCCTGAGAGCAGGTAATCGATCCAAACTGGCCGTGCAGATCTAGGATGTGCACTCTGTGTGCCTAGCAGCACACCGAGTGCAGACGGACCCGCGTGTTACCAGGGAGATGTTGAGTGCCCACAGAGACGTCTGTGGCTGCCCACATGCTGGCAGGGGGGAGCAAATCCTGTGGTTAGAAAGTTTTGCAAACTTGGACTTAGGAAGAAAAATTGTGACTTGGCAGTTTACCTCACCCTGAGGGGGACAGACTAAGACTGAGTTGGGAGGAGAGGTTAACGAGAACAGAGAAAAATGCAGCAGGAGGGCTGAGGGTTCAGAGTGCGAAGATCAGATAGGGTGCCTGGGACTAAAGCCCCCTCACTGGGAGCTTGGCAAGCCCCAGCTCTCCACAGCCGCTGCCTGGCAAGCCCACTGGGATGGGGGAAGGAATGGGGTCAGAGGAGGCTGGAAGAGTCAGCAGAGTAGCTCTTATGGTCCACCACAGGCAACCCACTCCCTGCCTGTGCCGGAGCCCTGCTTGTGGAACAAGCTCCAGTGTGTCTTTAGCTGGGGCAGAAGACTAACCCAGAATAAAACAAGTGTGAAAAATACTTGGAGTGTGGGCAAAAAGAATTCTCTGGGGGCACAGAGGAAGAGAGAGAGAGCTCCAGAAGGTCCAGGAAAGATGTGTTCAACTTTGAGTCCCACCCCAAGGATTATTACAGTTACTATTTTTAGGAAGGCAATCATGTGTAATGGAAAAAGCCTGGGCTTTGGAGTCAAAATGAACTGGGTTCAATTACTAACTCTATTAATTATGAGCTGTATGATCTTAGGCAAGTCACTTAACCTCTCTGAACCTTACTGTTCTCATTAAGAAAATGGGTATAATAATAAACAAAATAATGTATGTAAAATGCCAAACACATAAATAAATAAATAGTTCTTTATCCTACCTTCTAGAATAATAGACAACAGCCCTTAAAAGCTCTCAAATAATTCATATTCCTTGGAAAGTGAGTATCATGGTCATCAGGACAACAGAACCCAAAAGACTACTTGGGATGAAACCCAACCTTCCCCACATGCTAGTTTTCTAGTTCAAGGCAAATTCCTTCAGTTTTCTAAGCTTCCGTTTCTTCATCTGTTAAATGGGACTAACATCTACCTCCCAGCAGGATTAATGGGAGGATCACACTGTGGCACTTTTGTAGTACAGTGCTTGGCAAATAACAAGCAGGAGATATGTGTGTCAGCTGGGGTTGCTGTTTGTCATTGGGTTATTCAGAAAGCAGCCCACCTTTCTGTGATAATGAGGTATCACAGATTTCAGTATATGATATCAGAATAAAAGGACTCATTCTAATCAATGGTTCCAACCTCCTCCCTAAATAAATCCTTCATTAAAATAGTTTAGCATGGAGATTTGAAAGGTTCAGCAAAGGCCCTTTGGCCACCCTACTCCCCCAGCCCCTGCCTTTACCAATCTACCAAAGTGCAGTAGGACAGACAGAAGGAAAGAAACAGGTGCCTGGATAAAGCATGCACTGCACTGGTAAGTCCTGAGTCTCCAGTGGCCGTTCCCCAAGTGAGAGAGACAAGCCCTGAGGAGCACCAACACAGGCAGCCACCTGGCACACAGAAAGCCTGGCCAAAGGAAACCAGATAACCCAGTGTTGTCTCTGCCTGGCTCCCCACTCCGACACTGAGTGCTTGCTAGAGAGATGTGTTTGGTCTTTGTGTTAGCTAGCGGGAATTTTGCATCGTTCTCAAATGCCAGGCAAATGCCAGTTAGAATTATCACACTTCTGGGGAATGCCAAGTACATTCAGTGAGTGCGCTGGCAGGCACCTCACCCTGCAGGGCTTGCTCTGCTCACAGACAACAGAGGCCTCACTTCTGCATGGGCCCAGGACCAGGCAGCTAACAAGGCAGGCAGCTCGAAAGCTCAGGACCAAGCCTGGCTCTTGAAACATTGTCCTCCCCATGGCCTCAGAGCACTTAGAAGACATATGCTCCCTACAAAGCCTATAGCTAGCTGTTTAGGGTTGGAAGATAGTATCCCGGAGAGCAGATTTAAAAGAGTTCTCATTCCCTGTAGTAACCTGGACACAGAATTATGTCCATATTAACACTCAAAGCTATCTGGTCTACCTTCTGTATATTTGCTGGGAGATATATATATATATATATATATATATATATATATATATACACACACACACACACACACACACACACACACACACACATACACACAGATGGGGATTTTGCTTTCAAGAGATCATAAAGTATGTGGAACTTGTCATTATTCAGACCTGTATTCTAGGTGCAGATGTAAGGATGGAAAGTTCTTTACGTTCTCAGGCCTTAATTTCCTTATCTATAAAATAAGGATACCTGGTTGATCTGCTGTGAGGGTGAGCTGAAATAATGCATGTAATCTGTCGGGCTCTTAATGCCAAGTACACTATAAACCCTCACTAATTGTGAGCTATAAATTGTTGATCAGGACAAACAAAGTACTGATCACAGAAGCCACAAATCAGTTCCAGAAATATTGGACCCTCTCTCCTTTTTCTCTCTCAGCCTACCTGCCTGTTTCCTGGCCTGAACATGACTGTTCCTTCCCAGCCTGCCCTCTAAGTAAAGGTGGGCTTTGTAGCTTAGCCATACCTCTGGTTTACACCTCTACTGCTCTGAACCACAATGGCTCCCTTTTGCACAGGGGAACCAAGCCAAACTCTACACTTGTCTTTCAAAGCCTTCCCTCAACTCTGCTGCCCCACAGCATCCTGCTTGCTACCTACTCTCCATCACAAACCTTTGGTTCCAGATAAACCAAAGGGCTTATGATTCACAAAATAAAAATGCACTTTGTTTGGCCTGCCACTTGCTGTGTGACCTTGGGCCTGGTTTGCTCATCTGTGCAGTGTGGAGTTTGCTTTGATAACCTCTGAAGCCCTTTTAGCTCCAATGTTTATGGCTCTGCAGTTTGACTCCAAAGCCTGACTGCAACCCTGTGCCCCGTGTGTAGATGGCACAGCAGCAATCTAAGAAATGGGATAAGGAGAAGGATAAGCTCCTGTCCCACCAGAAGATCACTGAAGAATACCCAGGATGCAAGGCTCTTTGATCCTCTGGGGATGTTTCTGACTGTGGGAGTTCCTGCAGCCCTGGTAGACTCCCGGATGGAAGAACTCATAACTCCGCCAGGGTGGCTGGGAGGCTGAGAATAACTGAACTGCTGAGTCATCCCAAATTCTGACAAGGGGCAGTCGTCGCCTCTGTGTGAACTGCATCCCGGCCTTGGAGGACCTGTGGAAGTGTGTGCCTCTCCCTTTCCTTTTGCTCCTCTCAGTAATGTCAGTGCCTGTGCTGGTGCCTTACTATTTAAAAAGTTTAAATAGCCATCTACTTGTTCACCTTCTCTGTCCTGGGCACCTCCCAGCCTAGTCTCCTCAGGGCTGCTGGCACAGACAGCAATCTCCAGCACCAAGGGAGAAGCTCTAACTTGTCCACGTGCTCCCCAGGGAGGCCGTGGCAGGGCACGGAGCTGGTAACACGTCTTAGAGAGTCTGCAGGGGAGCTGACCCATGCTCCCAAGCCCTTGACACCTCCTGGCTTTGCCAGCTTTCAAAATGGCTGCCAAACAGGAGATGATAAGAAACTGGTCAGGGCCCTGGCCGGTTGGCTCAGTGGTAGAGCGTCAGCCTGGAGTACAGGAGTCCTAGGGTCAATTCCCGGCCAGGGCACACAGGAGAAGTGCCCATCTGCTTCTCCACCCCTCCCCCTCTCCTTCCTCTCTGTCTCTCTCTTCCCCTCCCGCAGCCGAGGCTCCATTGGAGCAAAGATGGCCCGGGCGCTGGGGATGGCTCTGTGGCCTCTGCCTCAGGCACTAGACTGGCTCTGATTGCGGCAAAGCAACGGCCCAGATGGGCAGAGCATTGCCCCCTGGTGGGCATGCCGGGTGGGTCCCGGTCGGGTGCATACGGGAGTCTGTCTGACTGCCTCCCCATTTCCAACTTCAGAAAAATAGGAAAAAAAAGAAAAGAAAAGAAACAAAAAGAAAGGAATGAAATAAGATTGCCAAGGGAAAAAAATGCAAAAAGGGAATGGGTAGAGATGTGGGAAAATGGGTCTAGCCCGTGAGTAAAGGCTGTTAGTGACATATTTGCTGCTTCTGAGGAATGATACTAGGACCTCAGGGCTTTTCTGACAACTGTAAGCTAAGAAGGGGACCACAAACAGCTGCTAACAAACATCTGCAACCCTCCCTGCCCACCATGGATACTTTAAAGCTGGGCCAGGAGCAGGGATAGCTCAACAGAGCACAGGGAAGGTCTGAACCTCAAGCACCTGCAAAGCCATGCAAGAACCTCAGTCTCTGGCTTCTTACCTGGGGATCCCACAGACGTGTGAGGTTTGGGTACAGGTAGAACTGAATCCCTTGGGCTGCCCCAGGCAGCGTCACTCCTCGAATTAACAGGACCACCAGCATGAGGTAAGGGAACGTGGCTGTGAAGTATACCACCTGGCCAAGGGACAGATGAGAGGTAAGAAACTAGTGAGTTAGAAGGGAGGGGGCTGGAGACCCAGCAGCAAGGCCAGAGGCAGGAGCCCCCACCTACAGAAGAGGTCTAAGGAGTTTCCCATCTGTTCCTAGCTTCTCACCCCAGCAACTGTTCAGTTCCACCTCCCCTGTGCTGGGAGCCCACAACCTCTCCTCTCGCTTCCCCCTCCAGCCTATAGCACCCACCCTCCCCTGACACATACCCAATAAATATTTGTTGAGTGACTGAATGAATGTTAGCATTCTTCTAACAAATATGTTTGGAATTATGGCAAAGGCGGTTAGGTATGAAAAGATCTGTAACACATGTCCTCACGGAGCTTACAAGCTTAGTGCAGCCAGGCAGCCAGATTAAGAAGGAAGCCTGGTTAAAGGCCTCTGAGGAAAGAGTCCAGAACTCAGAATGCCCTTCTAACATCTCATACACTCGAGGGCCAAGTCCACCCGACTTCTCAGGTTGATTGAGAATCATTTTGAGATTAATGGTCTTAACAGAATATTTTTCCCCCAAAGAAATGTTGAATGAACTAGGGAGACAGGAACTGTGTTCAGTTTGCAGTGTGCCCACATATGTGGTATATCCCAAGGTCAGATTCCTCCGGAAGTGCTCATCTTCTCTCTCCCTCTTAGTTCCATTTAATTTCTCCAAAGACCAGAAGGATTTGGGATTGAATTCAAGAGAGGCACAGAATCAAAGAAGGGCAAGACACAAAAATCTTCGTTAGGTCATTCCCTCCCATCCTTAACTGGACCACAACTTAGGGAACTCCTGGGTAATTGAACCCCCAGTGAGGGCAGAGCATCCTGGGATAGAGAGCCAGAAGCTCTCCAACACAAACCTTGCCTGTGGACTTGACCCCCTTCCAGACGCAGAAGTAGCAGATGACCCAGGCAAGCAGGAGGCACACGGCTAGCTCCCAGCGCAGGGCCCCCAGGTGCTGGATGCCATCAGAGATCTTCAGGACCCGCCTCCTGGGGAGAGAAGGGTGAGCCAGCTCCACTTTTGCTGCTGCCAGCTTCCATTTCCAGCCTGCACGTTTCAGGCAGTGGAGCCATATAAAGCTTGTCAGCTCTTTGTACCTGAATCCATGAGGCTTTCCTTTGCCCAGAGATGGGGGGGCGTATAAAAAGAGGCAGATCTCAACTGATCCCAGGTTAGTTTACTCTGGGAAGCCGAGTACCAGTTTAACCTAGAGAAGAAGGTGCAAACACATATTTTCTCAACCAGGATTTTAGGATGGTTTCATATTAGGAATCATGCCCTAGATTAATATCAGTATTGGGAGGAGGGGAAGAGAAGAGGCAACACACATGCAGTCGAAGAGGGAGGAAGCTGCAGATATGGACCATAGGCGTGTGCACCATCAGACACGGCAGCAGACACGTAAAAGAGCAAAAGCAGGTGAGTTGAAAATTTTTCACCACTGAAACCAATTTTTTTTTTTTTTTTTACAGATAGAGAGTCAGAGAGAGGGATAGATAGGGACAGACAGACAGAAACGGAGAGAGATGAGAAGCATCAATCATTAGTTTTTCATTGCGACATCTTAGTTGTTCATTGATTGCTTTCTCACATGTGCCTTGACTGCGGGCCTTCAGCAGACTGAGTAACCCCTTGCTCCAGCCAGCGACCTTGGGTCAAACCAGATGAGCCCGCACTCAAGCTGGCGACCTCGGGGTCTCGAACCTGGGTCCTCCACATCCCACTGTGCCACCGCCTGGTCAGGCTGAAACCAATTCTGAAATAACCACTAATATAGGCACAACAGAAAAAAGCCACTTAGGTGACAAGGCCAGAGTCCCCACTGCGTGATCCCACCCCCGCACCCTCCTTTCGAGCACACAGCCCACAATGGGATAAAAAAACCGGCTTCACTTACTCCCAGAACTCAATGATAGGAGAGGTGGCATTCTCAGAGGTCACATTCAGGGAGCCATTGGTCCTCTGGAATTCCACACAATGTTCTATTCATGGGTCCCAGGGAAGGAAGCAAAAGAAAAATCATTAGCCAGTTTTTTGGGGTGAAATTCTAGGAGAATGGAAATAAGTTATCTGGAAGAAAGTGGGCTGAAGCTGTCCATACAAAGCATAACCTCAACAGAGCCCCATCACCCTCTCCTCCATGCTTTTACTTGTAGGTTTCTAAATGTTTTTTGAATACATACTCTTATTAAAGCAGGATCAGATGGTATCAAGAAAGATGCTCTATGTGCCATCTGCTTCAAAGTATAAATATTTCCAGGTAACTGTTGTGTATAAAGTCACAATCTTTGAAGAACAATAAGAAGCTTTCTAGTGAAGTTACTCAGTCAAGTTGCTAAAGAGCACAGAGACAGGTGCAAGGAGGCTCTGGTCAGACCCTCCATTGGCTCACAGTGTGGCTCTCGGTCTCACATTCCTCATCTCTAAAATGGATCTAAAACTAGCCATTTGTAGGACTGATACGGCATTAAATGAAACATGTCTATAAAGTACTGAATAACTAGTAGCCCTTAATTTTCTGTACATGACTTTGGAGTTTCACAAAGAGCATTCACGTTATTGTTGTTGTCTTTATATTTTGTTAGTACAATAATCTTCAAATACTAAGACAGATGGTGTTTTTTTCCACTGTACACATGAAGAAATTGAGTCTGCTTAGAAATGGCTTGTCTTAGCTTGTAAGTGACTGGGGTCTATTTTTTAAATATCTAGAATCTGACTTTCTCAGTTTCACCACTGGTGTAGGTCACCATCATCCCCTGTCTCCTCAGCTGGCTTCCTGACTCTACTCCGGTCTCTCTAGTCAATCTCCATACAGCAGGCAGAGTGATATTGTTAAAATTTAAGGCACATTTTATATCACACCCCAGTTCAAAACTCTCCAATGGGTTTCTGATCACACTCAGAGAAAAGAGCCAAAACCCCTATAGTCGCCTCCAAGGCCTTATTCAATCTACCCCATCTCTTCTGGTGCCCCAGGGCTTCTGACTGAGTTTTCCTTCTACCTAGTGTCTGTCTCCTGCTGTCTCAGTGGCTCACTCGGCATCCTCCAGAGCATCGCTCATGTCATCTTCCCAGTAACGCCTCCACCAACGGCCTGTTTAAAATTACACCCCACACGAAAACTCCCAAAACATCCTCCCTGTTTTATTTTTCTCCACAGCACTTCTAACAGGATACCTCGTATTCATTTATCTTGTTCATGGTGTCTCCTGTCACTGGAATGACAACTCCATGCAGGCGGGGACCTTTGTTTTTGTACACTATTACCACATGCCCTGTTCTTAGAGCAGAGCCGGCACCATGGGAGCTAAACGGTGTCTGCTGAATGACAATGTCAGTCGAACACTTTTCACTAGACATCACTTTCCTTGAAGCTTCAGCACACCGGGAAAAGTGTTTCATCTTGACAGGACGGGATGTCCTATACTATTCAAGATACTAGGTTCAGAGTAAAACCAGATACACTAGAACTGTCCAAACTGTCAAGAAGCAGAAGACTTGGGTATTGCCTCAGAATTGACTCAGAGACACACCTCCCCCCCATTAACCTAAGGGCAGGCCTAAAGCAATAGGCCTAGGCCTCACAAATTCACAAATTTTCCAAGAACTCCACTGAGGTCTGGATAAAAACATCACCCGATAAGCTGGTTGTCAAAGATGATTTCAGTGCACTTAGATGAAAGGAATGAAGGAATGAAGGGAGGGAGGGAACGAGGGAAGGAGGGAAAGAGGGCGAGAGGGAGGGAAGGTAAATGTATTATATAAAGAAATTAGGAGAATATAACATGTTTAAAACTTGGTTCATTCAACAAATATTTTTTAGTATCTGTAATGTAGCCTGCACTGTGCTAGGCCCAAAGGCCAAAGAGATAAAGACATCTTTTCTGCCTTCAAGTTCTTGCTGATCTGTGGGAAAACCAGACCAACAAACAGACAAAAAGCATGTAGGAGGCACAGCAGGGCCAGGGGCCAGTGCAGGTGCCACCAGACATGTGAGAGAAACCTAATGCACCAGGGATAGCGGGGAAGTACCTCCATCTGACTTTTCACTCGAAAAATGGCAGAATGGAGGTGGCAGCAGAAGTTGGCCAGGGGATGCCTGGAAAGGGAGCATAAAGTTTGAGGGCAAGAGAGGCCTCAAATATGATGCCAATGATTGCAGAAGTGTGCCTCCCTGGCCAGCAAAAGATTCAAACTCCAGCTCAGAACTGAGTAACTTATGAACAAGAGAAATTAATCATGGCACAGGAAGGCCTCGCTGACAGGCCCTGCGAGGTGTCTGGCTGTGAGTGCAGCATGTGGTGCTGAGACTCCAACAGGATGTGTCCAGTACGTTCTTCATCTGCTCTGGCCACAGGGTGCCACTAACCACTGGTGGCTCTTTATGTTTAAATTAATTAAAACTATATAAAAAATTTAAAAATTTAGTTCTTCACATACATTAGCCTCCTTTCAAGTGCTGGATAACCACATGCTGGTTACCGTTCCAGATACATACATCATCACACAAAGTTCTTTTGGATAGCACTACCTGAGGCATTTTTTTATTTTTTGTTACTTTTAATTCATTGGACTCAGTAGTTCTATTGTTGTAGGTGATGCTGGTAGTCTTTTAGGCACAAGAGAAAATTAATATTAATGACATACCAAACAACTTATTCCCTGGTTAAATCCAGATGAATTGTGAATTGGAAAGAACTAAAATAATATCAGGGAAGGCATGAGAAACAAAAAGATTAACAAACAATATATACATGTTGGTCAAATAAGTTTGTAAAATATGATTTTTATGTTTGCTCACTTACAGTTTGCATTGGGGGCTGGGCAGCGCCAGGTGTATGTGGTCTGTGAAATTGTAAATTACCTTCCTGCTTGGGAAGGGCCATTGTTTTTGCTAATGTTTGCTGGAGGAGAGGTTTCCCACCAGAAAGTTTTGAAAGGAAAGAACAGAGGGGAAGAGAGTTTCTGCCCCCACCAGGTGTGGTAGGATTTCTTTTTCCTCCCTGATCCCTTGCCCTTCAGGGGAGCAGATTCCTGCTTTTCCCTTGGCTTTCTTGTGGCTTGCCTGGCTTGGTGGGTGAGAAACCAATAAACAGAATGGCCCACTATCCTCCGGTTCGCTGTTTCTCTACCATCTGCTCGAATTCAATGAGAACCTGCTCATGAATGGCCACCATGGCAGCGGCCCCTAGTCCTACAATACAATATTTCAAACTAGAATAAATAAATAGCTAAATTATATAAATAGTCAGTTCTATTTGCATAATACATGAATTCACAATACATTAAATTGAATACCTTTTTAAAAAACTTTTTTGACATTTTGCCTGTGGTGCTGGTGAAATCTCACTCTTATCTTTGGTATAAGATCTCTATGAGTTACTTGGCAAATTTCTACTGAGTCCCAAATTATGGCTGGGAACTGGGTTGCCTAAGATGTAGGGACAGTCCCACTCCTGGTCCATGTAGCAAACAACAGGAGGCAATGGACCCAGAGGTGACCTTACCTGTATTCCACTCATGGCGGCAGCTTCCCCAGGGAAGGTCAATAGTGAAGCTGCTGAAGAGGTAGAAGAGGGCCCAGGCCAGGACAATGATGTAGTAGGCGTTAAGGAGGATGAGGATCAGCTGGGAGGCATAGCCGATGCCTGGAAGGGGAAAGGGTGGAATTGAGCCAGGAGCAATGGACAGATTTCTCACATAATACCCCCCCCAGTGTAGGAGAGGGTTTGTGCTCCTGCCAGTGTCCTAGAACAAGAAGTGCTGGAGCCTGGCTCCTGGCTCTCTTCTCCCCATCCCCAGCAGGCAGAAGTGTGCTGGGTGCTTGTTAGGTAAACAAATGTTTTTAATTATATTAGGGCAGCAGCCTGTGTGTGTACTGTAATCTACAGAAGGCTGCAATACCTGTCCTCAGGGCAGCAGGTTGCAAATTGGGGCTTCCTTCCTGCTTGGGAGGGGCTGCTGTTTGCTGTTGTTTGCTAGAGAAGGGTTTTTCCCCCAGCCTGTTTTGCTGGGCAGAAGAGTGCAGAAGAGTGCAGAGAGAGAGAGAGAGAGAGAGAGAGAGAGAGAGAGAGGTGTTGCACTCGCCGGGTAAAACAAACACTGGAGACGTTTGGAGAGTTTCAGACAAAGTTTTATGGCCAAGAGAAAAAAAGAAAACAAAGCAAAACAAAACAAACCTGCGCAGGGGTGAACTCAAGTGGTAGTCACAAGAGCCACACCGAGCGCCTACAGTCTAGGGGTTTTTATAGTATAGCAAGCAAGCAGTTCATTGCTATATTTGGCATTTAGCAATTGGCTTCCCCAAATTAAATTCTAGTCACGTGCCTTAGCAACCAGTCATACAGTTGAAAGCCCCAGCTGGAAATATCCCTATCTATCCCCTAGGATGTGGTTACATTTTCTGTCTTAGCAGTTCTTGTGACTTCCTTATCTCAAGGACTCCTCAGCTCCTAGCCATCCTGGGAGTCTGACGACTTCTCTATCTCAAGGACTCTTCAGCTCCTAGCCATCCTGGGAGTCTGGGCTCATCTGTTTACTGGACTAGTTCCTTTGAAGTTATTTCTAAAGCCTATTAATGTATTTTATGGCTTTTATTCGAATGTCACATTTCCTCCTCTTCTTTGTCCTAGTTAAATCCTTAACTATAACGGAGATTCTTCGGCTGCACTAAGGCGTTGGTACGGCTGAGATAAAATCATTATTTTAACTGTTTCTATTCTTTCCTTAATAAAAGCAAATAACTTGTTAAGGATTACGGGTCCAATAGTGAGGGCCAATAACAATACTAACAATGGTCCTGCTAGTGTAGTTATCAATGTAGTTAGCCAAGGTGACAGTTTGAATATAGAGGTGAACCAATCTAAATTGTCATTATTTTGCTGAATGTGCTCTGCTAACTGTTTTATCTTATCTATTTTATCCTGGATTTCATTGCTGTTATCAGTTAAATTAAAACAACACATTCCTTTTATTTTTTCACAACCCTGGTGGTGAAATAATAATAGATAATCAATAGCCGCCCGATTATCTAAAATAGCTTGACATAATTGCTGCTGTTCATGATTTAAAAGAGTCAATGCTTGAGACGTTTCGTTGATGCTTTTAGCTAAGTTACAAGCTAAATGCTGGATTTGTCTATGATTGTAAGCACCCCATACTAGATTCCCTACAACACTTAAAATTATGGCATATCCTTCAGCTTCTGACAATAATTGTACTTCATCATGACATTCAGGTCCTACAGGGATGGAGGCAGCACGCCTGCTGCGAAGAGTGGTATTATGCTCAAGAAGTAACAAATCATTCTTGTTAGGTAAGAAAGTAGCAATCCTAGATAAACAACAAGTGGTGTCAGTAAGATTAGGGGGAATATAATTATATGTCATAGAGTTACAGGTAAAGAACCATCCAGTAGGCAGGGTAACATAACCATAAATGGAAGGGTATTTGATAGTATTCTTACAGGGTAAAAAACCAGGGATTGTCTTACAATTTTTACTACAATTAACAAAAAGAACACAAGTATCATTGGGTACAATAATGCTATGGGGAGTATGAATCTGTAATGCATGGCTTGGCAACTGATAAGAAACTTTTCCCCAGTTTGCTAAATCTAGATAAGTTACAGTCTTATTAGGGATACTGGAGAAGAAAGTTAAATTCCTTATGTCAGCTGCCGGTTTACATACCGGGCGTAGACATTTTCCTAACATGAAATGAGAATGACTATCCTGTTCAAGGCAAAACGATGAGACATTTAGGGTGTGTGCTAAAGCCACCCATAAATTCTCTGGATGATTCAGGGTTTCCTGGAAAGCAGGTACTGGTTTAATACTGGATAACATACAAAAGAAAACCATTGCTACGATTCGGGTAAGAACCGCACTTTTAAGGGATTGTGGGGATCCGCTTTGACTCTCTATTTGGCTTCCTTTAAGCTCGGTTCTTGAGCTAACTTTACATGTGATAGATGAATCCAGTAAGGTTTTTCAGCTACCCTCACAGCCGTGGGCGTGCTGAACAGTACCTGGAACGGTCCTTGCCACCGAGCGTCAAGGTTCCCACGACGGTGGTTAAGAATCCATACCCATTGTCCTGGCTCCGGTGGAGTTGGCAGTGGAAGTCCTTTGAGTTGGTCCTTCTGCTGGTCTCTAAGCGCCTGTACTTCTGCACGTATCAGTTGTAATGCCTGTAAGGACTTTAGAAAACTTTGATTAGAACCCTCAATTTCTTCCCTCGTTATTTGTGGAACCAAAGGAGTTGGTTGCCCATACATTAACTCATAAGGAGTCCATTTTCCTGTATAAGGTGTATTTCGAACCCTATATAATGCAAAAGGGAGTAGCTCTACCCAATTTTCGCCAGTCTCTTCTCTTAACTTAATTATAGTCTCTTTAAGGGTCCTATTCATCCTCTCGACTTGCCCTGAACTTTGAGGCCGATAAATGCAATGTAATTTCCAATTGATCTCTAATCTTTTTGCTAATTCCTGTGATATTTTGGACACAAAAGCAGGTCCATTATCTGACCCTATAGCAATGGGAATGCCATATCGTGGAATGATTTCTCTTAAAAGTATTTTACAAACTGTTGAAGCAGCTTCTCCTTTTGTAGGAAAAGCCTCAGTCCATCCAGTAAAGGTGTCTATTAGAACAAGCAAATATTTATAGCCTAATTTCCCTGGAGTCATTTCGGTAAAGTCTACTTCCCATAGTTCTCCAGGAGCTTTTCCTCGGTGCCTGATGAGAGGAGGTAATTTCTTATTGACAGCATTTACTTTGGCGCAGGCCTGACACCTAGACACAACAGAGTGTATGATATCTCTGATTTCCGCTCCCTCATAATATTTTCTTACTAGATGTTCTAGTTTTTGTTGTCCTAAGTGGGAGCTGCTATGTATTTCTTGAATTATTTGTCTTAACACTCCTTGTGGTAGGTATATTCTGCTGTCTGGTAATTCTATCCATTCCTGTTTACTTTTCTTACCCCCTAGTTGCTTACCTTTCTCTTCTTCTTTTGGCTCATACCTCGGTTCTATTTGTAGAGTAGGGGGTGGGATGAGTAGCAGTTGGTTAGTGTATTCCTCCTCTTCTGCTGCATTCCGTGCCACTCGATCAGCAAAGTGGTTTCCTTTTACTATAGGGGAATCCCCCTTTTGATGTCCTTTGCAATGTATTATTGCCACCTTTTTAGGCAACCAAATGGCTTCTAATAGAGCTAAAATTTCATCTTTATTTTTAATTTCTTTTCCTGCAGTAGTCAATAACCCACGCTCCCGGTAGATGGCGCCATGTACATGGGCCGTGGCAAAGGCATATCTACTGTCTGTATAGATGTTGGCACTTTTCCCTTCAGCAATTCTAAGGGCCTGTGTGAGTCCGATAAGCTCAGCCCGTTGTGCAGATGTGCCTTTAGGCAGTGCCTTTTTTCATAACACAGTATCTTGAGTGGTCACCGCAGTTCCAGCATACCTTTGCCCATCCCGAACATAGCTACTTCCATCTGTAAACAGAGTTAAATCTGCCTTCTCATAGGCCTGATCCCGTAGATCTGGTCTGGCTCCTGTAATGGTATCTAATATTTGTCTACAGTCATGGATCACCGATGGGTCTGGCAACGGGAGCAATGTAGCAGGATTCAAGGCCGTTGTTTTCAAAAATTGTATTGCGGGGGGGTTCAGCAACTGTGCCTGATACTGTGTTAGTCGGGCATTCGAGATCCACCTATCCGGTGGAGCCCGCAGCACTTGTTCTAAATAGTGCTCTCCAATGACCTGAATGTCTTGACCCAGAGTCAGTTTACTGGCCTCCTTAACAAGGATGGAGGTAGCAGCAAGTGCTCTCAAACAATTTGGCCAACCTGATGACACAGGATCTAGTCTTCTGGACAGATAGGCTATTGGTCTTTTCCAAGGTCCCAGTTCTTGACAGAGGACCCCTAGAGCAATGCCCTTCTTCTCAGTCACAAATAGTTGAAAAGACTTAGACAAGTCTGGCAGGGTTAATGCCAGGGCTGCAACTAGGGCCTCCTTAAGTTTTTGAAAAGACTCTCGTGCCTCCTCTGTCCATACAAATTGTTCCTCTTTTCCCCGTGTTAACTCATGCAAAGGTTTGGCCAGCTCTGCAAATCCCAGTATCCAAAGTCTGCAATATCCCACGGCACCTAAAAATTCTCGTACTTGCCTCTTACTTACAGGCTCAGGAATCTGTAATATAGTCTGAATTCTTTGGCTAGACAAACTACGTTGTCCTCCCCTCAAGTCATACCCCAAGTAACTCACGGTTTGGGTGACAATTTGGGCCTTCTTAGCAGATACTCGATAGCCCATCTGTTGCAGTTCTTGGAGTAGTTCCAATGTAGCTTCTTGGCAACTCTCCTGGTTTGGGGCTGCGATAAGGAGATCGTCCACATACTGCAGCAGCACAATTGAAGAGTGGCCGGCTCGAAACTCCTGTAAGTCTTTGCACAAAGCCTCATTAAATATGGTTGGTGAATTCTTAAAACCCTGAGGGAGCCTGGTCCAAGTGTATTGGCCTGAAAGTCCATTCTCAGGATCATTCTACTCAAAGGCAAACATTTCCTGACTTTGCTTTGCTAATGGAATGCAAAAGAAGGCATCTTTCAAATCTAATACTGAATAGAAAACATGCGTTGGTGGCAATGAACTTAATAGGGTATAGGGGTTTGGCACAGTAGGATGTATGGTCTCTACCCGAGCATTCACTTCACGCAGGTCCTGCACTGGGCAATAGTCCTGAGTTCCAGGTTTTTGTACTGGCAGTAGAGGAGTGTTCCAGGAAGATTGGCATTCCCGGAGAATCCCGGCTTCTAATAAGCGCCTCAAGTGCTGTGCTATACCCTGTTTAGCCCGAGCAGGTACAGGATACTGTCTGATGCGTACTGGGCTGGCATCACTCCACAACAGCACTACTACAGGCGGCTGATGTACTGCCAATCCCGGAGGGTTATTCTCTGCCCAAACTCCAGGAACCTGCTGCTTTACTTCCTCGGGGACGCCCATAATCCTGCTCTTACCTTCCGGGAGGGAGGCAATCAGGTATTCTTCTGATATTGGCACAGTCACTAATACCTTGCCTTCTGTATTCTTCTCCTGGTTGAAGGTTATTGTTGCTTGAAATTTTTGCAACAAATTTCGTCCCAACAGCGGGTAAGGGCAGTCTGGAATAATCAGGAATGAATGAGTAATAGTCCCTCGCGCCAGGTCTGTAATCCGAGCAGTGGCTCGAGGATATGAGACAGCTTTGCCAGTGACCCCTATTACCTTTGTGGATTCCTTTTGTAATGTCCCAAGTGGTCTCTTTAGGACGGAATAAGTGGCCCCCGTGTCAACTAGGAAGGTAGTTGCTTTCCCCTCAATTGACAGTGTGACCATAGGCTGTGACAGGAATGGAGCCTTGGCCCCGTCAATCTAATTGGAGCAAAACCTGTGAGCTTTGTTCCTGATTTACGGCCTGTAGCTTAGGGCAATCCTTCTTCCAATGAACTTTCTCTTTGCAATAAGCACACTGGTCTTTATCTAGTTGCTTCTGCGGGAAAGTTCCCCTTTTTCCCTTAAAGGGCTGCTGTTTCCCTTTTGGTCCTTTTGATTGCTGTGCCAAGAGTAGTTTTACAGCTGCTCTCCCTAACTCAGGGTCATCACGATTGACATAGACTCTCTGTGCTATTTCTAATAATTCACTCCTATTCTTTCCCTCAAATCCTTCTATTTTCTGGAGCTTCTTTCTAATGTCTGGGGCTGCCTGAGTGGCGAAGGTTATGTTTATTAGCCTGCGATTTTCCTCTGCCTCAGGATCAATAGGGGTATAAACCCGGTAGGCCTCCATTAGCCGCTCTAAATATGCAGCAGGGGACTCATCCTTCCCCTGAGTTACCTCACCTACCTTACTAAAGTTGGTTGGTTTCTTAGCAGCTGCCCTTATTCCCCTTAATAGAGCCTGGCGATATTGGGTAAGCGATTCCCTATCCCTGACATTGTTTGGATCCCAACTGGGGGGGCTCCTGGGGAGCGTCCTCTCTAGTTCCCTTTCAGTGCCCCCCTCTTCCCTAAATACTTTTTCAGCTTCTTGGCTGATGCGGATTCTTTCTTCCGTTGTGAACAGGGTGTGCAAAAGCTGCTGACAATCATCCCAAGTTGATTGATGGGTCCTGAAAACAGTCTCAAGCAAAGAAATTAACCCCTGAGGTTTCTCTGAAAACGACGGGGTCTGATGTTTCCAATTATAAAGGTCACTAGTAGAAAAAGGAATATAAATCATTCAGGACGGTGCATGTGGTCCTTCATCTAGTGGGGGCAGCGCCTCCCTAAGAGGCAACATTGAGGCACCTCCATCAAAGGAAGGTTGAGCATAAGGGGTCCCCCCCCCGGGTGTGGGGAGGACTCTGGACATTCTCGGGCACAGTTGAATCTGGCTCCCTGGGCTTCTGATAAAGAGGAGGATAATTTATAGGGTCTACTATATCCTCAGTAACATCAGAAAGGACCGGATACGATTTGGGAGGCTCTCTTTTAGGTGCAGGTGGAGCGGAGGGAGGGCGAGGCTTAATGACCGCTGCGCTCACACAAATAGCTCTCTTAACCTTTTGATTAGCTTTTATGCACCTCTTAATGTACCCAGGTTTGTCTGTAGCTTTATCTATCCAAACATCTATATACACATATTGGTCTGGGTGAGGCACCTGATATATAATGGCTCTTACTGCAAAAACTATAGGCAGATCAAAGGTTCCTTCAGATGGCCATCCAACCTTAAGAGATGGCCACTCCACTTGGCTTAAGGTCCGGAGAGTTTCTCGATCAGGTGGAGGTCCCTCATAACCCTGAGCTCTCTTCTGAAAATCAGAGAAGTTACTTAAAATGCAATCAAGAGGGGATTTAAGAGTAGATTCTTGCTGTCCCATCTCGCGGTACTTGTTCTTCTCAGCCAGGTATGCTTCTAGTCCTACAAAGACAACACACAGGATTCCCTACCCTATAAGCAGGGTGATCTAGATGGATGAGCGTTGATCACACTGTACTGGCAAACAAATTAACACCAAACACAACAGTGCAGCAAATCCCAGGAGGGCAATACACAAAATTTCCTACACAGTCATTCAGGCTAAACAAACAACCAGACAGCAGCACGGCGCGGCGCGAGTGAGCTCACTACTTCAAAACGATCGATCGATTTCAGACAGAAACAGAAACCTCGGCCGGCAGCGTCCTGCCCTTTGGCCCGAGTGTCTGGGCGGGTCTCTGACAGCGTCCTGTCTGCCACCACAGACTGCAAATGCTCCGGAGCCAGACAGATTACAGAAACAAGGGAATTCCACAACAAAATACTCACCAGCTCGAGCTGTTCCGCCTGTCCCCAGCCAAAATTCCCGTAATGGGAATCCCGGAGCGAGCCCCCATAAAATGTTGCACTCGCCGGGTAAAACAAACACTGGAGACATTTGGAGAGTTTCAGACAAAGTTTTATGGCCAAGAGAAAAAAAGAAAACAAAGCAAAACAAAACAAACCTGCGCAGGGGTGAACTCAAGTGGTAGTCACAAGAGCCACACCGAGCGCCTACAGTCTAGGGGTTTTTATAGTATAGCAAGCAAGCAGTTCATTGCTATATTTGGCATTTAGCAATTGGCTTCCCCAAATTAAATTCTAGTCACGTGCCTTAGCAACCAGTCATACAGTTGAAAGCCCCAGCTGGAAATATCCCTATCTATCCCCTAGGATGTGGTTACATTTTCTGTCTTAGCAGTTCTTGTGACTTCCTTATCTCAAGGACTCCTCAGCTCCTAGCCATCCTGGGAGTCTGACGACTTCTCTATCTCAAGGACTCTTCAGCTCCTAGCCATCCTGGGAGTCTGGGCTCATCTGTTTACTGGACTAGTTCCTTTGAAGTTATTTCTAAAGCCTATTAATGTATTTTATGGCTTTTATTCGAATGTCACAAGAGGGAATTGAGGGGCTTGGAAAACCCGAATTTGGGCCAGCCTTGTTTGGCTGGGGAGTGCTGTTTTGCTTGTGGGGGCCTGTGAGTTCGGGAGAGTCCAGAGGTTTTGGGAACCTTGAGTGAGGAGGGAGTGGTCTTCCCTGCCTTTTTGCTCATTCACCATTATGAGTGAGACTTTAATCAATGAAATGGCCCACCATGTTTTGGCTCCACAGTTCTTTTACCATCTGCCTGAATCCAATGAGAACTTGCACCACGGTGGCCTTTCCCACCAGCCTTACAGTGCTTCCATTAGCCCATTAGCTGCTGGATCAAGGAGGATCTTTTATGGAAGTTTGCCAGGACTTTTCAGCTTGTGACATCAGACATTCCTTTACGATTAGTCACCCTTCTGCTGCCCTATCCTGGCTTCCTATGCAATGTAATCTTTCTCAGGTTCTGAAAGTTCACTAACTCAAAGGTGTTTTTTAAATGTGTAGACTAAGATTCCAATAATTAATGTTCCCTGAAATTACTCTGATATATTTCTGAAATATAAAACCACATGTTAAGAGCAGGAACAGACAATTCACATAAGAGAAAATATAAATAGATCCTCCCTAATAACTGGAGGTGTACAAAATCAAACAATAATGACGTATTAGTATGCATCTACAGCCCGAGTGAAATTTTTTACAAGTGATATAACTCAATTATTTCCGAATGTGTCTGCATATTAGAATTACCTGGGGATATTTTTTAAATTCCAAAGCCTGGACCCCAGACAAATTAAATCCCAATCTGGGGGTATGGTATAAGACCTCAGGATATTTTGAAGGTGGAACCTGTTGGAATCCATGGGAGTCCGAAAAGACCAGAGTAACAGGCTTTATTGAAAGGAAGAAAGGAACCCTGCCAGGCTGACTAGCAAGGGAGAGTTGCGCCAGGCACAGCCTTAAGGGCTTTGGGGAGGGGAAGTGAGAAGGGTTGTGGGGCATTAGCCCATTGGCTGCTGGATCAAGGAGGATCTTTTATGGAAGTTTGCCAGGACTTTTCGGCTTGTGACATCAGACATTCCTTTACGATTAATCATTTGCTGCAAGCCCTGAAAGGAGTCTTACTGGCAGAGTTAAAGAAATGAATCCTAAGATTCCCGAGTATTTGATATACAGTGTGTCCATCAAGTCATGGTGCACTTTTGACCGGTCACAGGAAAGCAACAAAAGATGATAGAAATGTGAAATCTGCACCAAATAAAAGGAAAACCCTCCCAGTTTCTGTAGGATGATGTGGCAGCATGTGCGCATGTGCAGATGATGATGTAACACCACATATACAGTGGAGCAGCCCACGGCCATGCCAGTCGAGATGTGGACAGTACAGAGGAAAGTTCAGTGTGTTCTGTGGCTCACTAAATTCGAATCCGTGACCAAAGTGCAACGTGAATATAGGCGCGTTTACAACGAAGTGCCACCACATAGGAATAACATTACTTGGTGGGATAAGCAGTTGAAGGAAACCGGCAGTTTGGTGGAGAAACCCCGTTTTGGTAGGCCATCAGTCAGGGACGAGTCTGTAGAGGCTATACGGGATAGCTACCTAAGGAGCCCTAAAAAATCTGTGCATGAGCCCACATCAAACTGCACTGAATAGGAATGAAACTGGGAGAGTTTTCCTTTTATTTGGTGCAGATATCACATTTCTATAGTCTTTTGTTGCTTTTCTGTGACCGGTCAAAAGTGCACCATGACTTTACAGACACACTGTATAAAAAAAAAGAGAGTGGTTCCTAGAGAGGCCTCAAGGGAAAAGGGACGGAGGTCATTATCTTCTGTAACTTCTTCCTGCTGAATAGGGGCGGTGAGAGGTTATGGCCTCTCTAAGGATTACTCTCACTGAGATGTAGAGAGATGCCATGATGGGCTTCTTGTTGGGTAGAGGTGTATTTATAGGATTCCAGATTTTTCTGTTTTGCAAGGGCAGGTTTCAGGGTTGGTGTGTAGGGCTAGGTAGATTTTTCCAGTTTTCTGATTGGCGAAGGTCTGCATGCAGTTCTGTAAGAAACTAGTGAACAAACATAAGAGGCAGGGTCCAAAAGTTAGAAAAATAAATAGGAGAGTGACTAATGAAAGGCAATAGTCTAGACACCCAGTTTGTGTGAAACCACTGATTCCATGTTTACGAATTTGCTGGGCTTCAGAAGAGAGAGAGAAAGAGAGTGGGCATAAGTGGCCAGTCCTCCTGCCCCTAGACCTACTTTTATAGAAATTTTTAAAGCAACAGGAAGAGGAATTACCTGTTGGCCCAATGAGGCATGCACCATACTTTTGTAGATATCGTTCCTGGGAACACAATAAACCCTGGCTCCTAACTATTCTAGATCTGTGGGACCAAAGTTGGGAAAAAGGAATAACAGGTAAATTCTACAAAGGATTACAAAGCCTTCAACCATCGGGTACATTCACTATATTCCGAAAACGTACAAGAACACGGGCCCTTTTGGAGGACCTTAAAGACCTAACCAACACAATCCTAGGCCAGGAAAAGGCCCTGGAAGCTCAATTCTCCACCCTACTAACAACGAATTCCTTCTCCTGGTTAGGGCTAATTCAGCAAGGTGCCAAAGTCCTTAATCTAACATATACAGGAAACATTTCTAATTGCTTCCTGTGTGCCTTCCTGAATCACCCCCCTTTGACGGCAGTTCCAATAACACAGCCCTTCACCACTACTCCCAAAGAAGACTTCTTTTTTCTTACCGGGAGACCCCTCTTCAGGGACGACCCGTCTCAGAACCTATCAGTCTGTTACATTCGACAACCTAATCCAAAGTGCAATCCAACAACTCTGGTGACCACTCCACCCACCAGCCCAACAGGTACCCACCTTCTGGTTGTAATGGGACTGTCTTTAAAACTATGAACTCCTCACCCCGACCTTGTATACCAGTAGTTACTGTACCACAGCTACTGTTCTATGGGGAGGAAGAACTAAATAGGCTAACCAGTAACAGACAGATGTGGGCTGTCTTCCTCCCTATCCTAACAGGCCTAACCCTAGAACTTCTCTGGCAGCAGGAGGCATTGGGGAAGCAGGACTAGCTCGTAGCTTCCGGGCCACTGACCAACTCCGAGCAGACCTAGAACAGGCCGTGGACGACTCAGCAACCTCCCCAACCTCCTTACAAAGACAACTTACATCCTTCGCTCAAGTGGCTTTACAAAATCACAGGGCTCTTGAACTTCTTACTGCTGAGAAGGGAGGAACTTGTCTTCTTACAGGAGCAATGCTGTTATTATATCAATGAGTCCGGCTTAGTAGAAGAAAACGTCAGCTCTCTGCGCCGCCTACAGGAAAAACTCCATAAAAGCAGACCCACTGTCGGCCGCTTGGTGGAAGACTCCCCTTGTCGCCTGGCTCGTCCGCATCCTCGGTCCTCTATTAATTATACGCCTCTTACTTATGTTAACCCCCTTCTTCCTAAATTTTTTACAAAGTCGCATCCGTGAAGTTACCCGACTTACTTTTAACCAAATGCTTCTACACTCATACTCCCCATTACCGACTTAAACCCCTGAGAGTGACCCTTAGAGAAGCAGTCACCCCTCACTGCCCCTACTCAGCAGGAAGAAGTTACAGAAGACAATGACCTCCGTCCCTTTTCCCTTGAGCTTCTCTAGGAACCACTCTCTTTCCCTTTTTTATATATATATCAAATAGACGGAAATCTTAGGTTTCATTTCTTTAACCCCACCAGTAAGTCTGTTTCAGGGCTCGTAGATGACCAACTGCAAAGGAATGTCTGACAAGCCAAAAAATCCTGGCAAACTTCCATAAAAGACCCTCTTTTGTTCAGCAGCCAATCAGCTGAATGCCCACGACCTTTCTCACTCCCCCTCCACAAAATCCTAAAAACCCAGTCCCTGGCGCGACTCCCCTTGAGAGCCAGCCAGCAGGTTTTCTTTCAATAAAGCCTGTTACTCCAGTCTAGGGGTCCCCACACTTTTTACACAGGGGACCAGTTCACTGTCCCTCAGACCGTTGGAGGGCTGCCACATACAGTGTTCATCTCACTGACCACCAATGAAAGAGGTGCCCTTTCTGGAAGTGCAACAGGGGCTGGATAAATGGCCTCGGGGGGGCCACATGCTGCCCGCAGGGCCGTAGTTTGGGGACACTTGCACTGGTCTTTTCGAACTCCGATTAATTCTAACACCTGTACAGCTCATTTGGACCTTAGATTGATGGGTAGTGTACTAAGAATTGAAAGGCTTATGGGGTGGGATTAGGTTGATATTCGGGGTGAGCTAGATTAGGGTACAGGTTTCTGTCTAATTAGTAGGGAGACATATAGGTGTTGGTCCCACACAAATTGAAAGCCCCTGATTGGATGAGGCAGGCTGAGAGGTGAATAGAGAATAGAAGGACAAGGGGTTGGTTTTGTTTCTCTGTTTCTGAGCTCCAGATGGTCAGGGTGGAGGAAAGAGTCGTCCCAATAAGTGGGGAGAATAGAGGATTGTTAGATAGAGTGACAGATTAAACATTCTTTGAAAACCAGTTTTCTGACTGTTCAAAAACAATTTTTTTTCTCGGTACAAACCTCAAACAACCTGCACAAACCTTCTACAATTTACATAAACCTTCAATTTTCATACATTTTCTTATCCAGAAATAACTGGCCTTCATAACAACTTGCTTTTTCCTTTTTCTTTCAAACGTGTTTCCATACCTTATACCTTCTATTATCAAAACCATACAATTCCTTTCTAGTCAGAACTCTTGATTTAAAAATCTTTAACCTTTAGTGACAATTGACTTTCTTTTTACCCTCGTTTCCCTTTTCCCAAAGTCTAATCAAAAGAGTCCTTAGTTTCTTCATATATTCACCATACGTAGACCAACCAGCTTCAGGTTTGTGGTTGGAGTAAGGCATGCAGTTTTTCTACTTTAGCAGCAGTGGAAGTTGTCAGCATCACAGTGTGTGGACCTGTCCACATGAAAGTCAGTCCTTGGGTGATGTACTGCTGGAAGCACCTCTTGGACAGTTTTTGAACAGTTTGCTGAGTAACCTGTAAATCCTGCAAGTGCTTAGAAAAAGGGTGGTTACATTTCTATACTTTGCAGTTAGAGTTTAGGTCCTAGTGACCACTGCTTCTAGCTGGAATTAGCAGCAGGTCCCAGCCTACAAAGGGCATGGGGCATTGCGACAAGAGGAATAAAGGAGATACTATACATGAAATAAAGCAACAAAATCAAACTGTCAATACCCACAGTAGAGATCTTCGAGGGATAAATAAAACTCAAATATTCAGGCAAGGCATAGTAGATGGCCCTTGTGTTTATAAGAAATGAGATCAGTTTATGTGCTACTTGGAAGAAATACCTTAGGCTCATGAATGATGCCCTTGGGCCTTCAGTGGCAATTTCCAGCATGCTGGGCCAGGTCAGGTCACAGGTAGCTGGAGCAGGGCTAGAAGAGACTGAACCCTACCTCCATGGAGCAAGGGGGCAGCTTACCTTCTCGTGTCCCTCTTTCCACAGCAGAGGTGTGTCCCTTGGTGGGGCCAGGAAGCCTGGTAGGCTTCAGTTCAATGACCTTTCTTTTCACTCTTGAAGCACGGCCCTGATAGAATCCTATGAAGCCCTTTAGGTCACTGGAGCCTTTTAGAGCATATGCCAAAAGTTGGTATTTCCTGACTTCTTTTGGGCCTTATTTGCCTTTTTTGATATTTCCTTGGCCATTATAGACCTTAAAAGCCATGCTCAGAAGATCTCACTGAGGGGCTTGACTAAGAGAGCAAAATTGGGAATTCAGTGTTTAAAGAAATCTATTAGACTGAGGAAAGAAAGGATTTGATATGTGGTGGTAGGTGGTTGGAGACTGTGGAGGGTCTGAGTTTGATCTAGGGTGAGACCTCAGGTGGTGGGGGTTAAGGCGATGCCCAGATAGACTAGAGACTGAGAGTGAAGTTGAGCCTTAGCAGAGAAGACACGATATTCCTTCACGGTGAGGAAGTTAAGAAGGGTGGAGGTGTGTCTCCTTGAGGCAGGCAGGGAGGGGCTGCAGAGGAGTAGGTTATTTACATATTGTAAGAGAGTAGTAGTTTTGAGATTACATGCTGCTAAATCCTGAGCTAGTGCCTGCCCAAACAGGTGTGGGCTGTTTCTGAATCCCTGGGGTAAGACAGTCCACATAAGTTGCTGGGCTGTATTAGTGTCCAGGTCAGTACAGATTAGTGCAAACAGAAAGTAAGAGTCAGGGTGTAGAGGAATGGTAAAGAAGGCATTCTTGAGGTCCAGATCCCTGAAGTGAGTGATGTTTGAGGGAATGTGTGGCAGTAACCTGTAGAGATTAGAGACTACTGGATGGAGGGGAATTATTGCCTCATTGATTAAGTGTAAGTCTTGTATGAGGTGATAAATCCCTTAAGGTTTTTGAACAGGAAGGATGGGGGTATTGCAGGGAGAGTCCGTGGGAATGAGTAAGCCTTGATTTAAGAGGCGGGTAATTATTGGTTTAAAGCCTTAGAAACAGACACAGTTACATATTAAACAAAGATTTTACATATAAACCAAGATGGCAGGGAGTTGTCAGCATAAAGAGGAGGAAGAGAGGAAGCAGACAGATGGACAGTGTGAACAGCTGGATGGAAAGAAGGAAGGTCAGAATCTGCAGGAGGAGGAGGAGGAGGTTAAAGTGCTTATGGTCAGAAGAGTTAAAAAGATTTAGAGCTCTGAGGAGAGGGGAGGGGATGAGGGGAAGAAAGGCACCCTGCCACAGCCTGTGAAGAGGGAGGAGGAGTCGAAGAAGAGAGAGGCAGAGCTTGTGAGGAGGGGGGTTGGGGCGAAGGAGAGACAGGCACCGCTAGGAGCCGGTGTGTGTGGGGGAATGGGTCAAAGAAGAAAAAGAGACAGAGCCGCCAGTCTGTAAGGAGGGAGGAGGGTTTTAAGAACACAGTGGAGAAGGGAGGGGCCCCTGGCCAGCAGGGGAGGAGAAAGAGAGAATGGTATTTGCAAGAGAATGAGAAACAGGATTCAGCGAAGAGAGGGGAGGGGGCTCTCTGGAGGGAAGAGACTCAAGCAAAAGAGATTTGCAGAGGGACTAGAGAGGGGTCCCGAGAGAGGGGGCGCCCCCAGGGATCAGGCAAGAGGTAGAGAGATTTGGGAGTCTGCAGAGAAGGAAAGATTAGGAGCCAAGGTTTTAGGTGAGGTTTCTCTGGCCAAAAACGGCCTGCGTGTAGAACAAGAGGCTTAGAGATTAAGGACAGGAGTGAAGGGAGAAGAGAGGCCTGCACATAAGGAATCTCTGATGCCTTCCCTGTCCGGTGGCAAAAGTTGTCAAGGTCTCACAGAATATTGTAATCGAATGTCCCATTTTCAGGCCAATGGGAGTCATTGTCTAATCTGTATTGGGGCCACGCCGTGTTACAGAAGAAAATAAGGGTTTTTTGGCTTAAGGTCAGAGAGGCCCAACTTAGTGAAGTTTTTTATGAGACATCCTAGAGGGGTCTGGTTGGAAGGCTTAGACTCTGAAGAGCCCACAGTGGAGACAGGTGAGCATAGGGGGCATCCCGCCTTTTATCACTGTCCCAAGAGGAGAAAATCTCCGTGTAGAGGAGTCGTCCCTGATAGAGGTCATCACCACCTGTCAGAGAGTTTCGAGGGAAAGAGAGTGGAGAGGTTTGGCTAGGCACCTAGTCTTTCGTGCAGTCTACTGAGACTGAAAGTCAAACCCCTCAAAACGTGAGGTGTATCAGAGAAAACCGTCCGACCAGAGAAAATTTTGTGGAAAAGAGAAGCCAACCAGGGAAGGGGAAGGGAGAAAACTCCTTACCTTTCTGGTCCAGCAGAGGTTCAGGACAGGGTTAGACTGCCGGCCAATCAACCCACAATTACACATCCAAACAGAATCAGGGAGTAAGCCCGGGACGAGCTGCAGCTGCCCATTGCTTCCCTGGTTGTAAGTTTGGACAGCAAAGAGGGATCGTCCAGGCAGTTAGTACCCTGTCCCAGGTTTCGGCACCAAATGTTGGAAATGGGAGTCCGAAAAGATCAGTGTGACAGGCTTTATTGAAAGGAAGAAAGGAACCCTGCTGGGCTGACTTGCAAGGAAGAGTCCCACCAGGCACAGCCTGGGACTTGAGTTTTAAAGGCTTTGGGGAGGGGGAATGAGAAGGGTCGTGAGGCATTAGCCCATTAGCTGCTGGATCAAGGAGGATCTTTTATGGAAGTTTTCCAGGACTTTTTGGCTTGTGACGTCAGACATTCCTTTATGATTAGTCATTTGCTGCAAGCCCTGAAAGAAGACTTACTGGCAGAGTTAAAGAAATGAATCCTAAGAGAACCCAGGTGTTCCCAATGTGCAGACAAGTTTGAGAACCACACATAACTCAGTTATGAATGGTAGAAGGGTATGATGCCTGGTCAGGTTCCACAGACAATTTAATAAACCAGATTAAAAGGCATCAACTTGATCATACATTTGATCCAGTGATCCTAATCCTGCAAATTTATGCCAAAGAAATAATTTCATAAATGTAGTAAAAATCTGTCTCAACAAATACACATTACAATAAGTAATTGAAAAATTTAAAAGGCACAAAGAATTATTATGTAAATTATCAAATATCTACTTGATGGAAATTTATATAATTATTAAATGATTGTCATGTAGGAAATGGAAAATAACCCTAACTGTAAAGCAGATATTAAATTCCTGTGTAAATTCCATATTAATAGAGACGTAAACTCTATATAGACAGAAAGAATGAAATAAACCCCAAAGCTGGAAAAGATCCAAATATTCTTCAATGGGTAAACAGTTAAGTAACCTGTGATATATCCATACCATGAAATACTACTCAGCAATAAAAAGGAATGAGCTATTGATACAAGATCAAGTTGGGTGAATCTCAAGGGCGTCATGCTGAGTGAAAAAACCAACCTTGAAAGGTTATATTTTATATATTTCCAGCTATAGAACATTCTCAGAATTACAAAATTATTTATAGAGAGAACAAATTAGTGGTTGCTAGAGGTTAAAGATGGGGAGGGGAGGGGTAATGTGACTGTAGAGGAAGCATCACAGAGATCTTTGTGGCAACGGAACAATTCTGTATCTTGATTATGGTGGTGGTGACACAAATCTACATATACAAAGTGATGAAATTAAACATAATTATACAAGTGAGTGCAAGGAAAACTGGTGAAATCTGAATAAGGTCTGGATAGTAGCAATGTCAGTTTCCAGGTTGTGATATTGTTCTACAGTTATGTAAGATATTATTATTGAGGAAAACTGTGAAAGGTACACATGACCTTTCTGTACTATTTTTGCAACTTTCTGTGAATATAAAATTATTTCAAAATAGAAACTTAAGAAAATCCTACATAGAAATATTGAAATAAAACACACTAATTTGTGTGTGTGTGACAGAGACAGAGAGAGGGACAGATAGGGACAGACAGGAAAGAAAAGAAATGAGAAGCATCAATTCTTCATTACGGCACCTTAGTTGTTCATTGATTGCTTTCTCATATGTGCCTTGACTGTGGGGCTACAGCAGACCGAGTGACCCCTTACTCAAGCCAGCGACGTTGGGCTAAAGCTGGTGAGTCTTGCTCAAACCAGATGAGCCTGGGCTCAAGCTGATGACCTCGGGGTTTTGAATCTGGGTCCTCCGCATCCCAGTCTGATGCTCTATCCACTGAGCCACTGCCTGGTCAGGCTAACACCCTTAATTTTAAATAGCTGTTATATCAAGATGGTAGAATTATGAATGTTTTCCTCTTATTTAAAATTCTTTTAAAATGTTTTATAATCGATTATATATATTTTGAAAATACAAAATCATTTTTAAAATATATAACTGAAATAATTTTTCTGTCTATTTATTTAACCCAAAGCCTTTGCTCCACTCTCATCACCATCTTCTCCATTCCCTGATAGTCTGAGAGACCAGCTCAGTATGGAGCTTGTAAACAGAGGATTTTAACATAAAGACACAAGTCTTATCTCAATTAGCATGGTTGCTAAACCACCCAGTCATTTCAAATAACATTTATAATCCTAAAGGCAGAAACCCCAGGATAAGGCACATAGTTTACTCACCCTCAAAGATGGGGCAGATCTTCCTCCAGGCTGTGACACCTCCCTGGCTAGTGTACTGGCCCAGTGCTGTCTCCAGAAGGAAGATAGGAATGCCACAGGTGAAAAGGAAGATGAGGTAGGGGATGAAAAAAGCACCTGTGGGTCAAAAACAGGCTGTCTGTTACCTGGCACTAGCCTCCTCCTGCTCCAAATCCATCTTTTCCCATCTCTACTTCATACTGCCCATCAGAATCCTGGAGGTGAGAGAGTCATGAAAATCTTCAGGGGACCTCTGTTTGTAGGTGGAGTGCAGAGCACATTCCTAGCAGCTGTGACTGATGATGCTGTGAGAACACTCCAGCACCTGAAACCCTCCTAGGCACACCCAGGAGGGAGCTTGCCTGCTATAAGGAAGTGACTCAGCGCTAACCAGGCAGGTCTGATCTTTTCAACCATTGGCTATGAAAAACATGCTGTAACACCCTATAGGCTGAACCTATGTATATAAGCTAGCTTACTTCCTGAATAAAGCAGATCTGCGTCACTGAACCTGGTCCCCAGAGTTGGGTCTCTGAGTCTCCATCGTCTTCACCCCTGGTGGGCCTTGTCCACTACTGGCGCCTCAAACAAGGACCCAGCTGGCACTCAAAGGATGGGTGAGTGACCCTCTGCAATGGGGAACCTTCTCCCTCACTCCCAAGCCCAGCAAGCTCAAGCCCTCCATGCCCTATTGCAGAGTAGGCGAGTTAAAGTTAGTGAAAAGGATCTTTGTACCTACTGGGAAATCCTCTCAGGTTTCAATCCTTGGCTCCAGGATGTGCCTCTTTGGGACCCTGATACTTGGGCCCGAGCTTTCTGGTGCATCCGTTTGGCCAAAGTACATGAAGGACAAACCTTCCCTCTCAGCCTCATTCCTGTTCTGTTAGCAATACATGCCTGCCTGACTGGTGCTCCTGCTGGGGACCCTGTGCCAGTGCTAAAGATATTACAGGCTGCCCCTCTCTCTGGGGAGCCCCCACCTTCCTATTCGCCCCCCTCCACTGAGGAGGAAGTAGTTTAGCCACCGAGTTTGATGGACTTGTAGCCGAGCGTGCAGAAATAAAACTAGATACATTAGAAACCGTGCCATCAGCTCCGCCACCCAAAGAAGCGGAAGTCGCTACTTCCACATTTCCTGCCGGGGCTCAATGCCCCACCCCAGCCTCTCAGACACCATTTTCTACCCCAGCTTTAACTCCAACACGTGCTCCCGCTGTATACCCATGGGCCAACCTATACACCCCCGTGTGTCTTTTTTCTTTCACCATCTCGTTTGTCTGTCTGTCTTGTCTATTTTTCTATATCTCTCACTCTCGCTCTCCCCCCCCCCCTGAAATAATGCTGGAAGGACCCAGGCATGGCACAGTGGCAGGGATCACATCCTCTTCTAACACAAGGGAGAGGTTATGCTTGTGTTTTTCAGCCAATTTGGATCCCAGGAACCCCCCAACCTGCTTGACAGGGTTTCTTGGGCACCCACTAAGTGGTTCAGTCTTCACCCATCCAAAGCCACAGCCCTGGCCTCCTCCACACTGACTACACCTGAGGGGAGGAGGTCCTCAGCGCTCCAGAAGAAGACCTCGTGGCTGGCGTGCACACCCCATCACCTGGGGGGATGTGGAGGCTTTGGTGGGGCGGGCCCAGAGAATGGCCCCTGATGGGTCCCAGGCCCTGGTGCTCTGTTCTTGCTTATGTGTGCTATAGTAACTGCTAACACCCAGATGAGGGTGGACCCCCACGTCTGGGCTGCTTTTCCCACCCTGGCATTATTCTGCCCTTAGAGACAACAACAGCAAGCTGTCATTCATCAAGTCCAATTAGCCCTAATTAAAAGAGAAGGGGGAAATGTGAGTGGAGCACAGCATGTATTCCTAGCAGCTGTGGCTGATGCAATGCTGTGAGAACACTCCAGCACCTGAAACCCTCCTAGGCACACCCAGGAGGGAGCTCACCCATTGTAAGGAAGTGACTCAACACCAACCAGGCAGCTCCCTGATCTTTTCAGCCATTGGCTGTGAAGAACACGCTGTAACACCCTATAGGCTGAACCTGTGTATATAAGCTAGCTAGCTTCCTGAATAAAGCAGATCTGCGTCACTGAACCTGGTCCCCGGAGTCGGGTCACTGCGTCTCCATCGTCCTCACCCCCAGTGGGCCTTGTCCACATCTGGCCAGGTGTCTGGAGACATAGCAGAGATCAAGAGTCACCAAGTTACCTAGAACCTAACCAGTCCCCCCCCTTTTTTTTCCACTTTGAAGTTTTAATCTATTTTTACCAAGATTTGCTTCTCATTGAATATCAATTATTGCCTAAATAACACATAACTTGTGGCAATAACAAGGAGTACATTGAATAATGGATATCCAGGAGCATTAACACAGCCCATAGACTATAATTATTTTCAAGGAAATAATTGCTGTTGGTGTTAGATAAAAACTTTCAAGTGGCTAAAATCATAGTTTCCTTTAGTAATCCTTTCTGCTTTTGTTTTCACAATCTTTGGATGAGACAAGTCAAATGATGCTACAGGCGCTAGCATTTTATCCACCATGGACCTTTATCTGTTGGCAAAGTAGACAGGGAAGGTCATAGAGTACTAGAGCGGATAGACCTGCTCAGTGAGGGAGATCCAATATCTGCAGAAGGTCCCCTTCTACAATGTTTCAACTGAATTCTGGTCAGCACTAATGTGTAAAGAAGCTACCTTAGGTGAGGGGGGAAAATGAGATTATGGTGCTCACACAGGGCTTGGAAAAGTGACTGTTTCCACAAGCCTGACTGGATAGTCTCAGGACTTGAGGGCACTGGGAAGAGAAGGCATTTGCTTGGTAGTGGGGCATAATGAGTCCTAGATTGAGCACACTGTGGTTCTGCCTAACAAATTTTGAAAGCAAAACCCAAAAGGATCAAATAATTTCACTGGTCCCAGAAAAATGCTCAAAAATATATACAGAAATACAAAAATGCCAGCACCAATAAGGCAAAAATCACCAGATCTGACATCTAATTAAAAACTACCAGGAAAATAAAGAAGAAGAAAATATTATTCATAATTAGTAGATGAATCAATCAATTGAAGCCAACCCATAATTTATACAGATGTTAGAATAAGCAAATGAGGACATTAAGATAGTTATTATAATTGTATTCCCATATGTTCAAAAAGTTAAACAGAGAATAAAATATATTGGAAAGCTCCAAATCAAACTTCTAGAAATAAAACCCAAAATTTGTGAGATAAAAAAATACAATGAATTGGATTAATGGCAGATTAGACACAGCAGATGAAAAGATTAGTGAACTTGAACCACAAAGGAGAAAATATCTAAAATAAAACAGAGAAAAGAGAATTTTAAAAAAGAAAGCAGGCATCAGTGAGCTATGAGACAACTTGAAGCAGCCTATATACTTGTTATTTATTTAGTTATTTAATTTTATTGGGGTGACATTGGTTAATAAAATTATATATGTTTCAGGTATACAATTCTACAATAAATCATCTGCATATTGCATTGTGTGTTCGCCACCAAGTCAAGCCTTGTTCCATCACCATTTATCACCCTTATAGTCTTCTATCTCCCCCTTTCCCTCTTGTAATCAACATACTGTTGTTTGTGTCTATGAGGTCCTTTCACTTAATCGCTTCACCTTTTTCACCCAGTCTCCCAGTCCCCTTTCCCTCTGACAGCTATCAGTCTGTTCTCTGTGTCTATGAGTCTGTTTTCACTTTATTTTTTAATCTGCTTTGTTTATTAGATTCCACATAATATACTCGTAATTGAAGCCCTGAAGGAGACAAGAGAGGGGTGTCAAAATTTTTTGAAGAAATAATGACTGAAATTTTTCCAAATTTGATGAAAACTATAAATCCATCGATCCAAGAAGCTCAGTGAACTGCTAAATAAGAAACTTGAACAAGGGGCATTATAATCAAATGATTTAAACCAGTGATTAAGAGATTTTAAGAAGAATTCTTAAAAGGAACCAGAAGGGGAAGAAAGATATGTACAATGTAGATATCATATTTCTCATTGGAAACAATGACTGCATAAGAAGAGAGTGATGAGAGAGCACATTTGTTAAAGTACTGAAGGAAAAAGGCTGTCAAGCTAGACTTCTATACCCAATAAATATATTGTTCAAAATGGAAGTGAAACAAATGCTTTTTTTTTTTTTTTACAGGGACAGAGAGAGTCAGAAAGAGGAATAGATAGGGACAGACAGACAGGAATGGAGAGAGATGAAAAGCATCAATCATCAGTTTTTCGTTGCGACACCTTAGTTGTTCATTGATTGCTTTCTCATATGTGCCTTGACCACAGGCCTTCAGCAGACCAAGTGACCCCTTGCTCGAGCCAGTGACCTTGGGTCCAAGCTGGTGAGCTTTTTTTGCTCAAGCCAGATGAGCCCGTGCTCAAGCTGGCGACCTTGGAGTCTCAAACCTGGGTCCTCTACATCCCAGTCCGACGCTCTATCCGTTTCGCCACCACCTGGTCAGGCAAAACCAATGCTTTTTAAGGAATGCAAAACTGGAAGAAATCCATCACCAGCAAGCAGATCTGCATTACATGAAATGTTAAAGAAAATCCTTCAGGCAGAGGGAAATGATGCCCGAGAGAAATATGAATCTATACAAAGGAATGATGAACATGCTTACTATATACATAAGTAAATACATAAGCACTTTTGCTTATTATTCAAATATCTTTAAAAGATAATTGACTTATTAAAAATAATAACAATGTAATGTGAAGTTTATAATACATGAAAAAGTAAAGTGTGTAACAACAAGAGCACAAAGTCAGGAAGAGAAAAATAGAAGTGTATTATTGTGAGACTCTTATTTGTAAAGTGGTATATCACCTGAAGGTAAACTGTGATAAATTTAAGATGCACATTACAAAACCCTAACAATCACTAAACTAACACAACAAAAGTTATAGCTAATAAGCCAACAAGAAGAAAGCTGACAATGGAATAATAAAAAATACCTAATTGATATTTTTTTATTGATTTGAGAGAGAGAAAGAGACAGGAAGAGGAGAGAGGGAGGAGAGAGATGAGAAGCATCAACTTGTAGTTGCTTCAACTTTAGTTGTTCATTGATTGCTTCTCTTACATGCTTTGACCAGGGGAGCTAAAGCCAAGCCAGTGTCTCTTTGTTCGAGCCAGTGACCTTGGGATCTTGTCAATGATTCTGCGTTCAAGCTATAAGCCCACACTCAAGCAGGTGACCTCAGGGTTTCAAACTAGGGACCTGAGCATCCTAGGTCGACGTTCTATTCATTGCGCTACCAGCGATCAGGCACCTAATTAATCTAAAACAGCAATTTTCTATCGGTGTTCTGTGGCATGCACACAATTTTTAAAACATGCAATACCTGACTATTTAGTCAGGGGCATAGACCTCTTTTCCCTTAGACTGTCAAGTTAAAAAATGACAGCAGCCAATACAATAATAGCCATCTTGTATGAATGAATCAGATTTAAACCTATGGGTTTTTTTGTCAGATTGGAAAAAATATAATATTTTGGTATGCTACAGAATTTTAGTAATTAGTTTATGTATGAAAAAGTTTGAAAATCACTGATCTAAAGGAAGGCAGAAGGATAAGAAAAGGGAAAGAAAGAACTGATAAGATAAATTAGAAAACAAACAGTAAAATGATAACTTAACTAACAAATTGGTAGTTACAAAATAGTCATGGGGATGTAAAGTACAGCACAGGGAATATAGTCAATATTATTCTAATAACCATGTGTGGGGCCAGGTAGGTACTAGAATTATCAGGGAATCACTTAATAAATTATATAATTGAGTAACCACTATGCTGTAAACCTAAAACTAAAACAAAATATTGACTATAAACTATAATAGAAAAATAATTTTTTTTAAAATTTAAACTTAATTCTGTAGACAACTGCATTTATTTATTTATTTATTTATTTATTTATTTAATTTATTTTTTTTACAGAGTCAGAGAGAGGGATAGATAGGAACAGACAGACAGGAACGGAGAGAGATGAGAAGCATCAATCATCAGCTTTTCATTGTGACACCTTAGCTGTTCATTGATTGCTTTCTCATATGTGCCTTGACCATGGGCCTTGAGCAGACTGAGTAACCCCTTGCTCAAGCCAGCGACCTTGGGTCCAAGCTGGTGAGCTTTTGCTCAAACCAGATGAGCCCGTGCTCAAGCTGGTGACCTCGGGATCTTGAACCTGGGTCCTCTGCATCCTAGTCTGATGCTCTATCCACTGCGCCACTGCCTGGTCAGGCTGTAGACAACTGCATTTAAATGTAAGTAGTCTAAATATCCCAAATAAAAGGTAGAGATTGTCAGATTAGTTTTAAAAAACTAGCAAGACCCAGCTATATGCTGCTTAGAAAAAATGCACTTTGAATATCCATACACAAATAAGTTAAAAGTAAAAGGATGGGGAGAGATTTGCCATGCCAATACTCAGCAAAAGAAAGCTGGAGTGTTTATATTAATACAACACAATGTATATTTTGAAGCAAAGGATAGAAGGAAACTTCCTCAAACTGATAAAAGGCATCTACAAAAACCCTCCAGATAACATCATGCTTAATGGAGAGAGACTGCTTAACTGCTAAGGTCAAGAATCAGACCAAGGTATCTATTCTTATTACTTCTATCCAACATAATTTCTAAAAATACTGCTTCTAGCCAAAGCAAAAAGGCAAAGAAGGAGTTAAAAGTTATTCAGATTGGAAAAGAAATAGAATTGCTTTATTCTCAAATGACATGATAATCTATGTATAAAGTCCTCTGAAATCGAAGGTAGTCAAACTGATAGAAGCAGAGAGTAGAATGGTGGTTATCAAGGGCTGAGAAAGGGGGAAACAGACAGGCAGGAACTGGTCAAAGGGTATATACCATGGTGCCTATAGTTAACAATATTGTATTGTTCCCTGAACAATTTACTAAGACGATAAATCTTATGTTGTGTTCTTATCGAAAAAAAAAAATTAAAAGAAGGGCAGATGAAAACTTTTGGACATGGTAGATATTACTTCCAAACTCATCAAGTTGTGTTCATTAACTATGTACAGCTTTTTGTGTGTCAATCATATCTCAATACAATGTGTTTAAAAAGAAAAGAAAAAGCCTTTGAAATTTACCAAAGAACTACTGGAACCAATAAGTCAGTTTACAAGGTAGCAGAATACAAGATCAACATACAAAAATCCATCGTATACTTATATACTAGCAACAAAAAACTATAAATTCAACTTAAGAAATAACATCATTTATAAAAGCATCAAAAACGAAATGGGAATAAATCTGGCAGAAGCTGTGAAATATGTATACTCACAACAGCAAAACATTCCTGAGAAAAAAAATCAAAGACCTAAATAAATGATGAGGCGTAGTTCCCTTCTATCCATGGTCAGAAGACTCAATATTACTTAGATGGCAGTTCTTCCCAAGTTGATCTATAGATTCATTGCAATACCAATCAAAATTCTGGAAAACTTTATTGCAGAAATTGACAAACTGATTCTAAAATTCATACGAAAATCCAACCATGTCAAAGAAGAACTAAGTTTTAGGCTGAACTCTACCTTATTTTCACATTCTTATAAAGCTACAGTAATCAAGACAGTGTGGTTTAGGTGTCAGAATAAATCAATCAATAGAACAATAGTCCAGCAACATGCTCACACACATATGGACAACTAATTTTCAACAAAGGTGAAAAGGCAATTCATTGAAAACAAAAAAGAAGATAGTCTTTTCAATAAATGATGTTGGAACAAGTGGATACTCATACACTTGTAAAAATGAACTTTAATCCATACCTTCATTATATATAAAAATTAACCCAAAATGAATTACAGACCTAAATGTAAAACCTAAAATCGTAAAACTTCTAGAAAAAAATATATAAGACCTTGGGTAAGCAAAGATTTCTTTCATGTGAAACCAAAATACATGATTCATAGATGAAAACATTTTGTTAAACAGGGAAATTGCCAGAGTTAGGAGCTCATATTGAATGATTTTGCATATGGGATGCTTGAGGCTTTCTGGTATTTGCCTCTACTATGGTTCAATGAAGAACTTCCTGATTACAATATGGTGATGGTAGCCAATAAGAAAGGACCAAAGGACAGAGGACCAGTCCTTGTCACCATATGGCTTCATGGTGTATTAGATAAACTTCGCTCTGTTACAACTGATCCCTCTAGTCTAAAGTCTTCTGATAGCAGCATACTCAATTGCAACACGCTTTAAACAACAGCAGTTTTGGTCGGAGATGAGAGAAGGCAGAAGCTGCAGTGCCACCCCTTGCAGATTCTAGCTCTGAACCTGAGCAAAGAAATTGCAGAGTTTCTTCAAGTTCACAGGAGCAGAAAACCATTAATGTCAGACAGACTTTTGATAAATGTAGCTGTAACCCAACTAATGTCAACAGCGAAACCTCTGAGGGAGCCAGCATCCACTGAAAGATGTGATTGATATTAAGCCGAAACTAGATGATCCCACTGATGAAGACTGCAATTTTGTGCAGAAGTATCCCTTATCTCAGAAAAAAACTGACAGCAACATATGTGGTTCTCCTCATCCTTCTATTGAAATGTATCCTCACCTGCAAGTTGAATTGCAGAGAGTGGTGTTCCTTTAAACAGGTTACAATTTCAGCAGTAGCAAAACAGTATTCATGTTGCCAAGGAACTCGATTTACAGTACAGCCAGGTATGAAACAGAACATTTGTGAGAACCAGAAGTGCTGAACAACTTAGAAGAAACTCACAGTTCCTTCTTCAGAAACAAGTCAGTAAAAATGAGTTGAGGAAGGAAACTTTCAGAAGAGAAAGTTGCCTGTAGTAAACTGAGTTGTTAAAATAAAATAAAATTGGCTCAGTGGTAGAGTGTCAGCCTGGCGTGCAGGAGTCCCAGGTTCGATTCCCGGCCAGGGCACACAGGAGAAGTGTCCATCTGCTTCTCCACCCCTCCCCTTCTCCTTCCTCTCTGTCTCTCTCTTCCCCTCCCGCAGCTGAGGCTCCATTGGAGCAAAGTTGGCCCAGGCGCTGAGGATGGCTCCATGGCCTCTGCCTCAAGCCCTAGAATGGCTATGGTTGCGGTGGAGCAACACCCAGATGGGCAGAGCATCGCCCCCTGGTGGGCATGCCGGGTGGATCCTGGTTGGGTGCATGCGGGAGTCTGTCTGACTGCCTCCCCGTTTCCAACTTCAGAAAAAAAAAAAAATCAATCTCCATGGAGAAGAGCAGGAGGAAGATGATAATTGTGGGTCCTGTCCAGCAGGCAAATCCAGCAGCGTCCACGCCAGCAAAGCCGGAGAGAAGACTCTCACTTCCTCCTTCTAATCAAGCTAACAAGAATCTACCATAATTTTGAAGGTTGTATCTGAAGCTCAAGAATTGGTAACAAAAACAACTAACTATTCTTCAGTCTCACAGAAACACATTCCCAGTGGCTCGCAGAAGTCGAACTTCTTAAGAAGAATGGCTGGCAGAAATGGTCCAGGGGCAAAGCAGGACCTCTAGAACAAGTCCCCCGATTAAAGAAGAGGAAACACAAGGAAATGATATAGAAAAGTCAAGGAACTCGCCAGAGGCACTCTTTATCCCAGCTGCAGGTTGATCCAATAATGGTGGAGACTACCGACCGAGCCAGCTGAGATAAGGGAACTGAGTGTGACACAGAAACCAGAAGAACTTTTAGAGCGTGGCAAGTTCTGGCCTGCCTGCAAAAACGGGGCCAGATGTACTTAGCATCACCTTGTTTCACCTTGCAAAGCTTTCTTTAGTTGTCAGTTTGCTGGAATATGTATGCTTGCCCATTCAAATTGTGAATACAATGCAAAATGTAGTAAGTCAGATTGTCCCTTCCCTTATATGAGTAGGAGAATTCCAATACTGCCCCCAGAACTGAGTTATAACACCAACACCATTTTCTAGTAGTCAGATCTGCTATTACGTCCCTGCTTGTAAGAAAATGGAATGTCCCTTCTATCATCCAAATCACTGTAGCTCAACATTCATTGGACAAAGCCTGACTGTATGTTTTATCACCCCACCATGACTTTACCACCACGACATGCCTTGAAATGGATTTGGCCTCAGACCCGTGAATACCTACCAGTCCTACCTGGCAGAAGATTGTGACGTTTGAAAGTTTCTGCATCCTGATGGAAGAGATTCTATAGAACTTATCAAGTCTCTGAAACTTGGAATATATTGCTTTCATAATATACCAAGAAAGAAAAATATAAGGCAGAATAAGAAATAAATATTTTCAAACTGCATATTTGATAAAAGGCTTGTATCCAGAATATATAATGAAGTCTCAAAATGCAATAGTATGATAACAACCATTTTTTTTTAAATGGTCAAAAGATTTGAACAGGTTTTCACCAAAGAAGAAATGTGGGCTCAAATAAGTACAGTACATAAAAAAAATGCTCAACATCATTAGCCATTAGGAAAATATAAATTAAAATGACAGTGAGATAATATTTTTTAAAGATTTTATTTGGCCCTGGCCAGTTTGCTCAGTGGATAGAGCATCAGCCTCGCACATGAACATCCAGGTTCCATTCCCAATCAGGGCACACAGAAGAAGTGACCATCTGCTTCTCTCCCCTTCTCTCTCCCCCTCCTCTCCCTCTTCGCCTCCCTCAGCCAGTGGCTAAATTGGTTTGAGCATCATCAGCCCAGGGTTGAGGATGACTCATTGTTCAGAACGGCAGCCTCGGGCACTAAAAATAGCTCAGTACTCAAGCATCAGCCCCAGATGGGTTTACCAGAGGGTATCCCGGTCAGTGCACATTCAGGAGTCTGTCTCACTATCACCCCTCCTCTCACCTAAAAAAAAAAGATTTTATTTATTGATTTTAGAGAGAGGAGAGAGAAAGAGAAAGGCAGAGGGGAGGAGTGGGAAACACCGATTCGTAGTTGCCAGGCATCAAACCAGAGACCTCAACATTTCAGGTCGACACCTTAGCCACTGTGCCACCACAGGTCAGGCCACAGTGAGATAATGGTATACACCAATTAGAAAAATAAAAATAAAAAAAACTGCCTACGTATTGGCAAAAATATGAAAAAATTGACACTTCCACACACTGCTGGCAGGAATGTAAAATGGTACAACCATTTTAGAAAAGAGGCAGTTTCTTAAAAGTAAAAAGTGTACCTACCACATAATCCAGTCATTTTACTCCCAGCTGTTTACTCAAGGGGAATGAAAGTGTATGTTTATACAAAAGATTTGTACACAAATGTTCTTAGCAGCTTTATGTGTAACAACTAAAACCTGGAAACAACCAAATGTTTATCAACAGAATAGATAAACAAATTGGAGTATACCCATATAATAAAATACTACTCAGCAAGGACAAAGAATAAACTACTGACTCATGAGAATATGGATGAATCTCAAAATAATTATGCTGCATGAAAGAAACCGGGTAAAGAAAAGTATATACTACATGATTTCATTTATATAAAATTTTAAGAAAAGCAAACTGAAGTATAGTAAAAGAATACCGATATGGAAACAACCTATGTCCAACAGATGTGTGTGCACACATGCACACACTGGGATATTATTCAACCATAAAAAAACTAAAGAAATCCTGCCTTTTGCAACAACATGGATGAAACTTGAAGGTATTATGCTAAGTGAAATAAGTAAAATAAAGAAAAATATCATATGATCTCACTTACATGTGGAATTTTAAAAAGCCAAGCTCATGGAAATACAGAGTAGAATAGTGGTTGCCAGAGGGGAGACATTGGTCAAAGGGTACAGACTTCCAGTTACAAAATGAGTAAGTTCTAGAGATGTAATGTACAGCATGATGACTACAGTGAACCTCATTGAATTATATACTTAGAGTTGTTAAGAGAGTGGATCTGAAATGTTATCACCACACAAAAAAGGGTAATTATGTCAGGGAATGGAGGTGTTAACTAACCTTATTGTGGTAGTCATTTCATATCATATACATGTATTAAATTATCATGTTATACATGTTAAACTTACATGTTATATATTAATATATCAGTAGCTGAAAATATACATAAATTTCAAAAACACAGGTCTGGGGTTGCATTGGGATGGGGTGGCAGAGGTCAGAGGCGAGAGAAAGGGACAGGAAGAAATCTGGGAGAGTGACGGATACGTTCATGCTGTTGATTGTGGGAGTGATTTCAAGGATGTATACATGTGTCAAAACATCAAATTGTACACTTTAAATATGTACTCTTTTTTTAGTGTGAGAGTGAGAGAGGGAGAGAGAGACAGGAAAAGAGAGATGAGAAGCATCAAGTTCTGGTTGTGTCACTTTAGTTGTTCATTGGTTGCTTCTCATATGTGCCCTTACGGGGTGGAGGGGGTGGAGTCGGGGCTCAAGCCAAGCTAGTGACTTCTTGCTCATGCCAGCGACCTTGGTTTCAAGCCAGCAACTATTGGGCTCAAGCCAGTGATCATGGGATCGTGTCAATGATCCCATGCTCAAGCCAGCAAGCTTGCACTAAGCTGGATGAGCTTGACTTCAAGCCAGATGAGTCCATGATCAAGCTGGTGACCTCTGGGTTTTGAACCTGGGTCCTCAGCATCCCAGGTCAATGCTCTATCCACTGTGCCACCACCAGTCAAGTTGTACTGTTGTGGACGGTAAATGGCAAAAAGCCTTTGTAGATTCAAGGCTTAGCAAAAGGCTGAGTTCTCCCCCCTCCACCTCCATATTGGCTATGAAGCTGAGTATTTGCACCCATTTCACTTGCTTCCTTAAGTTGCTGGAAGCAATTTACATGCCCTTCCTCTTACTCTTTGTTTGTTCAGATGTTGGTTGATTTCACTTATGCCTGGTGGGGGGATTCCTGTTTATGCCTTGGGAGAGTTCCTGCTTTAACCTCAGATGTGTAACTTTGTAACAAGGACTTCCTTGATTTGCATATGGCTATATAATAAAGCAAACTGGGGCTATGGGGCACTTGGATATTGCCATCAGCATTTGAAGAGTCCTCCCGGTCCCATTTTTTTCTTAATAAGTGTGTTTCCTTAATTCTGTACCGTTATTAGAGGCCGCGCTGGTCCGCCGCACTATACAATTTGTTGTAAATCAATTTTACCTTAATAAAACTAGTTAGTATATAAGTTAACAGGGAGTAGAGTTCTCTAATTCTTCACTTTCTACATCTCTGCATCCTTAGAGGCACAGAGGAAAGCATTGAATTACCACTAGGGCAAAGAAATTAAGATCTTAAACAATTAAGTCTGATAAGGATATGAATCAATCCAAGTCTTGTTGGGCAGGAGGGGAAAATTTGGGAAGTGATAACATAGTGGGTGATATAAACAGTCACTGCTGAGAGTCTGAAACATTTCAGAAAGAAAGAAAGAGAAAGGAGTGTTTTCATTCCAGCACAAGCACCTTCCTCCCCATGTTTATTCTACCTGCTTTCCCCCAATAAGCCACGCCAGTGTTTAACTCATGGTCCTGTGGTCCGTTCTGCTCCCCTCCTCCTCTCCCTCCTTAAGCATCTGGGCAACCTGCTGCAGGGATGAGGTCCACACCCCCCAGGCAGAGCCACTGGCCCTAAAAGTGGGGGGAAAGTAAGGAGCAGAATGGAGCCCCTGAGGGACCGAAGTGCAGACTGGAGAGCCCTGCAGGACACTGGCTCTCTCCCCACCCAGATCCCAGTCACCACCAGTAAAAGAGGGCATTAGTCCTGGATATGGAGCTTGGCATTCCCAGTTACCTGCTGCTCCCCCAAATCTACCATGTTCATCTCCTTTCCCAAATTCTAAAATGTGCCAGCACTCTTCACATGGGATGGGAGGGACCACATGTCTATCCTAGAAAGGCATCATTCTGCCAGCCTTCCTTCTCACAAGCACACTCTGGTATCACCTGTAATGTGCCATGTGACACTTTTAAAGACATAAACTGATGATAGTTCCCTGTGAGCAGCACAGCAATCAATCAGTGTGCATCAGTATATATGCTGCAATCAGCAATACTCTGTCCAATTCTTGGTGTTAAGTAATTACTCACAGTGATACCAAATTGTCACATGTTGCTATTACTCTTATAGGAAGAAAACCTTGTTTGTTGGGAGAAGCTTTTTTTTTTTTTTTTGTATCTTTCTGAAGCTGGAAACGGGAAGAGACAGTCAGACAGACTCCCACATGCGCCGGACCGGGATCCACCCAGCATGCCCACCAGGGGGCGATGCTCTGCCCACCATGGGGCGATGCTCTTCCCCTCCAGGGCTTCTCTCTGTTGCAACCAGAGCCAGTCTAGTGCCTGGGGCAGTAGCCAAGGAGCCATCCCCAGCGCCCAGGCCATCTTTGCTCCAATGGAGCCTCGGCTGCGGGAGGGGAAGAGAGAGACAGAGAGGAAGGAAAGGGGGAGGGGTGGAGAAGCAGATGGGCGCTTCTCCTGTGTGCCCTGGCCGGGAATCGAACCCGGGACTCCTGCACGCCAGGCCGATGCTCTACCACTGAGCCAACCGGCCAGGGCCGGGAGAAGAACAGGGAATTGGGGTTTTTTGGTTTATACATGCATCCCAGTGACATAGACTAATTCCTGGCTTATGGTATGTACTCAGTATTTGTTACCAAGTCACACCGTCAGGGTCAGTCGGGGTGGCTGGTTATATGATGGGGCAACTGACTGATATTGGAGACTCTAGAAAGCCATTAGGATGAGGCAGACGTTTAGGGTGGACTGGCTCCAGGTCCTGGAGGGATTGTATTTGCCCTGGAGATTGAAGCAGGCATCCTTCTCATGTGTCACCCTGAAAAGTCTACTAGTTGCTTCTGATTTCAGGTGGGCTTCTTTATACAACGTTCTCAGCTTCTCTGGTTTTCAACTACAGTGATGTTGTTATTTTCAACTAGAGAGTTTAACTGTTTATCTATTCTTTTACTGTAATCTTGTCTCAGCTCTTTTCTTGTTCTGGAACTCACTTCAGATTGGATCCACCCAATGTTAGAGCTGCAAGGAACCAAAGAAGACATCACTCATATTTTTTTTTTTTTTTTTTCATTTTTCTGAAGCTGGAAACAGGGAGAGACAGTCAGACAGACTCCCGCATGCGCCCGACCGGGATCCACCCGGCACGCCCACCATGGGGCGACGCTCTGCCCACCAGGGGGCGATGCTCTGCCCATCCTGGGCGTCGCCATGTTGCGACCAGAGCCACTCTAGCGCCTGAGGCAGCGGCCACAGAGCCATCCCCAGCGCCCGGGCCATGTTTGCTCCAATGGAGCCTTGGCTGCGGGAGGGGAAGAGAGAGACAGAGAGGAAAGCGCGGCGGAGGGGTGGAGAAGCAAATGGGCGCTTCTCCTGTGTGCCCTGGCCGGGAATCGAACCCGGGTCCTCCGCACGCTAGGCCGACACTCTACCGCTGAGCCAACCGGCCAGGGCCATATTTTTTATTTGAAACTAAAATTATGCTTTGGAGAGTTTTTCATGCCTGGCCTCGCCACTGAACAAATATGAATCGTGGATTCCCTCCTTATCCTCACTTCCAAGCACAACGGCAGCTGTTTAAAGCTATGAAATCGGAGAAAGGGCCCAGAGCAGGCTGATAGCATACATTTCTTGAGCATGGTACACCCCAAGCACCCTACCCCAGAGCTTGTTCCAAACATTCCTCTCATCCCCCAAGAGCCCAAGGCCTGATCTGAGAGCCGTGGATTTAAATAAAACCACTAAGCCAGGAGAAAGGGAACCCAACCGATCTAATGGTCTCTGTTCTCTTCACCCTGGTTCCTCACAGTGGCAGCAAAGGGTCCTGTCATAAAGAAGCATCAGTCTCTGCTTGACAAAGAGACAAGGAGATGACAAGAAGAAGTGTTAGGGCCAGTCTCCGTAAGAGCTTGTACTGCTTGGGAAATGAGGGGAGTTAAATGGTAACAGGAGTAAAACTACTGGGAACACCAGAACCCAGGAAAACAGGCATGTCTAAGTTCTTCTAACCACCGTACGTATCCTTGGTTACCTCGGCAAAGGAGTGTTTCCATTCATGTACCTGGCGGCCCTGGATGACTCATGTCTTTCAAGCAGAGCGGGGCATCAGCCTCCAGCTCCAAAGTCCCTCAGAACCCCTCCTGCAGCTGCTGTCATCCAGCAGGGAGAGAGAGGAGGTGTCCTCAGGCCCTGCGTTTGTCCTGGAGAAGAGATTGTGGGTGCTGGTGTAAGGAATAAATAAAGAGAACGTGACTGGATCCATGACCCCTAAAATTGTTTCCAGCATCTACGATGCCTGTGAGCTGGCCTGCAAGCTCTCTCCAGGGAGGGAGGGACCACAGCAGCCACCCTTCTGCCTCTACTCCCCCACAAGCGCCCATGTGGAAAACCACGGGCCATGGAAAAGAGTTTTCCTTCCTGGGCCTGCATTTATACCCAAGACATAGTCACACACTCCCAGGTCTGCACGAAGGTATCCCAGAGCCCTGAGGCAGAGCCCAGTTCCAAACACTGCAGACCAACTCCCCCAACAGGGTGAGCCCTGTACCCTCTGCAGCTTCTATCACTGCTGCTTTTCCTTCCCCTTCTTCAACCTCGTGGTTTTGCACTAGACCTGGAAATAACTCTCCCACTTCTTCATGCCATTCCTGCCAATTCCTAGGCCAATCTTTACCAATTCCAGAGAGGCTTGGAGAAAGCTGCTCACCACCTAAGCTTCTGCCGCATGAGGAGCTAAGCGGGTTACCAGGAGCCAGAGTCTCCATACCCAGCTTAGGTCCCAAGCTCCTCCCTCTCCTTTGACCAGCCCGGACCTTCCACCCAGTTCTCTGAAGGGAGAGTGCTCAGGCCTAAATTCCTAAACAATCACGTGAGGTGTCAGAAGGAGGTCAAAATTGGAACAATCTTCTTCCTTCCTTCACGATGCAGACTGAGCAAAGTCCTGTGATTTCAGGCTGCTGGCCAAAGCTTTGTGGAGAGAAAGGACGTGTAAGCCCTTCCCACCCCTCTGGGAAAGTGCAAATTAACTCCCAAGCCCACGGCAAGTGCCCTATCACCATACCCTGAGAACAACACTGTGGGGGGCAGAGCTCCTCTCTGGGCTCTCCCCATTCCTCCTACCTCCACTCTGTGTTGGAGATTTTCTCTCTCCAAAACCATTGTGAGACTGAGCTTGATGCATTTTGGAGGCTCTTAATTGCCAGCAAAAGGGTAGTTGCTGGATTAGGGTACTCTTCAATCCTTGTGGCCTGTAAAATTACCACTCCCCTTAGCAGTTCTTCTGTGACCTGCCTCTGCTCTCTCCTTCCTCCAGCCCAGACAGCAGCCTCACTTCAACCACCAGACCTGGGAGCCCAACCACCAACAAGGAGATCTTCCTAACCGACTGCTCCGCCAGAACCTTCAGTACCTGAGAAACCCTCCTGGGGCTTCCCACAACTATCTGGAATTCCGTGAAAGTGTGGGAAAATTACCCCCACTGCTATGCGGGTAGCAGAGCTATAACAAGGGTGCAAAGGGAGGGGAATGAGAAGCCAACAAAGAACAAGAGTTAATGGGAAGAGTTAGAGTTCTTGCCCTACATGCACATTTGCAATGGGATATGTTCAAAGGAGGAGCCACAATATCAAGGTTATGACACTGGAGGGGGGGGCGGTTTACGTCATGAATAGTTTAAGGAATGCCCTGTACCAGAAGAATAGGAGGAAGACACAGAGCCAGGGCTAAGCAATCTCAAGACCATGGGACAGTTTGGTGTCAACATCATCTTCCACGAAGCTATTGTTTATTAAGCACTTTATATACATTATCTCTAATCTTTACAACCTAGAAAGGCAGGTATTACTATCTCAATTCCCATGAGGAGTAATTGAGGCTCTGAGGACTCAAGCAACTTGCCCAAGATTACACAGAGAGAAAGTAGCAGAACCAGAATCCAAACTCTGACCGATCTGGTTCCAAGTCTGTATTCCTATTTCTATGAAGCCATGCTATAATAGAAAGCCCTGGGAAAGTCGTATTCTATTTAGGTCTCAATCTCCTGCAAGTGTCTTAAGGGAGGGTCTTTCCAACTCCAGCATTCTGTGCAGGAGATGGAGACATCCTCCTTCCAGGAGTTGGTGGGATGGTGCAATGGCTCTTACCTCCCCCATTTTTGTAGCACAGATAGGGAAACCTCCAGACGTTGCCCAGACCAATGATCTCCCCGGCCACTGACAGCACAAACTCCATCTTGTTGTTCCAGTGCCCCCGTTCCAGGGTGCCATCTTCCTCTGCCTTTTCCATGACTGGGTACACTGGTTTTGTCTCTCCATTACTGGTTGTGCCCGAAACCCGGTTATTCATCCCACCTGGAAAAGAAGCAAGGAACTGTCACTGTTGGGAACGCTGGAAGGACAGCCTTCCCCTGTCCTTCACCAGCACATTTCCAAGGGAATAAATTCACTGGAAGAGAGTGAATTCCTACCCGCTCATCTGCAGACCCATGTCCTCCTTAGCATCTCTTACTAGAAAAGGCTAGATGACAGCTGCTGAAAATACATATTCTGTTCCTGTTTTAGGAAGAAGGATTGATACTGAAGTGCAGACATTGCTTCCACTACACAGGTTCTCTTGGGTTAGGATTAGTGGACATGGAAGAATTCACACGGGCGTGGGATTGTCTAGTTCTCCCAGCCACCCTACAACTAGCCTTGTCTGTACTAGCATGTGCTTTGGTTTCTCCATTCTGTATGCTGGGGGTCATTGAAGGGATGGGATCTTTATAAATCCTCAAAGCCACCAATATCTATTGCAAGAATTTATTCTAAGGAAATAATTGTGACTGTGGGTAAATATTTAGGCTTGAGGATGTTCACTGCTTATCACAGCAAAAATTTAGAAAGTACATAAATGTTTAAAAATGGTAAATAAATTAATAAATTATGGAATATACACAAAATGGTCTAGCATATAATCATTAATTTCCTTCATTGCAGAAGAAAATGCAATGAATGTAAAGAGTTCATAAGATGTGAAGTGAAAGGAGTTGTAAAATAAGACATACAATATGACTATGCTGAAAAAATATTTTACATTTATATTCACTGAAAGGTTAGGATGTTCAGCAAAATGTTTTTCTCTTAGTCGTTGGATTATAGAAATATTTTTTTTATCTACAGGTGGGGCAAAAGTAGGTTTATAGTTGCAAGTACATAAAACAGAACTTATTCTTTTATTATTATTTATTTATTATCAGATTATTTCCCACATGAATAGCAGTAAACCTACTTTTGCTCCACCCTGTATATTTTCTACATTTCTTTTACCAAATAACATGTTGTATTTTGTAATGTGAAAATAAAAGTTAGTTAAAAAAATGAAAAACAACAACAAAAAATCCTTTCAATGCACTGAGGGCGGTTGAGTGGGACCAGGAACTCTGGCTAAGATGAGCTGACCTTTCCAGGGCTCCCTCATCTCTCTCTGAAATCAGCATAAGAGAAGGACAAACTCTGGGCCCTTTTCCTTCTTGGTGATGATGCATGTAGGAAACTGTTAAAGTAGAGAAGACAATGCAAAATGAATAAAGAACAACAATTCTAAACCCTCATTGTCCTATTCTAGGGTCTTATAGGGATTAAGAAAGGGATTCGATGTGGCTCACATTTAGTGAGCAAGTACTATAAACTAAGTACTTTACATACATTTGTCTCATTTAATTCGCACAATAACCCTGAGATGTAAGCAGTATTACCTCTGCTTAGTAAGTGAAGAGACTGGAGCTCAAAGAGGTTAAATAACGTGTCTGCAGCCATGTAGGTGGTAAATTGGGTTACCAGGACTTGAACTTACTCTGTTTCTATACTTTCAATTACATCCCTTTATTACATTGGCTGCCTTTGTTTATCAGCATGTCTAATATAAGCATCTTCTAATGACTCTCCCTTCATTGTATGCAGTGACCCCTTTTCTGGAAAAGTGGGCACATGGACTTTTTTCTATACCTCAAGAAAAGTTCATGTTAACAGAACTTTCTCAGCAGGAATCCTATCTGGGTACAGACTCCCCTGTGGCTCTACCTCCCTAGCTGAGCTACCCAAGGGATTCAGAAAGTCAGGAAACAGCAGTAGGCACTTTTGCTTAGTTGATAAATTAAGGAATGAACTCCAAGAATAGTGTGTGGGCTAAGAAGGAGAAGCCCAAGCATCTGATTCCAAGAGGATTCCTCAGTCTTTCGAGAGGGTTGTCTAATGTCTTGTGCCAATTCTGGGTCTCCCTTTAGCATCTGATGGAGATCTTCCATCTTTTTTTTGTTGTTGCTGTTAAGCAAGAGAGAGAGAGAGAGACAAACAGACAGGAAGGGAGAGAGATGAGAAGCGTCAGTTCTTCATTGTGGCACCTTAGTTGTTCATTGACTGCTTTCTCATATGTGCCTTGACTGGGGAGAGGGGGGTGGCTCCAGCAGAGCTAGTGACCCATTGCTCAAGCCAGGGACCTTGGAATTTTAAGCCAGTGACCTTTGGGTTCAAGCCAGTGACCATGGAGTCATGTTTATGATCCCACGCTCAAGCCAGAAATCCTTCACTTAAGCTGGTGAGCCTATGTTCAAGCTAGATGAGCCCATGTTCAAGCTGGCAAACTCGGGGTTTCAAACCTGGGTACTCAGCTTCCCCAGCCAGCACTCTATCCACTGTACCACCTGGTTAGAAGGAATACCACCTCTTTTCACTTCTTCATCCTCCAGACCCCATAAAAAGCAGTAACCTTATCCTGCATGCCTTGGCCTCATTAGAGTACCGTTTCTCAGCAGCAGCATCATGCAATTGAAAGGAAATGAGGCATAGAGTCAAACAAACCTGGATTCAGATTTTTGCTTTATGCCCCATCACTCACTGCCTAAAAGCACTGAGTAGAATCACAGGCTTTCAAATCTTTGTTTTCTTTCAATCCTGTCAAAATTTCTATGTTCTTTCAATCTTAACTCATTTCACAGAGAAGAAAACCTTTGTTTTTATTTTTTTTTTATTTTTTTTAAGGATTTTATTTATTCATTATAGAGAGGGGAGAGAGAGAGAGAGAAGGGGGAGGAGCAAGAAGCATCAACTCCCATATGTGCCTTGACCAGGCAAGCCCAGGGTTTTGAACCGGCGACCTCAGCGTTTCCAGGTTGACGCTTTATCCACTGCGCCACCACAGGTCAGGCTGTTTTTCTTATAATTAAACCCAAATGTCCTTCTTTTCAGTCTAGGATTCTCTGTCTCCAAATCACATTGTCCCTTAGGACAACAGCCACTGATGTTTCAGAAAGTAAAGAAAATAGCATGTGTTCTTTGCATATGCACACACATAAATGTCAGAGACATTTTCTAGGAGAGGATCAGAAAACCATTTGATTGTAAGTACTATGGATCCCACCAACCTGTAGCCTGAGACCCAGACACAGAAAAAGAAGAGAAGAAAACATTACCAACCTCCTTGAAACTGCTGCCAGAGGTCCAGTCAGGGGAAGAAGAATTATCTAGGGGGGCAGGGGAAGGTGCTAGCTATTTAAACTGTGGATCCAACTACCCTGTTGCAATTCTAAACTTGGCTCAGCCCACATTCAGCCCTCCTGCCTCCCACTCCCTCCCACACGTTCTCCTCCCCCAGCACCAGACAACTCGCAGGGAGTGATTTCACAGCCCCTGGAGTGTGCACCCTGGGCAGTTCAGCCAGGGAGCTCGTTGGCTGCATGCTGTACTCCCTGTGGTTCACATGTTCTTTCCTCTTGGTGGTCTTGGGGTCTCCAGAGGGATCCTGCCTTTCACTCGATTCTCCAACTCAAGTGCTCCCATAAATCCATCAAGAATAGGTGTTTCTTTGGTCAGGTCTGTGTAGATTAATTTAAAAGTACATTTATTTTACCCTTTGCATGCTTACAATTTGGAATGGATGATGATTTAGAATAAAGATACATAGATTATGGAACTCTAAGAAAGAAAACTTCCTAAACACACACACACACACACACACACACACACACACACACACACAGAAAAATCTGAAAAAATATTCAGCAAAAGCTTCACAGCAGTTTCATTTGGTGAGTAGGACTGGAGTAAGTAGATCAGGGGTCCCCAAACTACGGCCCCGGGGGCCACATGCGGCCCCCTGAGGCCATTTATCCAGCGCCCGCCGCACTTCCAGAAGGGGCACCTCTTTCATTGGTGGTCAGTGAGAGGAGAATAGTTCCCATTGAAATACTGGTCAGTTGGTTGATTTAAATTTACTTGTTCTTTATTTTAAATATTGTATTTGTTCCCGTTTTGGTTTTTTTTTACTTTAAAATAAGATCTGTGCAGTGTGCATAGGGATTTGTTCATAGTTTTTTTTATAGTGTGGCCCTCCAATGGTCTGAGGGACAGTGAACTGGCCCCCTGTGTAAAAAGTTTGGGGACCCCTAAGTAGATGAAGTAAAGAGACACTTTTCATTTCCGCTTTTTAAACTTCAGTGTTGTTTGAACTTTTAAATAATGTGCTAGAATTAATGTTTTTTAAACATGTTTTTTTTTTTAAGGTTTATTTATTTATTCATTCATTTTAGAGAGGAGAGAGAGAGAAGTGGGGAGGAGCAGGAAGCATCAACTCCCATATGTGCCTTAACCGGGCAAGGCCGAGGTTTCGAACCGGCAACCTCAGTGTTCCAGATGAACACTTTATCCATTGCGCTACCACAGGCCAGGCTAGAATTGATTTTTAAATAATTTTTAAACCAATAAAGAAAAGGAAGTGTCAATGTTTAAAACAAAGCAAAGCCCTAATCCCATCATTAGTGAGGAGCTGGCAGTGGCGAGGGGTGGAGGCAGCTCCAAGGCAGCGGAGTGCGCCAGGACGTTCCTGTCACCTGCAGTCAGGTCGCCGCCAGCTGGCTGGCCGGGGGAGCCCTGGCTCAGCTGGCGGCCAAAGCACAGTGCAAGGGAAAGCTGCTTAGGCTTTGAAGCCGGATGGCCCAGGCAGGCGCTGCTCAGTCCTTCCTGCTTTTGTCACCTTCCAGTTTGTGGCCTTGCTCAAGGTGTTCAACTTCTGCAAATCTTGTCTCATCTACAAACAGTCTTTACCTTGCATGACTGTGTGAGGTTTCGTGAGATAATGTGTACTGTGTGTAAAAAGCCTGATACATAGCAAGCCCTCAAAAGGTAGCTATTATTTATCCTTAAGGAATTATTTCCAGTAAGCGGGGAAGTTTTCTTGAAGGGGATGGGAAAGCCCAGAGCAGAGCTAGGCTCAGGGCAGGCACTCAGAATGAGTTGGGAGTAGGGGTGAGGGTGAGTGCGGGGTGGATGACTGAATGGGATAATGACAATGTGCCCCGAAGGACCCGGAAGAGTGGAAAAGAAAGTAAAACAGACAGTCTAAGGGAGTTTCTCCCTCGCACTCCGCATCCACCTCAGGTGTGGAAGCAGGGACAGGGAAGCACATCATGATAATACCTAGGGAGCCTGATGGAGATTCTTCTTCTCCTGTCTCAGCTGCCCCTTTCCCTTCCCTCCTCTAACCATCCATTCATCTGATTAAACTGAGAGAGGCTGCAAATTCATTCCAAAAAGTCCAACTTCAAAGGCAATGCTAATAAGCATTTTCACTCATCAGTGCATGGTCCTTACTACTGACCTATTAACTGACCTACTAAGCACTGGAAACTCTGGCACTTGTGATCTAAAATGACCAGATCACTGGGGTTTACTGAGGACTCAGATTCAGTACTCTGGAAGTTAGGACACCATATAGCCTTTGGCAATGGTGCACAACGCATCTTGTGTCCTCATATATGTGAATAGTTGGAGACTCCAGTTTCCAGGAAAGACCCCGTGATCATCAGGCACCATCAGGATCAGTCAGAGTTTTAAATGGTTGCTGTTGTATTTGTTGTTGTTGTTGTTGTTTTTTTACAAAACTGCTGCCAACCATTTTGGTTGTTGTTTTATTGCTTTATAAATATTTGTAATCCCCAATTTCTTTTTCTCTGTAACAAAGGAATGGATGTGGCAGGTCTTTTGCCATGCCTAGATTGATCATAGTTTTTATTTATTTTATTTATTTATTTTTTTGAGAGAGAGAGAGAGGCAGGGAGAGAAAGACAGGAACATTGAGCTGCTCCTGTATGTGCCCAGACCAGGGATGGAACCAGCAACCTCTGTGCTTTGGGACAATGCTCCAACTGAGCTTTCCGGCCAGTGATGACTTTTTGTTGATTATTAATTTTTTTAAAATTTTTTTAAAATTTTTTTGTATTTTTCTGAAGCTGGAAACGGGGAGAGACAGTCAGACAGACTCCCGCATGCGCCCGACCGGGATCCACCCGGCACGCCCACCAGGGGCGAAGCTCTGCCCACCAGGGGGCGATGCTCTGCCCCTCCAGGGCAACGCTCTGTCAAGGCCAGAGCCACTCTAGCGCCTGGGGCAGAGGCCAAGGAGCCATCCCCAGCGCCCGGGCCATCTTTGCTCCAGTGGAGCCTTGGCTGCGGGAGGGGAAGAGAGAGACAGAGAGGAAGGGGGGGGGGGGTGGAGAAGCAAATGGACACTTCTCCTATGTGCCCTGGCCAGGAATCGAACCCGGGTCCCCTGCACGCCAGGCTGACGCTCTACCGCTGAGCCAACCGGCCAGGGCCTTTTTGTTGATTTTTAGAGAGACAGAGAAAGGGAGAGAGAGGGGAGGGGGAAGGGAAGCATTCATTTGTTCCACTTAGTTGTGCCTTCTTTGGTTGCTTCCCATGTGTGCCCTGACCAGGGATCAAACCTGCAGTCTTGTCATTTCGGGATAATGCTCTTAACAGATTGAGCTAACTGGCCAGGGCTGACCGTAGTTTTTCAAAGTTTGAGAAGACTTTTACACAGGTAGAAGAGAGTTAGCACAGTTCATCATGACTGAGCAGGGCTGGCCTTCCATCGACCTCACGCTACCATCACTCTTTGGTCTCCTGAGTGTAGGATCAGGGAACCTAGAAATAGGTCATACTAGATTCAATATTCAAGAGTTCTTATTTGAAGAGGCTGCCTAAGCTTTAAGATTCACTGCAGATCGTTAGTAAGAATAACTGATGGCTGTGCTCCCCAAACACATGTGTGAAACAAAGTAGGACCATGGAGAAAGCAGGCTTGGAGGTCTGGTTCCTACCAAATTAACCCTGGGCATAGATAAGTTAAATGACCACAAGCCTTGATATATGCTCCCAGCAAGGGGTTATCTCTACTAGGAGTGGAACAAGAACAAATGAATTGAAGAAGAAGCATGATTCATTTCAAAAAGAGTATTTCCAAGCAACATCAATTTCAGTGTTGAAATGAGTTGGTAGAGGAGATGGTGGGTTTCTCTCCTCTAGAGACCTTTACATGAATAGGCATAGTTCTGTTTAATCACAGGAGTGAGAAACCTGTTGACCTTTTTCATCTCTTTTCAAATATGACACTGAAAGGAAAGTGGAATAATAAACTAAACAACAAATTTTGGTATTCTAAGACTGAAACAATTTTACCAACGAAATAAATAATGATAGCATTGGATTATATCCAAAGAATAAAATATATTCACAAATTTATGCTAAAATAAATACATAAATAAGGGAGAAAGAAGAGCTTTTCTGTACACTAGAATTTAATTAATAACTATATAAGGAAAGAGAGAAATAGGAAATCATCATTAGACAAATACCACTGTAATAATTGTTATAAACAAGATTTACCAATGAATACTAAAATTAATGGGTGAAAGTTTGAGGAGGAACAGAGTTTATACAGTCTCAAGTTATCTCCCCCAAGATATTTATTAACTACAAAGAGAAAGATAGTAACTTCACAGTAAAGAAATCAGGTAGAACCCACCTTAACCAAGTGACCAAGGTCATCATCGTAGTAAGACTTCAATATCTGTATCATGAACTTTGTGAGATGATGTACAATAGTAAGGACACAACAAAATTTCTGTGGTGCTCTTGCAAAAATAAAGAAATTCAGTACAGTCATGAAAAAACAGACAAACCCGGAGTGTGGTACACTGGACAAAATAACTGATCGCTAATCTTCAGAAGCATCAAAGTCATGAGAGACAAAAGATTGAGGAACATTTTTAGGCTACAGGGGAGTAAGAGGAAATAAAAACTAAATGAATGTGAGATTATGGATAGAATCCTAGATAAGCTACTAGAACAGAAAAGGGACCTTAGTGTAAAAACTGGTAAAACTTGAATAAGATCTGTAGTTTGATAGTACTTAGCCAATGTTAATTTCCTGGTTCTGACTGTTGCACTACGGTTATGTAAAATGTTAACATTAGGGAGAACTGGGTGAAGGATATATGGAAACTCTCTGTACTATTTTTGCAATATTTCTGTAAGTCAAAAATTAATTTAAAATAAAAAAGTTTTTGTTTTTTGTTTTTAAAGATCATGGTTTGCTCCCTGACTGTTGCAGTCCAGGTACTGGGCCTTGCTGTGAAAGTGCTGAGATATCACACTGAGGAACCATAGGTGTTACTGAAGACTTTGGTGACTCTTGTGCCATGTTTGAGTTCAGATAGGATAATTAGCCTAAATTCTATAAGCTCAAGATCTTAAAGAAATAAAATGACAAAGAACATTAATACCATTGATTTTCACCCTTACTAATGTTTATTAAGCACTTCAACATGCCAGACACTGTGCTAAATGCTATATGTGCATTCTGTTATTTTACCCTCAGAACAAGCCAATGAAACAGAAATTTTTATTACGCCCTCTTAAAGAAGTAATAAAGAAAATGGTAGCCTGACCAGGCGGTGGCATAGTGGATAGAGCATCGGACTGGGACATGGAGGACCCAGGTTTGAAACCCCAAGGTCGCCAGCTTGAGCGCGGGGTTGCTGACTTGAGTGTGGGATCATAGACATGACCCCATAGTCACTGGCTTGAGCCCAAAGGTCACTGGCTTGAGCAAGGGGTCACTCACTCTGCTGTAGTCCCCGGTCAAGGCACATATGAGAAAACAGTCAATGAACAACTAAAGGAGCTGCAACAAAGAACTGAAGCTTCTCATCTCTCTTCCTTCCTACCTGTCTGTCCCTATCTGTCCCTCTCTCTGACTCTCTCTGTCTCTATCAAAAAAAAAAAAAAAAAAAGAAAGAAAGAAAGAAAAAAAGAAAATGGTAGAGCCAGAACTTGAACTCAAACTTGTAGGATTCTAAAGCCCATTATTTTAAGGTGACCAACTTTTTTTACAATGAAAAGGAAGACAAAAATAAATTGAAGAAAACAATATCATAAGTAAAATAAACTTCTTATTCATTGCAACAATAATACACTAAAATATGATAAATGCATAATAAAAACATTTGTAATATTTTATACTGTAATTATGCTTACATGCCTATTAATTTTTAATAATAATTGTAAGAATAAAGTACTCATTTAGTAAAACTAAATATCAAACAAAACCACTAATTTGGAGTGATATTTGGGTGTATTTATCATTTTCTAATTTAAAAAAGTATGTTTTATGCAACTATTTAATCAAAGTGTGTTATTAATAGATATGGCTTGAGGTTAGATTTCCACTTAATTTTTTTTTTTTTTTTTTTGTATTTTTCTGAAGCTGGAAAGGGGGAAAGACAGTCAGACAGACTCCCGCATGTGCCCAACTGGGATCCACCCGGCACACCCACAAGGGGGCGACGCTCTGCCCACCAGGGGGCAATGCTCTGCCCCTCCGGGGGGTCACTCTGCTGTGACCAGAGCCACTCTAGCGCCTGGGGCAGAGGCCAAGGAGCCATCCCCAGTGCCCGGGCCATCTTTGCTCCAATGGAGCCTCGGCTGCGGGAGGGGAAGAGAGAGACAGAGAGGAAGGAGAGGGGGAGGGGTGGAGAAGCAGATGGGTGCTTCTCCTGTGTGCCCTGGCCGGGAATCAAACCCGGGACTTCTGCACGCCAGGCCGACACTCTACCACTGAGCCAACCGGCCAGGGCCTTAGATTTCCACTTTAAAACTTGAATTTCGACCTGACCTGTGGTAGTGCAGTGGATAAAGCGTTGACCTGGGACGCTGAGGTCGCCAGTTCGAAAACCTGGGCTTGCCCAGTGAAGGCACATATGGGGGTTGATGCTTCTTGTTCCCTCCCTTCTCTCTAAAATAAATAAATAAAATGTTTTTAAATAAATAAATAAATAAAAATCGAATTTCGGGAAAATACTTATAAATAAAATTATATGTATTTGAAAATTATTAGATAATGAATTTGTATATCATGAATTGTGCCTACCTGTTTATGATTGAATATTCACTGAGAAAGAAATAATCGTGAGTCTACAATGTTGCATGTGCCATGTTGTGTTTCAGTAAGAAGTACACAAAGCCATTTGTGCATTTGGTACATCCCCCGCTCTCTCAAGGTCTCCCGTGCAGAGCGCATGCATCTCAAAATTGCGTCTCATGGCACTGCACTGACCCTTGACGAATTGTCATGTCAAATACAAATAAATCACATCACACGCAATGGATCGACTCTGCATCGATCGAATATGGACATTTACAGATTGGTCTTCCAATATCAAAAAGGAGGACATGTAGGAGGACACTTTTCGAGGGAGGATAGAATTTACAAAAGAAGGACTGTCCTCCCTAAAGGAGGATGATTGGTCACCTTAATTATTTATAACTACCATGCTACACTTTAATTTCTGGTGGGAGGGTAGAGGGTAAGAAAAACACTAACAAGCCCAGCTCTAGTACTGTTTTTATTTGGGCTATTGCTGGCCATGAGATTAAATATAACCTTCTTAGTAAAGAGACGAGTAATGAAATGACAAGAAATATGTTACTTTCACTGAAAGTTTCATCAGACTTGAAGAATATATATATATATATATATTGTATTTTTCTGAAGTTGGAAACAGGGAGGCAGTCAGACAGATTCCCGCATGCGCCTGACCAGGATCCACCCGGCATGCCCACCAGGGGGCGATGCTCTACCCATCTGGGGCGTCGCTCTGTTGCAACCAGAGCCATTCTAGCGCCTGAGGCAGAGGCCATGGAGCCATCCTTAGCGCCCTGGCCAACTTTGCTCCAATGGAGCCTTGGCTGCAGGAGGGGAAGAGAGAGACAAAGAGGAAGGAGAGGGGGAGGGGTGGAGAAGCAGATGGGCACGTCTCCTGTGTGCCCTGGCTGGGAATCGAACCCGGGACTCCCGCACGCCAGGCCGACACTCTACCACTGAGCTAACGGGCCAAGGCCCTGAAGAGTATTTTTTAAATCTCATGATGTGTTCTACAATACTTCCCCAGTGCTCTGCCCTCCCCATCAAGGGAGGAAAATCATACCTTTTCTCTTTAACTCCAGAAAGTTAATTGTTGTTCTTTTCCACTTGTATCCAGTTTCTTCTGATCCCTGTTTCCCTGATTTCCTGTCTGATTCTCAGAGAGGAGAGAGCAACATTTATGTAACTAGTCTCAGCAGGAAGCCCTTGGCTGATTAACAGTGACCAGAGGCTCTGAGTGAATGGAGTTCTCCACAGGGCTTCCACATCCTGACACTGTAGCTCAGAGCTATGGTGAGGGATTAGGGCAGGCTGACAGTATCTAAAAAGAGCAATTTCGATCTTTGGACAAAAAAAAAAAAAAAAAGAAAAGAAAAGAAAGAAAAGAAAAAGAAAAAGAAAAAAAAGAAAGCTCCCTGGAGACTCTAATGGGCAGCTAAAGTTGAAAACCTCGGTAACCTAACTGCTCTGGCTGCTGCTATCTTATTTTTCATGCTGTCCCCAAGGAAGACGTTCTACACTGATCTTGTATTTGACACTCTTTTAAAGCGTCCCTCAGCCTTTCTCTCTCCAAGATTAATAATCACAAATTCTTTCATCTTTCTTAAGAGTTCTTACTTCCTACCCCACCCACTGTGTTCACTGCCCCTCCTCCTCAGATGTTTTCCATGTTTTCAGCATTCCTGTCAATCTGGAGTGTTGAGAACTTCATGATTTGTGCTGTGGTTGGCTAGGGTTGTGTTTGTGTCAACAACAGCTCTGCATTGCTGACTGAATTCTTGGTTTCCACCAATTAAGAAATTCAGCAATTGAGGAACTCTACATACTCACTAGCTGACTAAGAGGCAAAAGCCTACATTAGAAACAACTTTTGGGATAGGGTAAACTGCTTGGTGACCACTGGCAGAAGCAGATTTAACGGCGGGCACACCGAGCATGCACCCTGGGCCCCGTCTTCTGAAGGGCCCCAGAAAACCCCAACTTTACACTTTTGTCTAATGACACCAAGTTTGGTTTCATATGTGCTATTTTAACATTAATAATACATAATATTTTTTATTTATTTAAAAATATGGTTAAAAATATGGTTGTATCCCTTTTTTTTAAGGGGCCCAATATTTTCTTCTGCACCCAGGGCCTCAACTGACCTTAATCCGCCTCTGACCACTGGAGAGGGTCAGGAGGGAAAGCAAAAAAAGGTCATAAATGGTGAAGGGGGCAAGTGTAAATTTCCACATGATGGGTGGGGTGGGGGGATAGCTTGGGAGGCAGCACTCCAAAATTCTAGTCCTGGGTATGACCTCAGTCAGACACGTAACCTTGGTCAATTCACCTTTCTAGTCTTCAGTGTTTCATGTGAAAAATAAGAGGGTAAGACTGGATTGTGTCTAGGTTTCACTTCTGAAATTTCCACAGCTGTTTCTAGGCTGTAATACAAAAAGAAAGAAATAGTTGGTCTGATCAGTTCCCTTCTATTTGCTCTGCCCATAATTCCTTCCCCCAGCAAATGCAGTCATTCCAAGAATTATTATTTTCCCAATTTTGATAGTCAGTGATTATAGTCCACACCTTCACCACTAGAATGGAAGCTTCAAGACAGTACAATGTCATCCCCTGAATATAGTAAAATCCTCGAGTACCAGTCCACTCAGCAGATACTTGAATCATTTAAATAAGTTAAAGAGCTTGACCAGGTGGTGGCACAGTGGATAGAGCGTCAGACTGGGATGCGGAGGACCCAGGTTCGAGATCCGAGGTCGCCAGCTTGAGCGTGGGCTCATCTCGTTTGAGCAAAAAGCCCACCAGCTTGAACCCAAGGTCGCTGGCTCCAGCAAGGGGTTACTCGGTCTGCTGAAGGCCCATGGTCAAGGCACATATGAGAAAGTAATCAATGAACAACTAAGGTGTTGCAACACGCGCAATGAAAAACTAATAATTGAAGCTTCGCATCTCTCTCTGTTCCTGTCTGTCTGTCCCTGTCTATCCCTCTCTCTGATTCACTCTCTGTCAGTAAAAAAAAAAAAAAAAAAAAAAAAGTTAAAGATATTCTCCTCAATCTCCAAGAACTACAGCTTGTCAAAAAAAAAAAAAAAAAAAATTCAACATGTTAGGAGTTAATTACTATATACTTTTAGTAAAGTAAAGGAATTTCATCTTTACTTCATGTCCTTCCAGTATAAGGAGTTGAAGGGTTAAGTAGTAATAATTCTTTTTTTTTTTTCTTTTTTTTTGTATTTTTCTGAAGTTGGAAATGGGGAGACAGTCAGACTCCCGCATGCGCCCGACTGGGATCCACCCGGCATGCCCACCAGAGGGTGATGCTCTGCCCATCTGGGGCGTTGCTCTGTTGCAACCAGAGCCATTCTAGTGCCTGAGGCAGAGGCCACGGAGCCATCCTCAGCGCCCGGGGCCAACTTTGCTCCAATGGAGCCTCGGCTGTGGGAAGGGAAGAGAGAGACAGAGAGGAAGGAGGGGGGAGGGGTGGAGAAGCAGATGGGTGCTTCTCCTGTGTGCCCTGGCTGGGAATCGAACCCAGGACTCCTGCACGCCAGGCTGACGCTCTACCACAGAGCCAACCGGCCAGGGCCAAGTAGTAATAATTCTTAGCAAGAATAAATAGCCTGTCTCATGAACAATATACTCTTTGCTTTATGACCTTCCAAGGAACATAGGGATTGCTTTGCAGGTAAGTTCCCAAGGACTCAAGACACCAGTGCCCTGGAGACAAAGTTAAAGAACACCTATGTCAAGTAAGCATTCTGGAGGAAATGCCTGCACACCAGATCCCAACCACCTGTGTTCTACTATGTGATTAACTGCATGCTCAGTAATTAATGACTAACCTCCCCAAAAGTATTTAAACCAGCCAGCCAGCTGAGACTGTGAAGGCAGTTTTTTGAACTGATTCCCCTGCCTTCTCAAGTTCCTGGCAATTTTGACCCAAGATGCTCTTATACCCACTATGTCCCTGTCACTTGTGAATTGGCAACAAAAGGGCAACCGGCAATGTGAACCCTGGCTTGTTCTGGTAACAGAATAAATTTGAAGGTGTAACTGGCTTTATTCAATAATTGATGAGTCAGGCAGCATCCCATCTAGAAAGTAGAAAGGAGCTCCCAGGAGCTGTACAAAATGGAAGATAGTGTGTTTGTTTTTTCTTTTTCTTCTTCTTTTCTTTTTTAACAGGGGAAATGTACTCAGTTCTGCAGAAGGACTTACCTTCACCAACTTGCTAAAAGAATCCCGGTGGGCCCATCTCCCTGCATGCAGGGGAGGGTACACCTGCCACTCTGGGAACCCTGGACCCAAAGGGGCATCCTAAAACTCCCAGCTGGGAAGGGGGAACCCCAAGCTACTTTGAAATACCAAGGCCCTAGAAGAGAGGTGACAGGTAGAAGCCTGGCTCTTGGGAGAGAAACAGGCACGCTAAGGAGGAAACTTGGAACTCCAGAGCCCACAGTACCTCCTTCCTGACCCACTCCCTTCTCCCGCCCGTGGAAGAAGAGAGTCTGGTGCTACTTTGGGAATTCTGCTCCTACCCGGGTGGGGAGGCTGCGCTCCAGCTCTGGGGAGGAAGCAAATCGAGCTAAGTGGGAACTCCATAATCTTGAGTGTAGAGAATTGCCCATTTAACCTTGAACCCTCTATGACTTGGATTGGGAAACTTTAGTAAAAAGTCCTGAGTGACTGTCCCTTGGATGCAAACACCAAGAAAGTGTGAGTGAGAGACCTTTGTGTAGACACAAAGGAATGCATGTGAACAGGCTTTAGAAAATTAGCCTAGATCCATCCATGTTGTCGTAAATGATCCTAGGTCATCAGTTCTTATGGCTGAGTAGTACTCCATAGTGTATATGTACCACATCTTCTTTATCCAATCCTCTATTGAAGGGCTTTTTGGTTGTTTCCATGCCTTGGCCACTGTGAACAATGCTGCAATGAATGTGGGGCTGCATGTGTCTTTCGTACCAATGTTTTGGGATTGCTGGGTCGTATGGTAGTTCTATTCTTAATTTTTTGAGGAACCACCATACTTTCTTCCATAATGGACCTTGATAACAATATACTGAGTGAAATAAGTAAATCAGAAAAAACTAAGAACTGTATGATTCCATACATAGGTGGGACACAAAATTGAGACTCATGGACATGGACAAGAGTGTGGTGATTACCAGGAGGAGGGGAAGGAAGGAGAGAGAAAGGGTGGGGGGAGAGGAGGGGCACAAATAAAACCAAATAGAAGGTGAGGGAGGACAATTTGACTTTGGGAGATGAGTATACAACGTAATCAAATGTCAAAATGATCTGGAGATGTTTTCTCTGAATCTATGTACTCTAAAAGATCAATGCCACCCTGTTAAAATTAATTATCTAAATAAAATTTTTTAAAAAGAAGGAAAATTAGCCTAGAGGTTCTAGATTGCCCCTTCCTTTGTGCTTGTTAATTAGCAAAAGAAAAAGAATGTACTGACCAAATTAGTCCTTTCTCCATGTCAGCAAAATGGCCATTAATCATTCTTTCCCTTTATCACCTGATCTCCCTCCTTTGTAATCCTGTTACCTCTGTTCTGCTTCTGATCAATAGAAGCTGAGGGAGAAGGAAATTCAGGAGATCTTCTTTGCTTCCCTTGGCAAGCCACCCCCTCTCTTCCTCTTGATATAAGTTTGTGTCCTGAGTAGGTTTCTTCCACGTGACACTGGTAGTTCCCAGCAGGCTGGAGTACTACACTTGAGAGAGCTCGGTCCTCACCATTTGGTGACGGGCTGCCCCTTGGACACTATCTAACGAGGGAATCCCAGGCCCCATAGGAAGTGCCTTTTCCCGGTCCCTTCAAACCTGAGGAGGGGCAGGTGGAAGGGTCAGCCAGAGCATATCTGAGAGAGTGGGGTGTGCACGCAGGAGGGCAGTCCAATAGTAATAGGCCTAGATGGCATCTGCCTCCATACCACCCTGAACATCACCCCCCATCTCATCTTACTGTGGAAGCTAAGCATGTGGAGCCTGGTTAGTACTGAGATAGGAGAATGCCTAGTAATGCAGGGTGCTATACGCTTTGGCCTCCTTCTTTTGCTACCGTCGCAGGCAGGCCAAACACTCTCAAGCATACACACTCCATAGAACAAGGAGTCTTTCATCCCTCAGGACTCCTCATGCCCCTCAGGAGTGGTCCCAGACTCCCACGCAAAAATAGAAATCCCTTCCCACTATGGACAATCCAGTTCAGAGGGAGAGCTTTTTCTCCCCCAACTCCCAGTGCTCTGGGTATAAAACCTGCACTTCAAAGGCCTACCTGATGCTCTGTGGGATGAGTTCCCCATGCTGTTTTGGAACCCAGTACTTCAAAAGTATCCTGCACTAGAGAGGGAGCAAACCCACCAATGGAAGGAATGGTAAATGGAAGAGGGTCCCCATTTACCCGACTCTAAAATGGAAATCACAAGCCAGGCATGCACCCTACTCCAACCTTATTAAAACAGAAGAGTTGGACTCAAGTGGAAGGCACAGGGTGGTGGTAGGAAGCCAGAGGGGAGTGTGAGCAACAGCAAGCCACTCAGTGTTGCTGAGCCTGGGGGCCAGCTGTAGGTTCTTCTGGTGCACAAGCTATCGACAAATCCTAATTAAATACTTGGATGGGAAATTTTCTAAGAATATCAGGTGCTAAAAGTTTCCTCTCCCTATTTCCCTAAACTGCAAAAAGCCAAAATGGAAGGTTTTTAAAGGCAGAAAGATGTAGAGGAAAAAGGAAGTTTCCAACAAAGAGAAGACTATTTCAGGCAAGGTCACCTTCCTTTAAGGGATGGCAGGGGTCTACCATGCAGATTACCTGACTAGTGCTGATTAGGTAATCCCAGGTTGACTGGTCTAAGGTCACATTCCTGGGAGACGCTGAAACTGCAATTAGGTTATTGGTAGTTATTAAATCTTGGTTTGCTGACATGGGGCTTAGCACAAATGACTCCATTTTAGGCCTATTGTTTCTTTTTAAAAGAGCTCTATAATGGCCAGAATAAATTAATGTTCATCTCTTCATCAACAATTATTACTACCAAAATTTAGCACCACATAAAGTCCTCAATATTAGCAGGTATGGAATTGTGCTAGGCACCTTAACATACATTCTCTTATTTAGTCTTAATTGACAATCCAAAGATTAACATTATTTCTATATAAACTAAGCTTCACAGTGAAGTAAATTGCCCAATATTCCAAAGCTACTGAAAAACACAACTAGGAACTTGTGTGGCCAATAGGCATGGCCACCATCACAGCCGCCTGGCCCATGCAGGTTCTCATTGGATTCGGACAGTCGGTAAAGAAACAATGGAGCCAAGCACTGGTGGGCCATCATCTTTAATTCTAGCTTGCACCCGGTGGGCAAGTAAAAACACATAATGGGCTCCAAAACCCACTCATTCAGTGTTCACAAAGCTACTGACTTATCTGAGTTTCCTAGGATCAAAGGTTTCTAGCTCACCAGACTTATTCACCCCTGTTCCCCATCTCCTTCCTTCTCCCTGTACAAACTCTGCACAAACTGGCTTCTCCTTCAACACTCCGCCATCTTGGCTGCCTCTCCTGGCCTCCTCCATGTGGCCTCTCTCTGCTCTCCTCTCTAATGCTAATCTCAGGAACCGAGAGAGAACAAGCTCCCAGTCTGCCCCACTTTATAGTGTAGGAATCAAAACCTTTTTTTTTTTTTTTTCTTTCTGAAGCTGAAAACGGGGAGAGACAGTCAGACAGACTCCCGCGTGCACCCGACCGGGATCCACCCAGCACGCCCACCAGGGGCGACGCTCTGCCCCTCCGGGGCATCGCTCTGCCACAACCAGAGCCACTCTAGCGCCTGGGGCAGAGGCCAAGGAAGGGGGGGGGTGTGGAGAAGCAAATGGGCACTTCTCCTATGTGCCCTGGCCGGGAATTGAACCCGGGTCCCCCGCACGCCAGGCCGACGCTCTACCGCTGAGCCAACCGGCCAGGGCCAGAATCAAAACCTTTAATCCAATATTCAAACAAGAAAATCTCTGATACAAAGTCACTTATCTGAGGCATAATGGGATTCCTCATAAGAGTGCACCACCCCACATCAAAAAGGTTGGGAAAGGCTTAGTCCTAAAACCAAGCTCCAGGCTACAAGGATCCTGCCTGCTCACAGCCCGCCCCCAACACACATTAATATAATTACGCCCATTCCAAGCATAAGGGCAGCTAATATCATCATCTGGGAGATGGGCTTCCATGTGGGCAGTGCCATCTTTAACAAAGTGAGCATAATATATTTTATCTGCCCAACAGAACTAAATTCAGGTCTCTCCCAGATCCTTCTGCTTCACCCAACAGAAGTAGATATATCATGAAGATAATAAATGTTAAGTTTCAGGGCCCCTCACTTGCATGGGTACCTTCCAATCCCGGTGCCAAATTTTTACCATTCTTAATTTTGCACTATTTTTTATAAAGAATCCCCCCCACACACACATACACTCCTGTCTATACTTCAGGTCCTACAAAGCCTAGATCTATCCACTCCTGAACACAACTTCCCAAGTTAACAAACACACTATCTTGTTTAATTTCAGTCTGAGGGCATTTTTAAAAGGATGCAAGAGGAATTCTTGCTGACTTTCTGCTCTGGAACCTGTGCTGCTACTTTAAAGAAATAATAGAGTATGGTTTCACCTTGTGCCATGTGAACATGGGTAGCTCACTATCCATTCTTTTCCCACCATATTCTTCTCCCATGAGCCACTGTAGAATTCCTCACTCCCTTGTGGCAGGCCTGCTAGAATGGATTTCATCCTGTAGCATGCCCCTGAAAGCTGGTTTTCTTAGATCTCTATTTTTCACCTAATGTGTGGGAAGGAGTTTGTTTTGCCCCCCCCCCCCCCCGCCTCCTCCTCTTTCACAATCTGCTCTTTGGACCAGAACTTGCAGCACTTTGGTATTGGGCCTCAGTTGCTTTTGGTAGTGAGACATCCAAACTGAGCTGCCACAAGATGTGCCTCTGTGGTATGCAGATTACTTTGAGCTAAAGGCAGTTTTAGCTTCAGGCTCAAGAGAAATTCTGTCTCCACCACACCATCCCCTTAACTATCAAGAACTGGAATGAAAGATCTTGCATATGAGATTATTAGAGATAACTTCTTTTGACCTATATATAGAGCAGGGAAAACTTCTATTTACTAAATAGTCTGCTGTCATTATCCTGCAATGATTTTTTGAAGTCTTCAAGGCATCTTACCTCATCCCTGGCACAGGTTGCTTTATATATCTCAATCCCACTTTCTGTCTCTGAGCCTCTTGTGTATGTACAGACTCTGATTCTGTCGTGTATGTGGGGTTCCTGTGTGCATGCTATTACATTTGATTTTCTTTTGTCAATCTGCCTCCTGTTGATTCGATTGTGGGCTGTGAAAACATGCAGAGTTAGGATAACAATCAGAGACAGCAAGGCACCCTAGGGCAAAAGCCCTGAGCAGATGAGAGTCCAGGGGCCTCTCTGATGCTCTGCTGGAACCAGTGCATGCTGAAAAGAGCAAAACAGCAGGATAAGATTTAGCAACAGAACATGTTTAAGCTCTCAGGACAGAGATTAGGAGTCAAATAAAAATTAGCAAGTAGTTATTTGTACTTGCTAATAAATATCTGGGTAAGGCTGGGATGGGGTTTCAGTCCTTCAATCTATTGACCCGGGATATTGCTTCTCCTTGATCCCTCGGTGAATTTCATCTGATCTCTGAGCAGTTTTTGTCATCGTGACATTTGATTATCTGGTGAGGCAAAAAGAACTAAAAGAGGAAAAAGAGAATTCCCCCCTTCCCTACAATAGACACAAAAGCAGTGCTTATTTATCACTTCAAAAGGAATAACTTGACATTTGAAACCATGTCAACACAATAAATAAAAAATAAAATAAAAGGGAAAAAGGGGAGAGGGGAGTATTGCATACTTTAATTTCTGGTAGATAGGCCCTAATCCCAGAATTTTTTCACATTTCATTCCAGATTCATCTATAACCCCATCAAAATATTCTAACACTATCTTTAACCTATTGTTTCTTTACTTCAGCTTGACTATAGTTATCAAGTTTCTGTTCTTTAGATTAAAACAAAATTCCCCTTACTTCTTCCCCTCTCTGCCAACCAGAGAGGGTGCAGATAAAACTTTGGAAAGACACAGCTTAGCAGAGAAGTATCATGGGAACTGAGAATTTCGTATGAACTCAGTGCAACATCTCTTCCTTCTTCCTGTCCACTCACCTCCCACAGTCTCAATACCTCCCATTCCACTGAAGCCCTCTCACAGACTGAGAAACCTCTGCTTGTTAAACAAATATTTATTGTTTAATGTTAGTTTAATTAGTAATATTAGAACAAAAACAAGATGGAAGTAGGCTATTTATACATATTTCCCAGACTCCTTTTTCATGCAAGCATTAGCATTCTTTTAGGAATGGTTTAGATACTATCCTATTGGCATCAGAAACATGGAAAAGTTGATATTATCATGACTGGCAATCTTAGAGCTATGTAATTTGAAGGTATTATTTAGGATGGATATATATCCATAGAACATAGAATATTAAATATATCTCAGGAAAGAACTGCAGAACAAACATACAAAGCCACAACTGACTCATGCTCTTACTGAGATATAACCAAATCTGTAGACAGTGGACATATAAGAAGTGGCTTTCAGTAGCAGAAACAGCAATCATCTTACCTTAGAAAGGAATTACTAGTTTACAAACTTGGGATAAGATATTTTAAAACTCTTAAATTCTACTTTGTTTCTTCTCTTGCCTTCTATCCTTTCTTACCACATATAACAAAATCAATTTACTAAATTCCCAACTTACATCCCTAGGAACAAAATAGAGACTTTCAGGAGGCATGGGAAAGTTACTAGAGTAATTTCAATGATGAAGGACTACTCACATTTCCATATCGGTGAAGAAAATTGGAATTGGGAGAGATGATGTCAGAGTAATGGTGGCATGAGAGATATTCCTGATCTCTCCCCTTGAAATTTCAACAAATTTAACAACTATAATGCAGTGAAGGAACCTGAGCTGGGCTTGCAGGTGCCTGAAAGATCCACGCAATGAATGAGCTTAAGGTGGGATGGGGTAAAAGGGGAATGGAAGATAAATGCATTCATGGTAGGCTTTGGAGAGGAGAGGAGACAAATCTTGAGTGGCATTTTCTTTTTTCTGCTGGACTATAGGGAGGAGGGAAGCTCAGGCTCTCTGGATTTTGTCTGAGGGGTACAAAGAGGGAAACTTGGAGTGACTGGGTCTCCTTCTGCAAGAGAAGCAGGAAGATAGAGGGAAGATAAACCAAAGCAGTCAGAACACAGAGTCATGACCAGTGTTCTTGCAGTCTGCCTGCAGCCGACACACAGTAAAGACAGAGAGAGCTAAAAAGTATGGCCCCCAGTCTCCCAGATCCCACCTCCCTTACCTCGCAGTACAGAAACTGGCAGAGACAAACCCCACAGCTAGCTCTTCAGAGCCAGTCTCTCCTGAAGAACAGAGGTACTTCATGTCCGGTTCCCAGGTCAGTCGAGACATAGGAAGGAGTGCCTGGAAGCCTAAGATCACCATTGCTAGAGCCATAAAGCTGGAAAGCTGAAGCCATAAGACTGAAGGTGTAAAGCTGAAGCTGTAAGGCCGAAAACATAAAGACTTCACATCATGCCCCACCCACCAATGCCACTAAGGCCCTGCCTACATCATTGCAACAGCAACATCTTAGTAGAGGACAGCCCAGAAACATCACAAAGCTAAAAGTTGTAATACAGCAACACCTACTGGAAGAAACCTCCCAAAACCAAAATTTATTTTCCCTTTTCCCCCATTTTTTCCTTTTTTGCTTGCTTTTCTCTTTATTCTCTCTTGAATTTCATTTTCTGTAATTTTTATATTTTTTATTCTTATTTTTTTGTGGGTGTTTTGTTTTTGATTATTTATTTATTTTCTTGCTTTTGATCTCTTTTCCTGTGGTTTTTCTTCTTTTCATAATTTTTAAAATTTTTATAATTTTTATCATATTTTTTAATTTTCATTTTTCATTCATTTAGGGTTCTTTTTGTTAGGGTTCTTAACAATACCACTCAAATTACATCAAGGAAGAAGAAATTGAGTACCATGGCTACACATGACAGAGACATAGTTCAGAAAGAAAATGAAAAATCTCCAGAAAAAAAATCTCAATCACATGGAAACCTTGGAGTTAAATTACAGAAAATTCAAAATTGAACTTCTGAAAATACTCAATGAAGTGTGAGAAGATACCAATAGGCAACTTAATGGGTTCAGAAAACAAATTAATGAACAAAACAAATGCCTCACCAAGGAGATTGCAACGAAAAACAGAAATGAAGAACTCAATACATGACTTGAAGACTGAGGTAGCAAGGTTAGCTAATAGAACAAGCCAGATAGAAGAAAAAAATCAGTGACACCAAAGACAGGCAACTAGAGATGCTACAAAAGAGAAGATGAGAGAGACTCATGAATTTTTAAAAATGAGGGAGTTCTACAAGAATTGTCTGACTCTATCAGAAAGAGCAATATAAGAATAATGGGTATTTCAGAATAAGAAAGGAGGGAGAAGGGAATGGAGAGCCTATTCAAACAAATAATTGATGAGAATTTCCCAAGCCTATGGAAAGAGTTAGTGTCTCAAATCCAAGAAGCAAACAGAACACTGAGTTACTGCAAGCCAAACAGACCTACTCCAAAGCACATCGTAATAAAGTTATCAAAAATCATTGACAAAGAAAGAATCCTTAAAGCAGCTAGGAACTTATAAAGGAAAGCTCATTAGGCTATCATAAGACTTTTCAGCAGAAACTCAACAAGCTAGAAGAGAGTGGACCCAAACATTCAAAGTACTGAAAGAGGAATTACCAGCCAAGAATACTATATCCATCAAAGTTACCCTACAAATATAAAGGAGAAATAAAAACTTTTACACCTACAGAAGCTGAGGGAATTTAACACCATAAAACCTCCACTGTAGGAAATACTCAAGGGGGTTATTCAACCAGATACAAAGAACAAAACAAATCAAAACTACAAGTAAAAGCTCCAAAAAGATCACAATAAAAACAAGGATAATCTGTGACAGCAATAACATAAAAGAGGAGAGGATAAAGATCTGCAGTAGCAAAGGAGGATGGAGTGTAGAAGCTCTCATAAGACAAAGGACTCTTGGCCCTGGCCAGTTGGCTCAGCGGTAGAGCGTCGGCCTGGTGTGCGGGAGTCCCGGGTTCTATTCCTGGCCGGGGTACACAGGAGAGGCGCCCGTCTGCTTCTCCACCCCTCCCCCTCTCCTTCCTCTCTGTTTCTCTCTTCCCCTCCCGCAGCGAGGCTCCATTGGAGCAAAGATGGCCCAGGCACTGAGGATGGCTCCGTGGACTCTGCCTCAGGTGCTAGAATGGCTCTGGATGCGACAGAGCGACACCCCGGAGGGGCGGGGCGTCGCCCCCTGGTGGGCATGCTGGGTGGATCCGGTCGGGCGCATGCGGGAGTCTGTCTGACTGCCTCCCTGTTTCCAGCTTTGAAAAAATGGAAAAAAAAAAAAAAGACAAAGGACTCTTGTGCATATGAACATTTTTCTCTTAACAACCTAAAGGTAACCACCTATGAAAAAGCCACTACTGAAATACAGTTTGAAAAAAGAAGAAACAGGAAAGAAGTATGGAATACTACCAAACAAAAACAACTGACAGAAACAAAAAAGTAGAGGACCAAACAAAAAATAGAACTACCAGAAAACAAAACATAAAATGGCTGTAGGAAGTCCTCAAGTGTCAACAATTACCCTAAATGTAAATGGGATGAACTCACCAATAAAGTAGATTGTATCAAAAAGCAAAAGCCAAACATATGCTGCCTTCAAGAGACACATCTAAGCTGCAAAGACAAGAGTAGATTCAAAGTGAAAGGTTGAAAAATGATTCTCCAAGCAAATAATATCCAAAGAAAAGCAGGTGTAGCCATACTAATATCTGACAATGCTGACTTCAAGACAACAAAGGTAACCAGAGACAAAGATAGACATTTTATAATGATAAAGGGGACATTATATCAGGAAAACATACTTCTTAATATATATACACCAAACCAAGGAGCACCAAAATATCTGAAATCTATTAGCTGATCTAAAAATAGAAGCAGAGCCTGACCAAGTGGTGGCGCAGTGGATAGAGTGTCAGAACGGGATATAAAGGACCCAAGTTCAAAACCCTGAGGCCACCACCTTGAGCGAAGACTCATCTGGCTTGACAGCAAGTTCTCCAGCTTGAGCGCAGGGTCACTGGCTTGAGCGTGGGATCATAAGCATGATCCTATGGTCACTAGCTTAAACCCAAAGGTCACTGGCTTGAAGTTCAAGGTGGCTTAAGGTGGTTAAGCCCAAGGTGGCTAGTTTGAGGAAGTGGTCCCTGGCTTGACTGTAGCCCTCCAGTCAAGCACATATGTGAAAACAATCAATGAACAACTAAGGTACTGCAACAAAGAATTGATGCTTCTTGTTGCTCTCCTTTCTATCTGTCTGTCCCCATCTGCCCCTCTTTCTGTATCACTAAAAATAAAATAAATAAATAAATACATGCATACATAAAAATAGAAGTAGAAAAAAACACAATCATATTTGGAGATTTCAACACACCATTGATGGCTTTTGATAGATCATTCAAACAGAAAATCAATAAAGAGATATCAGTCTTAAACAACATTCTGGACCAAATGGACATAGTAGACATTTATAGGACATTTCACCCCAGAATATCAGAATATACATTCTTCTCTAGTGTGCATGGAACATTCTCAAGGATAGACCATATGTTGGGCCATAAAACTAACATCAACAAATTCAAGAAGATTGAAATTATTCCAAGTATATTTTCTGATTATAAGGTTTTGAAAATACAATTCAACTGTAAAAAAGGAAATAAAAAAACCCACAAAATGTGCAAATTAAACAACATACTTCTAAAAAAATTAACTGGATCAAAGAAGAAATAAAAGCAGAAGTCAAAAGATATATACAGCCCTGGCTGGTTAGCTCAGCGGTAGAGCATTGGCCCAGCATCTGGAAGTCCCGGGTTCAACACCTGGCCAGGGCACACAGCCTCTCCCTTCTTTCTATCTCTCTTTTCCCCTCCCACAGCCAAGGCTCCATTGGAGCAAAGTTGGCCCAGGTGCTGAGGATGACTCGATGGCCTCCACCTCAGGCCATAGAGTGGCTTCCGTTGCAGCAGAGCAACGCCCCAAATGGGCCAAGCATCACCCCCTGGTGGGCATGCTGGGTGGATCCCAGTCGAGCACATGCGGGGATCTGTCTGTCTGCCTCCCCCTGCTTCTCACTTTGGAAAAATACAAAATATATATATACAGACAAATAAAAATGACAACACATCAAAATTTCTGGGATGTGGCATAAGTAGTAGTAAGAGGAAAGTTTATATCATTAAAGGCTTATATCAAGAAACAAGAGAGATCCCAAGTAACAACCTAACATCACACCTTAAGGAACTAGAAAAAGAAGAAAAAGGCAACACAAAGTCAGCAGAAGAAAAGAAATAGTAAAAATTAGATCAGAAGTAAATGAAAAAACAAAAAACCTATAGAAAAAGTTCATACAACAAAGAGCTGGTTCTTTGAAAATATCAATAAAATCAACAAACCACTGGCTAGACTCACTAAGGAAATTTAGGAAGGACTCATATGAACAAAATCTGAAATGAAAGAGGAGAAATTACCACAGACATCATGAATATACAAAGAATCATAGTAAAATATTATGAAAGATTATATGCCATCAAATTCAACAACCTAGAGGAAATAGATACATTCATAGAACTACAATCTTCCTAGACTGAGCCACAAAGAAGTGGGAACCCTAAGTAGACCCATTAGCAGGGAGGAAATAGAAACAACTATCAAAAACCTCCCAGAAAACAAAAGTCCAGGGCCAGAGGGCTACACTAGTGAATTCTACCAAATATTCAAGGAAGATTTGGTACCTAACCTTCTTCAAGTCTTCCAAAAAAATAGAAAAAGGAGCAATATTCCCCAACACATTTAATGAAGCCAACATAACCCTTATACCAAAACCTGGCAAGGGCAACACAAATAAAGAAAACTACAGACCGCCCTGGCCGGTTGGCTCAGCGGTAGAGCGTCAGCCTAGTGTGCGGAGGACCCGGGTTCGATTCCCGGCCAGGGCACACAGGAGAAGCGCCCATTTGCTTCTCCACCCCTCCGCCGCACCTTCCTCTCTGTCTCTCTCTTCCCCCTCCCGCAGCCAAGGCTCCATTGGAGCAAAGATGGCCCGGGCGCTGGGGATGGCTCTGTGGCCTCTGCCCCAGGCGCTAGAGTGGCTCTGGTCGCAACATGGCGATGCCCAGGATGGGCAGAGCATCGCCCCCTGGTGGGCAGAGCATCGCCCCATGGTGGGCGTGCCGGGTAGATCCCGGTCAGGCGCATGCGGGAGTCTGTCTGACTATCTCTCCCTGTTTCCAGCTTCGGAAAAAAAAAAAAAAAAAAATGAAAAAAAAAAAAAAAAAAAAGAAAACTACAGACCAATATCTCTAATAAATACAGATGCAAAAACCCTAAACGAAATACTAGTATATTGAATACAACAACTCATTAAAAAAAATAATACATCACGACCAAGTAGGATTCATTCCAGGATCACAAGAATGCTTCAAAATATGGAAATTAATCAACATAATACACCACATCAATAAAACAAAGAACAAAAATCATATGATCCTATCAATAGATGCAGAAAAGGCATTCAATGAGATACAGTACAACATCCCTTTATGTTTAAAACACTCAATAAAATCAAAATAGAAAGGAAGTACCTCAACATAATAAAGGCCATATATGACAAACCATCAGCTAATATCATACTAAGTGGTGAAAAATGTAGGCTTTTCCTCTAAAATCAGGAAAAGACAAGGCTGACCATTCTCTCCACTCTTATTCAACATAGTTCTGGAGTTTTAGCCAGAGAGATTAGGCAAGAGAAAGAAATAAAAGGCATCCATATTGGGGAAAAAGAAATAAAGGTCTCACTTTTTGCAGATGACATGATCTTGTATATAGAAAACCCCAAAGACTCCACCAAAAAACATTTAGAAACAATAAACCAATACAGTAAAGTCACAGGATACAAAATGAATACACAAAAGTCCACTGCTTTCCTATGCACCAATGATGAAACATTAAAAAATGAAAAAAAAAAATTCCTTTTACAATTGTAACCAAAAAATAAATAAAATACATAGGAATAAACTTGACAAAGGATGTGAAGGACCTATATACTGAAAACTACAAAACATTATTGAAAGAAATTGAAAAAGATACAATGAAATGAAAAAATATTCCATGTTTATGGATGGAAATAATGAACATAGGCCTGACCTGTGGTGGCGCAGTGGATAAAGCGTTGGCCTGAAAATGTTGAGGTCGCCGGTTTGAAACCCTGGGCTTGCCTGGTCAAGGCACATATGGGAGTTGATGCTTCCAGCTCCTCCCCCTTCTCTCTCTCTATCTCTCCTTTCTCCCTCTCTCTCTCTCTCTCTCTCTCTCCCTCTCCCTCTCCTCTCTAAAATGAATAAATAAAATTTTTTAAAAAAATTTAAAAAATATTAAAAAAACAAGAATCAACATAGTTAAAATGGCCATATTACCCAAAGCAATGTACAAATTTAATGCAATCCCCATCAAAATCCCAATGTCATTTTTTAAAGAAAGAGAAAAAAATTACCAGGTTTGTAAGAAACCATAAAAAAACCTAAATAACGAAGCAATCTTGAGGGGAAAAAAAAAATCAAGCCAGAGGTATCACAGTACCTGACTTCAAATTATACTACAGAGCCACAATAATCAAAACATCATGGTACTCACAGAAAAACAGACATACAGAATAAAGTAACAGCATCAACAGCCCAGAAGTAAAACCACATATATATGGACAAATTATCTTTGACAAAGGAGCCAAAAACACACAGTGGAAAAAGAAGTCCTCTTCAATAAATGGTGCTGGGAAAATTGGAAAGTCACATGCAAAAGAATAAAACTTGACTACAGTTTGTCCCCCTGCATAAAAATTGATTCAAAATGGATCAACAACCTAAATATAAGATCTAAAACAATACTTAGAAGAAAACATAGGTACTAAGCTCCGGAAGTTGGCCATAGAAAACAATTTATCAATTTGACCCCAAAGGCAAGGGAAGTAAAGGCAAAAATAAATGAATAAGACTATATCAAACTAATAAGCTTCTGTAGAGCAAAAGAAACTGACAATAAAACAAATAGGCAGCCAGCTAAATAGATGATATTTACAAACAACAGCTCCAATAAGGGGTTAATATAAAAAATACATAAAGAACTCAGAAAACTTGGCAATAAACAAGCAAACAGTCCAATTAAAAAATGGGAAGAGAACTTGAACAGACACTTCTCCCAAGAGGACATGCAAATGGCCAACAGATATATGAAAAGATGCTCATCCTCACTAGCTATTCAAGAAATGCAAATCAAAACTACCTCAAACCTGTTAGGTTGACTATTATCAATAAGACAGGTAATAACAAGTGTTGGAGAGACTGTGGAAAGGCCTCATTTACTACTGATGGGAATGTAAATTAGTACAACCATTATGGAAGAAAGTATGGAGGTTCCTAAGAAAATTAAGAATAGAACTACCATATGACCCAGCAATCCCTCTACTGGGTATCTACCCCCAAAACTCAAAAACATTGGCAAGTAAAGACACATGCACCCCCATGTTCATTGCAGCATTGTTCACAGTGGCCAAGACATGGAAACGACCAAAGTGCCCCTCAATAGAGGATTGGATAAAGAAGTACATATATAGAATGGAATACTACTCAGCCATAAGAAATGACGACATAGTGACATTTACGACAACATGGATGGACCTTGAGAACATTATATGGAGTGAAATAAGTAAATCAAAAGAGCTAAGAACTATGATTTCGCACATAGGTGAGATATAAAACTGAGACTCATGGACATAGATAAAAGTGAAGTGGTTACCAGGGGGAAAGGAATGTGTGTGGGGGGGAGGGGGACGATTGGGGGAAAGGGTGTAAAGAGGGACAAATATAAAGTGACAGAAAATGATTTGACTTTGGGTGATGGGTATACAACATAATCAACAGTTCAAGTGCTATAGAAATATTCACCTGAAACCTATGTACTTTCATTGATCAATGTCACCATGTTAAAGTTAGTTTTCTAAAGAAAATGTAAAAGTTAAAAAAAAATAAAGCAAGAAAAAGATTTTTGGGCTGGGAATAGAAAAAATTTTGCTGACAATCTTCAAAAGCATGAGGCCACAGAAGAAAAAAAAAATGTAGAGAGGAAAATCTGCAAAGACTCTTAACTATGTATACTGAGATCTTATGAACTGAAAAATCCAAGCTCTGATTTATTCATCCAGATTGTAGTTTAAAGATTAAAATAATGCTATGCAGAGACATTAAAAAGAATATAAACAGGCTCCTGGTCAAGAGGTGGCATAGGTAGAAACAACATAAACTGTTATATAATAAAGTAAACTGGTTAAACGGAAATTATTGTGTATTTTCCAGTTCTGTGGCATTCTTGGAACTTCCAGTCAAAGTGGTGGCATAGGTGAATGCAGTACTCGAATCCTCCCACAACCACATCACAATCACAAGTACAGAACAGCCATCATTCATAAGCATGTGAAACCTAACTGAGTGGAAATCTTACAACTAAGGATTAAAAAAAAACAAAGCCACATGGAGACTGGCAGGAGGGATAGAGACAACTAACAGGTTGGTCCCATACCCATGTGTGGTGGTTTAAAATGGGGAGGGATATCTGCAGAGATTCCCCCTGAAGAGCAAGGGGTCCTGTTGTGGACCGTAAATGGCAAAAAGCCTTTGTAGACTCGAGGCTTAGCAAAAGGCTGAGTTCTCCCCCCTCCACCTCCATATTGCCTATGATGCTATTTGCACCCACTTCACTTGCTTCCTTGACTGCTGGAAGCAATTTACATGCCTTTCCTCTGACTCTTTGTTTGTTTTCAGATGTTGGTAGATTTCACTAATGCATCCTGTTTTATGCCTTGGGAGAGTTCCTGTTTTAAGCCTTAGATGTGTCACTTTGTATCAAGGACTTCCTTGATTTGCATATGGCTATATAATAAAGCAAACTGGGGCTATGGAGCACTCAGATATTGCCATCAGCATTGAAGAGTCCTCCCAGTCCCATTTTTTCTTAATAAGTGTGTTTTCTTAATTCCACACCATTATTAGGAGCCGTGCTGGTCCGCGGCAAGTGGCGCCCAAACAGAAGACTTGAGTATGAGTACGAGGAAACTAAAACTGAAGGAAGGTGACAGAACTCCCCAAAGTGAAGTGTGCACAGTGAGTAAGGAAAGTTTTGGGGGAAAGTGTAGTCGGGAGTAAAAGATTATGGGACAGATAGGGAAAAAATAAAGGACCTTTTTGTATATAGAAATGTTTCCGTATGAAGATAAATCGTTGTCTGAAGAGTATCAGGGTGAGCTGGAAACAGAGGGATGTGAATATGAGGATAACTTGAAGTCTGAGGATGACAGGGGGGATAAAAAATCTGTGGCTATGGCTGCCTTAGCCGTGGGGCCTCCACTGCCCTCAGCTTCTTCCTACATTCAACCCTCTACTCCTCCGTTCCCTTATCAGGCTGATTTCGGAGTTTATAACTCAAAATCTGGGAAATCCCCTCTCCAACAATCTATAGACCAGGCTCGAAATGTAGGGGAAACAATAAATGGCTTTACCCATTTTCCTGTTGTAGAAAGACAAGATGATACAGGGAGACTAGTGCGAGAACATGAACCTGTACCTTTTAGAACTCTGAAAGAGCTTAAACTTGCTTGTGTTCAGTATGGGCCTACTGCCCCTTTTTCACTTGGTTTATTAGATACTATTAGTGCAAAGGTCTTCCCCCAAATGACTGGAAGGCAATTGCTTGTGCTTGTCTCTCCAGGGGTGATTATTTGCTGTGGAAGTTGGTGTAAGGTATTTTTCCCTGCCGAGAAGGAAGGAAGAGGGCTTGGAGCTGCAAAGTGTGAAATAATAAACGGCTTTATTCAGTACAGAGTGCGCATCCAGCCTGGCAAGGTTCCCTGGCCCCGAAGAAAGAAAGATGGAGGAGATGGAGGCTAGGGAAGTTGCAAAGATTAAACCGCATGGGAGATATTTAAAGGGTCCCTCTAGGGAAGTGGAGCTAACATGTCGTGGTGAAATCCCACTGGCTGGCAGACCATGACTTTTTTTCAAATGGTTTCTGTGAAGCCTCCTTTTGGCACACTTGGTTGTGGGCGGTCCTAGCCAAAGTTCTCGGGTCTGAGTTCCCCACGTGACCATCCCCCATTATTCACCGACCTTACATTCTGACCTTTTGTGTTAAATAGAAAAAGGGGCGCCGTTTATTCGTCTGGCTACTTCCTGCTGAATAGGGGCGTCATGGGGAGGGGGAGATCAGAAGGTGGTGGCTTTGAGGGGTGTCAGGAGGAACATCTGTGTGGCCTTGAGTTGAGAAACTTCGCGGATGCGGTCCTGTAAGGATTTTAAAAAAGAGAGGAGTAATAAGGGAATTTGCAGGGTCCAGCCTTTTGGTGAGCTGAAGATGAATGGAGTCCAGTGGTTCCAACTGCCAGTGGTCCTGTAAGGAGGCAAGCTTGAGGCAAAACTGCATGTCAGGAGTGGTGTAAAAAGGGGAAAGGAAGAAGTCCTATCCATTCCCATAACCAAAACCTGTGAGGGAACTAGAGGTCCAGAGTGTGATGGCAAAACAGAGAAGGCAGCCCCCATGTCCACAAGAAATGAGATGGACTTACCCACTTGTTGCAGAACCCTGGGTTCTCCAAGTCCAGGCTGTGTCCTAGGAGTTCGAGCGATGCACCCACCCGGCTGGATTGGCCTTCCCATTCGGGCGGCTTGTCCTCCACGTAGAGGCGCTGAGGAAAAACCTGTTGCCCAAAGGGGCAATCACTCCGCCAGTGACTGGGCTGCTTGCTGTCAGGGCAGGGCTCAGTGGGCATCCACCGGCAGGGGCCCTGCTGGGACCAGTGGTCCTGCTTGCCACACTTAAAGTAAGCTGCTGGTGGCTCTCCTGGTCTCAGGGTTGCCACAAGACCTGGGGGTTTGGAGCGTTACCTTCTACTGCATGTGGGGCCTGGCGGAACAGCCTTGGCCTGTTTCTACTAATTGGGACCATTAAAAACTTTAAATACCATGTTCACAGGTTCTGGATAGGGGTTTGGGGGTTTGAGAATAAGAGGAGGGCTCATGCAGAGCCTGGCACCCAGATCCTGCAGAAAACACTGGACAGGGCAGGAACTTCCTGCAAGAAAATTGGGGTTGGACGTCCTGAAAACCAGTGTAAGAGCCAATGCCAGGCTGAGAAAGGCCTGATGGAGGAGGGACTTAAGAACACAGTGAAGGGAGGGGCCCCTGGCCAGCAGAGGAGGAGAGAGAGATGGTAGTGGTGAATAAGAAACAGGTTTTTGAGAAGGGAGGGGAGGAGGCTCTCAGAGGGAGAGAGAGAGAGAAAGAGAGAGAGAGAGAGACCCCCGGGGGTCAGGCAGGAGGGAGAGAGAGTTGGGAGTCCATGGAGAAGGAAAGATCAGGAGTAGAGGTTTTAGGTGAGATTTCTCTGGCCAGAAAAAGGCCTGCGTGGTGGAACAGGCAGCACAGAGATTAAGGACAGGTGCACGAATAATTAGAAGCCGTGTATGTAAGAGATCTCCAATCAGTTCCCAGCTTTTTTTGGCGATAGTTAAATTGGTGAGGGTGTTAACACCAAAAGTCCCTTCAGGAGGCTAATTGAGTGGGTTCTGTGGCCTGGCCACAGCGGAGAAGAAGACCAGTTTCTTCTTCTTTAGGGAGGGAGATTCCTGTGCCCCCACAGCCGCCCTCAGTCCTCGGAGTGGTCAGTATTGAGTATTAGCATCCTAAAAACTCAAAGGTCTGGCCACGGACAGAAAAGGTAAAGTGGATATGCTCCGGAGGTCCCCGAAGCACACGCTCACTCCGACGGAAAAGAGTTCCCTGACGTAGCTACGGTTTCGAACAGGGAGTCTCAGAAAGAACTGAGAGGAAGGCTGAGGCAGGGGACTTACCGCACTGTGCGCCGAAGTGGGTGGAAGGTCGGAGATCCTGGTTCTTTCTCAGAGGGGAGGGGAAAGGGGAGGGGAAAGGAGCGGTCCTTGCAGACTTCTAACTCCTTCCGGGTTTTCGGCACCAAAATGTAAGGTATTTTTCCCAGCCAAGAAGGAAGGAAGAGGGCTTGGAGCCGCAAAGTGTGAAATAATAAACGGCTTTATTCAGTACAGAGCTTGCATCCAGCCCGGCAAGGTTCCCTGGCCCCAAAGAAAGAAAGATGGAGGAGATGGAGGCTAGGGAAGTTGCAAAGATTAAACCGCGTGGGAGATATTTAAAGGGTCCCTCTAGGGAAGTGAAGCTAACATGACATGGTGAAATCCCACTGGCTGGCAGACGATGACTTTTTTCCAAACAGTTCCTGTGAAACCTCCTTTTGGCGCACTTGGTTGTGGGCGGTCCTAGCCAAAGTTCTCGGGTCTGAGTTCCCCATGTGACCATCCCCCATTATCCACCGACCTTACAGTTGGACTTTCTTGAGAATGGATAGGAGACTCAGGTATTAGGAAACTTACAGCTTTTCCTGTTATAGTCTGATTTTCTTTAATGTTTTAACTACAATCTTCTGAACTATCATTTTGGTTTTTTCTTATTCTTTGCCTGGAAATTGAGGTGGGGGACCTATGTTGAATCTGACTATAGAAAATATCTCAGCAGCTGCCGAGAGCAAATTTTCTCGGGGAGATTTTGTTTAGTCCCATCCTTCAGTCCCTGTGTCTGAAAATGCTCTGACTTATATCAGACAGGCATCTTTCTAATCTGGATGTGCTCTGAAATCCCGGGTTTCTCTCTGGTGTGTCTGGTTCGTCTAATTCTTGTTTCTGTTTAGTCTTTGTTTAATGTCTAAAATGTATCTGTTTTTAAGGCCTGAATTAATTTTTTTTGCATGCAAAAATTGGAAATGCTGGCTCTAATATTTAGAAAAGATAAAATGTTTTTAGAACTTTTAAGGAGTGCTCATTTAAATTTAAATAGAATAGAATGTAGATCCTTAAGACTTACTGATTTGGCTAGTGCATTGTGAGGTGTGTTCAGAGTTAGGAGCCAAATAGGCAATTTAAGTATTAGGATTAATTAAAGTTATATGTTATACTTGTGTTTTTTGTGTGTAAGTTGTCTTGTTTATGTGTAAGGTTATATTCAGTTAGGCAAAACAAAGGAATTGAGCAAAATTAAGCAGGGCCCTAATAAGTCATTTCAAGAATTTGTCTCACGGCTAATTCAGGCAGTTAGAAAAATAGTATAAGGATGCTAATTCTGCTTCTCAGGCCACATCCTGCAAAAGGGGCCCCAAGGAAATTGGTGATTTGGCTCCTCTGATTTTGCCAATTGGATTAAAAAAAATAGGTCAGGAACGCCCTGAAATGGAACTAACAATACAAGGGTGTAAATTTAAAGGGCTTTTAGATACTGGGGCTGATGTATCTGTTATTGCTAAGCTACATTGGCCTCCTTCCTGGCCCACTCATGCAGCAGTCACAAAATTATAAGGTATAGGGCAGAGTAAATCCCCTCAACAAAAAGCTCTAGTTTTTACAATGGGAAGATAAAGAAAGTCATTCTGGATTTTTTTAGCCTTATATGCTCCCTGGATTGCCAGTTAATTTGTGGGGTAGAGATGTTTTGAAAAATATGGGATCATTGCTTGTCAGTTCTAATAGTTTAGTCAGTACTCAGATGCTTGATTGGGGATTTTTGCCCACTAAGGGACTAGGGAAAGAACAGTGGGGGAATTCTCACCCACATAGAAGTGGCACCCAATACCAGAAGGCACGGATTAGGATATCAAAATTTAACACAGGGGCCTTGGTAGCTCCTGCTACCCCAATAATGCATTGTGCAGACCCAATTACTTGGAAATCAGATAATCCGGTATGGGTAGACCAATGGCCCCTTTCTCAGGAGAAACTTAAGGCAGCTGCTCGATTGGTACAAGAGTAGCTACAGCTTGGGCACATTGAACCATCTAATAGTCCATGGAATATGCCTATATTTGTCATTAAAAAGAAATCAGGAAACTGGAGACTATTACAAGATTTGAGAGCAATAAATAAGACTGGAAATTATGGGTCCTCTCCAACTACGACTCCCTTCTCCTACTGCCATTCCATGGAATTATCTATCACCTTGTAATTATTGACTTGAAGGATTGCTTTTTTACTATTCCTTCAAGCCCGCATAATTGCAAGCGTTTTGCATTCAGTGTTCCTTCATTTAATTTCTAGGCTCCAATGGAGCAATACCAGTGGAGAGTTTTGCCTCAAGGTATGCCAAATCTTTTTCTTCTGCAAATTTCTGCCCTCTTTTATTTGATCCAGCTAATAACTTTCCTACCTTGTGAAGACAGCACCCTAAGGCATACATAATTCATTATACGGATAATATTCTTACCACTCATCCAGATAAAGACACTGTGTTGGCCATTTTGCAACAATTAGAATATTCTTTGAAAGAATCAGGACTTTATATAGCTCATAAAAAGGTACAGCAATCTTTACCTTTTTCTTATTTAGGACAAATTATTGAGGGACAACAAATTTGTCCACAGAAATTAGAAATACAGATCATTTACAAACTTTAAACAATTTCCAGAAATTATTAGGAGATATTAATTGGCTTAGACCATCTTTGAAATTAACTACTGGGGAACTGAAGCCACTTTTTGATATTCCTAGAGGCTCGGCTGAACCAGCCTCTCCTCGGCTACTTACAGCTGCAGGACAGCAAGCTTGAAAGCTTGTAGAAAAAGCCTTGCAACAAGCACAACTAAAATGCATAAATTCTGAAGAATCAATTGCCTTACTAATTTGTCCCTCGAATTACACTCCAACGGGACTATTGTGGCAAGCTTCAGGTCCTATTGAATGGATTCATTTAGCTGTTACTCCTAAGAAAGTTTTATCTCTGTATTTTGATCTTGTTGCTTCCTTGATTATCAAGGGGTGTAGGCAACTCTTATAGCTTATAGGTTTTGAGCCTCAAATTATTGTTGTTTCTTTTTTCAAAGGATCAACAACAATGGCTCTGGGAAACTTCCACTAAATGGCAAATCGCTTCTGCAAATTTTACAGGCCAAATTGATTCTATAAAATAGTTACATTTGTATTTCCTAAAACAATTGTTAATGAGCCCATTCCTGAAGCACCTACAATCCTTACTAATGGGTCCAGCTCAGGAATAGTAGGCTTAATAATCAATGGACAACTTTATACTGAAACAGTCAACTTAAAATCGGCTCAAAGACTAGAATTACATGCCATTATCATGGCTTTTCAGCATTTGCCATGTTCCTCCTTTAATCTGGATACAGACAGCAAATATTTACTTATGGTTGTTTCCACTATAGAAACTGCTGTCTTAGGGCAACTGATGAGGAACTATTTCAGCAGTTTCTCCTTCCTCAAAGACTTGTACATCAACATAGAGCTCCATGTTTTATAGGACATACTCGAGCTCACTCTATGCTCCCTCGAGCTTTTAGCACAAGGGAATGCCCTTGTTGATCAAACTGCCCAAAAGAAAATTATTGGAGTAACCATGACAGATTAAGCAATCCAGTCTCATACTGTTCCTCACCAGAACGCTGCAGCCCTGTGTAAACAGTTTCAACTTTCTCGGGAAGCAGCACGACAGATTGGGAAATCCTGTCTGAGGTGTCCTATACTACAATCTGTCCCTTCGTTTGGAGTTAACCCTCAAGGACTCCTACCAGGACAACTTTGGCAAATGGATGTTACTCATATACCTTCATTTGGCAAATAGTCCTTTGTCCACGTTACAGTGGATACTTATTCTGAATTTATAGTAGCCTCTGTCAGAACAGGAGAGGCTGCTAAGCATGTTATAGCTCATTGTCTGTATGCATTGTTCTATTATTGGACTTCTTGATGTGATTAAAACTGACAATGCTCCTGCATATGTAGCAAAAGCATTTACTGTATTTTGTCAAACCTTTCAAATTACGGGTATTTCTTACAATCTTTAAAGTCAAGGTATTATTAAAGTGTACCAAGCAAATATTTTAAGGTCAATTTGAAAAAATATAAAAAGGGGAGTCATATCCTGGGACTCGTACGGGTCTACCTTATCATGCCTTTTACTTAAAAAAATTTATTTTGAATGCTGATGAACAGGAGATGCCAAATCTTTTTCTTCTGCAAACTTCTACCCTCTTTTATTTGATCCAGCTAATAACACTGTTTTGTCTTTTTCCAAATAGCTCCAGATATATGGAAAAGGTTTATATAGGCGAATGGGGATCCTCAAACCCCTCAGTGAGATCTTCTGAGCATGGCTTTTAAGATACCAAGAGGCAGAGAAAGCCCAATAGAGATCAGGTGAAATACCAGCTCTTGAGATATGCCCTTAAAGGCTCCAATGCCCCAAAGGGGTCTCATAGGATGCCATCTGGGTCCTGCTTCAATAGTGGAAAGGAAGGTCATTGAGTCAAAGCCTGCCAGGCTTACATGCCTTTGCTGTGAGGAAGAAGGGACACTGGAAGGTAGGCTTCTCCCTCGCTCCTCTAAGGGAGGGTTCAGTCTGTTCCAACCCTGCTCCAGCCACCTGAGACCTAACCTTGCCCAGAATGCTTGGATTTGCCACTGAAGGCTGAAAGTGCTCAGGGCCATCGGCCCCATCTATGACACTGTGGACGAGCCTAGGGTATTTCTTCCAAGTAGCAGGTAAACTGATCTCATTTACACAAGGGCCATTTAACTATGTCTTGCCTGAATATTCGGGGTTTTTTATTCTTCCCTCGAGGATCTCTGTTGTGGGTGTTGATAGTCCTATTTTCTGCTGCTTTGTTTAATATATAATTTTTCTTTATTCCTCCTACCTCAATGCCCCATTCATATTTTAGGCTGGGACCTACTCCTAATTTAGAGCTCTCTTTCTCCTTTTTGCCAACTTCTATTACAAATTTACCTTTGCCACCCAGCTTAGTGTATCCCAAGGTTCTCCTCACCATGCCACAGTTACAGAGCTCCAGGGAAAAGCACCCTGGTCTCATCTCTCTAGGCTGAGGAGAACAAAAGCTCCATCTCCACACATGCTGCAGATGGCTTTTCCAGTCTACCTGAATCATTATCAGCTAGAAGCAGTGGTCATTGGGACTTGGATGCGAGCTACAAAGTATAGAAATGTGACAATTCCAGTGCTATGCGGACTTTTCCTGGATGTGGACTTTTCCTGGACTCCTGCTCCTGTGACAGCTCCTAATGGACTGAACTGGGGTTGGGTTGCATTTACAGGGATTTGGAATGGTGTTGGTGCCAACTTGGACTTGGTGAACATGTTAAGGACATTACTCTTTTATAGATTCTTGTTATATTGGCCAATAATTTGCTTAAATCTTTAATCACTGTAATGTATTAGAATGTTTGTTTAGGTATCTGTTAGCATTGGCTATACTAATTTTGTATTTGTTCTGTATTTTATCAGTCTGCCTCTAAATTAGAATCAGGGAAACTAGGAAATCAGATGAGTGCAAATCTCAGCACACAAATTAAAAATAGAAAAGGGGGATATGTTGTGGACCGTAAATGGCAAAAAGCCTTTGTAGACTCGAGGCTTAGCAAAAGGCTAAGTTCTCCCCCCTCCACCTCCATATTGCCTATGATGCTGAGTATTTGCACCCACTTCACTTGCTTCCTTGACTCGCTGGAAGCAATTTACATGCCCTTCCTCTGGCTCTTTGTTTGTTTTCAGATGTTGGTAGATTTCACTAATGCATCCTGTTTTATGCCTTGGGAGAGTTCCTGTTTTAAGCCTTAGATGTGTCACTTTGTATCAAGGACTTCCTTGATTTGCATATGGCTATATAATAAAGCAAACTGGGGCTATGGAGCACTCAGATATTGCCATCAGCATTGAAGAGTCCTCCCAGTCCCATTTTTTCTTAATAAGTGTGTTTCCTTAATTCCACACCATTATTAGGAGCTATGGTGGTCCACGACAGGGTCCAAACCCCACACGAGGCCTTCCAGCCTAAGCTTTTAGTGTCAGATAGAGAAGTCTCTGTAACTTCTGGCTGTAAAAACCAGCAGAAATAGTGGCTAAGTGTTCGAGGCAGTTCCTCTTAAAGGCCCCACACATGGACTTATTCAGACTCACTCTCTCTGAGCTCCAGTGCTGAGGCAGCATCTCCAAAGGAATCAAGGACATACAGGGAGGAACTGAATGGTCTTGCATCAGAGCAAGAGCTGGGGGGCAGCTTTCTGCCAGACAAATGTACTGGCAGAGGCCCTTGTTCCTTTTCTGAGACACTCCCCCCAGAGAGCTGACAGGCAGGCACCCTGAGTCTCCATCTACCTGGCTCACATGTCCACTCCACCCTGGTGATTCCGTGAGGCCTTGCTCCACCCCACTTGCAGACCCACCCAAGCAGTTTCCAGTGGCTTTCCCATGGAAATAGCCTGTCTGGGCTCATGCTTCAGACTTTCCTAAAATCTCTTAAACAAGCAGTACCCATACTTTTTGCTAAGTGGCCCTATAACCATGCAGAAGCTTTATTTTCTTTAACCTGGACTTTTTTCCCCCTTCTGATTCAAGCAGGCATCACCTTGCCTCCCTCTCCCTTGCTGAATCAGTAAATCCTCAGGACAATGAGGTTCTGGTCAGGATCCAGTAATCTTAGAAACAAGGTCCTGTGCCTATTGACTATTGAGACAAAGTTTTCAATCAAACGAAATATAATTTCTTGGCCTCAGCTGTGTTTTAGCTCCAGATCCAAGAAATCAGGGTAATCCCACAGAACAAATCCTTGAGAAACAGGACAGAGCAACTCCATGGCTGACATCAGGACCAAATGCAATGATCCATTACCTCCTACCTAGCACCAGCCAATCAGTAGTGACCATGACCCACACTCTATTAGTCACTGTGATTAATAATTTTTTTCTATATATAATCCATTTCCTGGAAGCCATCAAGGAACCAGGTCTTTAAGTGGCTCTGGGTGTGATGTCATCTCTTTAATAAATCCTTACTTTCTTGGCTGCAAAATTTTATTTGTGTCTTATTGGGATTTGATGGACAGAGGCAAACAGACTCCTTCAGTCCAGTAACAGCTCCAGACCTGGCACTAGTGACAGCCAGTCTTGGTTCACAGCTTGGCCTCTCCCAGGCACCTTCAAGCCCAGCACAAGTAGCAGCCATCTGCAGATCACTTAGTACCTCATGCCACATGGCCCCAGGAAGAACACAGGCAACATCTGACCTTAGCCTGCACCTCCCCTGAGGCTGCAGAGCTAGTGCATCCTGTGGATAGCTTCAGATCACATCAAAGCACCACCTAATCACCTCCACAAGAGACACAATTGAGAGGTGTACTCAGCAGGCATCAGAGTCCCACTGAAGTAAATCTTGCTCCATGGGGTGGACTCCTACCCTGCTGATCCTCCATGGGGGGTTGCAACTAGTCCTTGCAGTCAATTGCTGTAAGGGTAAATCCCTCCCATTGACATGCCAACAACAATCAAGGCTCTACCACAGCAGAAGGGTATACATAGCCCACACTGGATGAGTGGCAAGGGTAGGGAAAGCACACCTAGAGTGCCCAGCTCAGGTGAACAGGGAGACTGTGCCACTGGACCCTGCAAGACATTCTCTATATCAGGCCACTCTACCAAGTCCAGGTGGTGTAGCAGCTCTATTTAGTTCAGAGAAACAAAGAAACAAACACGGGGAGGCTGCCAAAATGAGGAGAAACGCAAACATGTTCCAAATGAAAGAACAAAACAAAACTCCAGAAAAAGAACTAAACAAAATGGATACAAGCCATCTACTAGATGCAAAGGTCATTGGTTTTAAGGATACTCAATAAACTTAGGGGAAGAGTAAATAAACTTAGCGAGAATTTCAATAGCATAAAAAAGGACATCGAAACCATAACAAACTTTCTTTCAGTAAAGAATACACTAACTGAAAGAAAAATAATTTACAAGGAATCAACAATAGATGAAGCTGAGAAGCAAATCAACAATTAGAAATATAAGGGAGCAAGAAACACCTAATAAGAATACCAAAAGAAAAAATAATTCAAAATAATCAGGATGGTACAAAGCAGGGGTAGTCAACCTTTTTTTTTTTTTTTTTTTTCATTTTTCCGAAGCTGGAAACAGGGAGGCAGTCAGACAGACTCCCGCATGCACCCGACTGGGATCCAACCGGCATGCCCACCAGGGGGCGATGCTTTGCCCCTCTGGGGCGTCGCTCTGTTGCGTCCAGAGCCATTATAGCGCCTGAGGCAGAGGCCACAGAGCCATCCCCAGCGCCCAGGCCATCTTTGCCTCGCTGCGGGAGGGGAAGAGAGAGACAGAGAGGAAGGAGAGGGGGAGGGGTGGAGAAGCAAATGGGCGCCTCTCCTGTGTGCCCTGGCCGGGAATCGAACCCAGGACTCCTGCACGCCAGGCTGATGCTCTACCGCTGAGCCAACCGGCCAGGGCTAGTCAACCTTTTTACACCTACCACCCACTTTTGTATCTCTGTTAGTAGTAAAAGTTTCTAACCACCCACCAGTTCCACAGTAATGGTGATTTATAAAGTAGGGAAGTAACTTTACTTTATAAAATTTATAAAGCAGAGTTATAGCAAGTTAAGGCATATAATAATAATTACTTACCAAGTACTTTATGACAGATTTTTGCTAAGTTTGGCAGAATAAATTTTTATAAAACAACTTATTATAGTTAAATCTATCTTTTTATTTATACTTTGGTTGCTCCACTACCGCCCACCATGAAAGCTGGAATGCCCACTAGTGGGCAGTAGGGACCCAGTTGACTACCACTGGTTTAAAGACACTCTGGGACAACTTCAAGCTTACCAACATTTGCATCATAAGGCTGCCAGAAGAAAAAGAGAGAGAGCAAAAGATTTAAAACCTATTTAAAAATAATAATAATGACAGGCCTCACCAGGTGGTAGCGCAGTGAATAGAGAACCAGACAAGGATGCAGAGAACCCAGTTTTGAAACCTCAAGGTAGCCAGCTTGAGCAAGGGGTCACTCGCTCTGCTGTAGCCCACCCCACCCCCAGTCAAGGCACATATAAGAAAGCAATCATTGAACAACTAAGGTGCCACAACGAAGAATTGATGCTTCTCATCTTGCTCTTTTACTGTCTGTCTGTCACAATTTGTCCCTTTCTCTGACTCTCTGTCAAAAAGAAAAAAATGACAGAAAAAATTTCTAACATGGTGAGGAAAATAGACATACAAAACCAGTAAGTGCAGAGAGTCCCAAACAAGATGAACTCAAAGAGGCCCACACCAAGATACTTCACAATTAAACTGCAAAATGTTAAAGACAGGAGGTCCTGGGTTCAATTCCCAGTCAGGGCACACAAGAGAAGTACCCATCTGCTTCTACACCCTTCCCCCTCTCCTTTCTCTCTATCTCTCTCCTCCCCTCCTGCAGCCAAGGCTCCATTGGAGCAGAGTTGGCCCAGGCGCTGAGGATGGCTCCATGGCCTCTGCCTCAGGTGCTAGAATAGCTCCAGTTGCAATGGAGCAATGCACCAGATGGCCAGAGCATCGCCCCCTGGTGGGCTTGCCTAGTGGATCCCGGCCAGGCGCATGCAAGAGTCTATCTCTCTGCCTACTCACTTCAGGGAGAAAAAAAAAGTTAAAGACAGAGATTGAATCTTAAGAGCAGCGAGAAAAAAACAATTAATTACCTACAAGGGAGTTACCATAGGACTGTCAACTGATTTCTCATCAGAAACTTTGTAGGCCAGAAGGGATTGGTAAGAAATATTCCAATGATAAAAAGCAAAGACCTACAACCAAGATTACTCCATGCAGCAAAGCTATCATTTAGAATCGAAAGACATCTGAAGAGCTTTTCAGACAAGAAAAAGCTAAAGAAGTTCATCACCACCAAATCAGCATTACATGAAATGTTAAAGGATATTCTTTAAGAAAAAGAAGGGGAAAAAGATAAAAAATATGAACAAAATGGCAATACATACATATTTATCAACAATTGAATCTAAAAGACAAAATAAAAAAGGAAGCAGAACAGAAACAGACTCATGGATACAGAGAACATTCTGATGGTTGTCAGATGGAAGGGGGATTGGGGAAATAAATGAAAAACAGTGAAGGAATTAAGAACCACAAACTGGTTGTTACAGAATAGTTATGGGGATGTAAAATACAGCATAGGAAATATAGTCAATAATATTCTAAAAGCTATGTATGATGTCAGATGGGTAAGAGATTTATCTGGATGATTACTTAGTAAGTTATGTCTAATCACTGAGTTATATACCTGAACCTAATGTAATATTGTATGTCAACTGTAATTGAAAATAATTTTTTTAAAAAGGATATGAACAATTTGGAGTGTGTTCAGAAGAGAACTACCAGTAGGGACAAGGAACTCAGAACACATAGAAATAGACTTGATGAGATTGGGAGATTGGGAGATTGGCAGGAAGGGATTGGCCAAAGGGCAGTTATAATTACCCCAAATTACAGCAGTCTTATAAAAGTTTAGCCCAAGTGAAGAAAGTTAATGAACTGTAGAAAAACAAAGCCATTACAGTTGTCTTTTTCAATCTAACTTGAATAGGAAAGTATGGATAGAATGAATTTTGTTAAGGTTAGGGTTAGCTTATTTCTCAAGCAGTTCAGTCCTAATCTGATGCAGCATATCACTCAAACTGACTGTGACTGGCAGTCAGACTCTAAGGTAGCTCCCATGATCCCTGCCTCTTGGTACTCACATCCTCTGTGACCTCCTCCTCTTGAGCATGAGCAGAACCTGTAATATACTTCTCACCAATAGAACATAGCAAAGGTGACAGGATGTGTGTGATTATGTGTACATAATTATGTCATATAAGACTATAACATCTGTCTTGCTGAAAGACTCCCTTGCTGGCTTTGAGGAAATAAGTAGCCATGTTGGAAAAGTGCATAAACCGAGGAACTGAGGATGGCCCCTGGCTGACAGCCAGCAAAAAACTGAGGCCCTCAGTTTGATGACCCAAAAGGAACTAAATGCTAAAATCACCACTTGAGCTTGCAAGAGATATTTTCCTAGCCAAGCTTCAAATGAAACTGAAACCTTGATTACACTACCTTGATTACAGCTTTGTGAGATCCTGAAGCAGAGAGTTCACCAAAGTTGTGCCTTGACTACTGGCCCACAGAAACTTTGAGGTAATAAATGTGTGTTATTTTAAGCTAATAAATTTGTGGTATTGTTGTTACACAGCAATAGATACCTGATGCATTGAATATATTGAATGTATACACATATGTAAAGTTGTGCTTGCATATTAGAGTTTTTGGAATGACTATTTTTACACATGCATAGAAATGCAAGGCAGATGCTCAAATATTTAGAAGAGGGAAAGAACATGCTGTAAGAAACTTAGAAAATGTAGTCAAGAAATGAATAATCTAGAAAAACTTGGAATTTCTCACAACAATCAATTCAAGATGGAACAAAGACTTAGTATCAAGAATATAACTATAGCCTTGGCCGGTTGGCTCAGTGGTAGAGCGTTGGCCTGGCGTGCAGAAGTCCCAGGTTCGATTCCCGGCCAGGGCACACAGGAGAGGCGCCCATCTGCTTCTCCACCCCTCCCCCTCTCCTTCCTCTCTGTCTCTCTCTTCCCCTCCCGCAGCCAGCCGAGGCTCCATTGGGGCAAAGATGGCCCGGGCGCTGGGGATGGCTCCTTGGCCTCTGCCCCAGGCGCTAGAGTGGCTCTGGTTGCAACAGAGCGATGCCCCAGAGGGGCGGAGCATCGCCCCCTGGTGGGCAGAGCGTTGCCCCTGGTGGGCGTGCCGGGTGGATCCCAGTCGGGCGCATGCGGGAGTCTGACTGTCTCTCCCCGTTTCCAGCTTCAGGGAAAAAAAAAAAAAAAGAATATAACTATAAAAGTATTGAGCAAAACTGTGAGGTATTTTTATTTTCTTATAGAAGAAAAGGTCATTCTAAGCATGTCAGAAAAATCAGGGTTATAAAATTAAAAAGGTTAAGTTTATATCATAAAATTTAATAGTTTCTGTAAAGGAAAAAATATAAATAAGGTTAAAAGGCTAACAAAGTGGTAAAAAATTTGCAGCAACACAAGACAAAGCAATAATGTCTTCAATGTACATAGCTCTTAAAATCAAGATTCTATTTAATTTGAAACTATATAGCCACTAAAATGATAAATCTACAGTTATTGCCTTACATAAAATGTTTTCATTAAAAAAAGCAAGATAGAAAGAGGTTCATAGAGTGTGACCTCATTTATGTACATATTTGTATATATGCATCCATAAATATACAGATAGTTATCCAATAGGAAATTTGGTTAAATCTTAACAGCGGTCAATTTTTTGGTGGAGGATTTTATTTCTTATTTTTAATACTTTTAAACCAATGTGAATGTACTATTTAAAAAACAAAACAAAACATAAAATATCTTTCTCCCCAAAAGTTTTTTAAATATTAGTGCATTTATAAAGCAAAAACCTATTTTTGCCAGAGAAGTCAGACAGCAAAATCTAGTGAAGAAAATTTCAATGTGAAAAGACTATAAAAATGACTTTACAGATGGGGTCAACACCAATATGTTGCAAGCATTTCTGGAGACATTATCTCTGAAGAACACTCCAGAGATAACTTCCATTGATGATCATTTACAAGCCAAAGGGAAGAAAGCAGACTAAAAATGTTTGGGAATACAGACACATACTAAAAGGTATAAAGGAAAAATAATAAAATGGTCTATTAAACATATATTCAACACATTTTTTTAGCTTTCAAGCTACAATTCTAAAGGTGGAACTGTATGTCTATATAGTCACCCCAACAAGATGGAGTTCACAATGAATATGACTAACATTTCGTTTGTACAGTTGGAGACATACTGTGGAAAAAAAGTGTGGTCCAAAGCTCTGTACAAGCCCTGGCCACGTAGCTCAGTTGGTTAGAGTGTGGGCCCAATAAGCCAAGGTTGCAGGTTCAATCCCTGGTCTGGGTACATACAAGAATCAACCAATGAGTGTATAAATTAGGGGAACAGGCCCTGGCTGGTTGGCTCAGCGGTAGAGCGTCGGCCTAGCGTGCGGAGGACCCGGGTTCGATTCCCGGCCAGGGCACAACGGGAGAAGCGCCCATTTGCTTCTCCACCCCTCCGCCGCGCTTTCCTCTCTGTCTCTCTCTTCCCCTCCCGCAGCCAAGGCTCCATTGGAGCAAAGATGGCCCGGGCACTGGGGATGGCTCTGTGGCCTCTGCCTCAGGCGCTAGAGTGGCTCTGGTCGCAACATGGCAACGCCCAGGATGGGCAGAGCATCGCCCCCTGGTGGGCAGAGTGTCGCCCCTGGTGGGCAGAGCGTCGCCCCTGGTGGGCGTGCTGGGTGGATCCCGGTCGGGCGCATGCGGGAGTCTGTCTGACTGTCTCTCCCTGTTTCCAGCTTCAGAAAAATGAAAAAAAATAAAAAATAAAAAATAAAAAAATAAATTAGGGGAACAACAAATCAATGTTTCTCTCTCGCTCTCAAATAAATAAATAAATAAATAAATAAATAAAAGAGTCACATTTTCTATCTCAAAGAACCTTGTCTTAGTAACATGAAAGTATTTTTGTAAGTGATTTCATATACACCTGAATTAATGGCTCTCATCACTGGTGGCTCCTTAGAATCATCTGGAAAGCTTTGATAAACCATTTCTGCCACTCTTGCCCCAGACTAATCGACTCAGAGTATCTCAGAGTAGAGCCCAAGCACCACCTACACCAGTACCATTCTATGTATAACCATCGTTAGTATGACGAGATAATTAATTTGACAATGGAATTTAATAGGCCATTCTATTATGTTCTCTTTATACGTTTTAGTATGTGTCTCAACCTGGTTCATTATTAAAATAACTTGTAAACATTTTTAAAAATCTTCATATTTGGGCCTAGAAAAGGCAAATCTATATTCATGGTTGTTTAGGATTAAGATTGAAAACAGGGAATGACTATGAATGAGTATAAAATTTCTTTTTGGGGTAATGGAAACATCCTAAAGTTAGAAATGATGATGGTAACACAATTCTGTAAATTTACTAAAAATCATTGACTCCTACATTAAAAAGCATGAATTTCACGGTATTATACCTCAGTACAGCTGTTAAAAAGAAATGCTGTTGCTTGGGCTTCACTCTGAGATACTCTGATTCGATTAGTCTGGGGCAGCAGTGGCAAGGATGGTTTTTCAAAGCTTTCCAGATGATTCTAATGAGTCACCAGTGATGAGAACCATCAATTCAGGTATATGAAATCACTTACAAAAATATTTTCATGTTACTAAGACAAGGAAGGTTCTTTGAGATAGAAAATGCGGCTTATTTATTTATTTATTTATATTTATTTATTTATTTTTTTTGAGAGTGAGAGAGAGAAACATTGATTTGTTGTTCTCCTAATTTATACACTCATTGGTTGATTCTTGTATGTACCCAGACCAGGGATTGAACCTGCAACCTTGGCTTATTGGGCCCACACTCTAACCAACTGAGCTACGTGGCCAGGGCTTGTACAGAGCTTTGGACCACACTTTGTTTCCACAGTACGTCTCCAACTGTACAAACGAAATGTTAGTCATATTCATTGTGAACTCCATCTTGTTGGGGTGACTATATAGACATACAGTTCCACCTTTAGAATTATAGCTTGAAAGCTAAAAGGATGTCCTGAATGTATGTTTAAGATAGATATTAAGTTGAAGTTTGTTCAGATAAATTTGATGAGTTTGAGTTTGAAGTTACTCAAAGACATAGCACATGAGAAAGAATATTAAACCAGAAGATTGAAGATGAGTGGTGGGGAGGTAGAAATAATGGTTATGATCAAATGTTGAAAATACTTGCAAATGGAAGCAGCTAAATCTAATTTTTTATTTTTATTTTTTAAGTGAGAAGCAGGGACACAGAGACAGACTCCCATATGCACCCCAACCAGGATCCACACAGCAAGCCTGCTATAGGGCAATGTTCTGCCCATCTGAGGCCACTGCTCTATTGCTCGGCAACCGAGCTATTTTAGCACCCAAGGCAAGGCCAAAGAGCCATTCTTAGCACCTGGGCCTGGGGCCAACTTGCTCAAACCCTTTGAGCCATGGCTGTGGGAGAAGACAGAAAGAGTAGAGGGGGGAGAGAAGAGAGAGAGAGAGAGAGAGAGAGAGAGAAGGGGAGGGGTGAAGAACCAGATGGCTGCTTCTCCTGTGTGCCCTGATTATTGGGAATCGAACCCAGGACTTCCACACATTGGGTGAGGCTCTACTGCTGAGCCAACCAGTCAGGGCCCAGTTGAACAATTTTTCATATCCCTGAAAGAATCAGGATTGGTGTGTGAGGCTACAGAAAGATGGGTTTCAGTTCTTTGTAAAGTTAGATCTTTATAATAACCTTGTTTAGGCATTGTGCTAGATCTGGAAATATAAATGTAGTGACTATAATACAGTCTGGTGGTTTTCACACTTGAGCATGCATCACAGTCACCTGGAGGGCTTGTTAAAATACAGGTTGTTGGCTCCACCCCAGAGATTCTGATTTAGGACATCTGGAGTAGGACCCAAGAATTTTCATTTCTAGCAAATTCTTAGGTGCTGCTGATGCCGCTAGTCCAAAGACTGTGCTTTGAGAACCATTGTACAATCTAACTTATATCAGAGCTCCATGCAAAGGCATATAAATCAAATTCTGAGTAATATAAAAGTTTGGGGGGAGAGTTTTGGGGTCAGCTGAATTTTGAAGAATGAGGAGGTAGTAAGGAAAAAGTGGCCCTGGCCAGCTGGCCCAGTGGGTAGAGTGCTCACCCAGTGTCTGGAAGTCCTGGGTTCAATTCCCAGTCAGGGCACACAGGGGAAGTGGCCATCTGCTTCTCCAGTCCTCCCTTCCCCCTTCTCTTTCTTTTTCTTCCCCTCCCACTATGGCTCAGTTGGTTCGAGCAAGTTGGCCTCCCAGAGCTGAGGATGGCTCCGCGGCCTTCACTTTAGGTGCTAAAAAAATGGCTGGGTTACTGAGCAACCCAGTAATGGCCCCAGATGGGCAGAGCATGGCTCCCTAGTGGACTTGCCGGGTGGATTCTGGTTGGGGTGCATGCGGGAGTCTGTCTGTCTGCCTCCCTCCTCTCACTAAAATTTAAATAAAAAGAAAAAGAAAGTAATGGCATGATAAGCCAAACATAGAGAATAATAAATTGAGAGGGTCAATATTTAGGAAAGAACAAAAGCATGGAACTTCAAGTTAGTTATTAAATGTTTACAGTATAGAGGGTATTGTCCTAGTTGCTGAGTATAGAGTTAAAAGAAACAAAGCCCCTGCCCTCATAGAACTTATAAACAAATATATCACATATTTAGTTTGTTTATTTGTTCTTAATTTTTCTGAAGTTGGAAACAGGGAGGCAGTTAGACAGACTCCCACATGCGCCTGACCGGGATCCACCCGGCATGCCCACCAGGGGGCAATGCTCTGCCCATCTGGGGCGTTGCTCTGTTGCAACCAGAGCCATTCTAGTGCCTGAGGCAAAGGCCATAGAGCCAACCCCAGTGCCTGGGCCAACTTTGCTCCAATGGAGCCTTGGCTGCGGGAGGGGAAGAGAGAGACAGAGAGGAAGGAGAGGGGGAGGGGTGGAAAAGCAGATGGGTGCTTCTCCTGTATGCCCTGGCCAGGAATCGAACCCAGGACTCCTACACGCCAGGCCGATGCTCTACCACTGAGCCAACCTGCCAGGGCCTATATCACATATTGAAAAGTCCCATAAGAAATAGAACAAACTATTGTGAAAGAGAACAAGAGGGATTCTAAAGAGATAGCTGATATCTCAAGAATGAGAGAGCTAGGAGAACATTCCAGAGAGAAGAGCCTAACATGTGTTAAGGAAACAAAAGTCTTATGTGTTTGCAGCACGGTGACTGATGGTGTGAGTGGAAGCAGATGAGCCTCGAAAAGTAAACGGGGCAAATACCACAGGAAAATGCAATGAACAGAGTGGCTCTTGAACTAATACACTCCAACTGGAGCAAATGAGGTAGAGATAAGAGAGATAAATCTAAAAGGATTTTGAGACACAGGAAGTGAGCAGTCAGAAAGAATATAGGATGGTTCCCAGAATTTTGGCTTGACAAGTAGCTATTCTTTTGGATAGGGAATAAAGACAGAGAAACTGGTTTGGGGATGGAAAGGAGGAACATCTGGTTTTTGACACGAGTTTGGAGTGATGAAAACAAATTCAAGTGGAAATGTTTAGCAGACAGTTATTAAAGGGCAAAGAAAGCAAGCATGGGCAGGTGGTATTGACTTGGGAAACATCTGAAAAGTGGCAACTGGAAGTGGACTAGGGCATCCAAGGAGGGTATACAGAAAAGAGCCCCTGATGACACCATTTTAAGGGGTAAACAGAAAAGGAGACTGATTAAAGAGCACCTAGAGAGAAGAAAATTTAGAGAAAAGTGATGGCCAAGAAGCCAATGGAGGAGTTTTTAATAGGGAGAGAACAAGAGTATCAAATGCTGAAGAGTGAAGTAAGAACTGAAGTTTTCATTGAATTTAGCAGTATGTAGGCAGCTAATTAGTAAGAGTAATTTCAGTAGAATGTTGAGGACAGAATCAAGATTATAATAGACTAAAGAGTGATATGAAAGTTAAGTAGAGAAAAAAAAAGGGGGGGCTGGAGTACCAGGGAAATTAGAAAGAGAGCAGGAGAGGAAAGACAGGTTCAAGGGAGAATGTTAATACAGGAGACTAGAGTATTATTTGTATGTTAAATTAGGAAGAAGGAGAAACTGAAGATAAAGAAGAGAGGGACTAACTGATGGAACAGGTTTCTAAGGACTCAAAATGAGATGAGATTCACTGACTTACTCATTCATCTATACAGTCATAGTGTTGCTCAGAGGATAGACACCCGTTCAGAGACAGATTAGGATACTGATGGTAGAAGTGACTAGGGAAGCTTAGAACTCTCCTGTCAGCTTCAATTTCCTCAGTGTTAGGAGGGGAGGCCTCTGCTGAGGGAAGAGAGGTGGTAGAATGGGGACTTGACAAGAGATGAAAGCCTGAAATAGCCTTTAAGAATAGAAAAAGTTGTTGGAGCATTGGGGCTGCTAAACTGCTTTGAGAGCCTGCCTACTTGAATCAACTTGTGATGCTACCTATCAATGGTGTGAACTCAGTAGTATCAGCAGCCCGGGAGAGCAAAGAAGGCAAGGTGGCTAAAATGATTCAGGGACAAGGTTCTGCAGGAGCGGGGAAACAACAGACCATAAGTGTGTCTATGCCAAATGGAGAAGAAAAGAGGTGAAGCCAGAGTGAATTGACAGATTGGAAGAAAAAGTGATTAAAGAAGTGGAGATTTCTTGAGGTCAGAGTAAATAAACTGAGAGGAAGAGATCAAAGGACATTAAAAACCAGAATAGTATGAACAAAATCTTAAAATTTAACTTTTGAGAAATAAGTTTTTGACAGAGTCCAAGGTATGACCTTGAAATTGGTTGGCTAACTGGTGTGAAAATGATTGTTGAAAGTGGTGGTCCAGAAACTGTAAGGTCATTCGTGACCAATGATATGGTCCAGCATGATGGAAGACCTAGGGGTAGATATGCTCATGAACCATCAAAGTCCTCAATGAATGTAATGAGATGACAGAGTTGAGGATACATAGTACAGCTTAATAGTAGAGGCCTTAAAGTGTGGCAGTAGAAATCAGAAATATAATTCACCCATTCAAACCTTGCAATAGTTAAGTGAGAAAGTGAGCACATGCCACTTGAAATAATCCTTAGGAAAATGTGGCTTAGAGCAGATTTTAGTTAACAAAAAGGTAGGAAAGTTTATTTTATAAAGCAATAAGGAAGTAAGGTCTTTAGAATGCAAAGAATTGGCAAGGAGGGCAGCAATGGGAAAGTAAATTGAGGATAGCAGGTAACAATATTGGAATATGAGGAGGCAGAAGTGATCACTGGACAGGCTTCTGTTTTAGATGGCAGCAATGAATTACAGGGTTGAGAAGCAAAGCAAATTAAACCATTCTCAGAATTCCTACTGGAACTCTGGAGTGAATTTCTATTACAAAATAAACAGAAGCACTGAGCTTTAATCAAGGCTAGATGTACTCAAATTGCTGTTCTAGGTTCCAAAGAGAATATTAGTGATGATCTGTTTTGGGTCTCAACAAAGTTTAGCCCCAAGAGAGGATAGCAAGGTTAGTCCAGAAAGAAGACTAAAGTTGCCAGTGTCCAGGTGGCCTACCTGGCTCAGCAGGATGCATCCTAGTATGGAGAAGAAATGGGCCTATGCTCTGAGTGGGGGGAAAAGATTATGAAAACTGAGTCAAATAAGGAGGAGGGAATGTCATAGTTTAGTTCTGTGAAAATATCTGATACTCTCACCTTACCCCCACAGAGTTCAGCACTGAATAAAATGGCAAGATGCTAGTCTTGGGGCATGTGTAAAAGTGCTTCATGAACTGCACAATTCAGACCCAAGTGAAGGCAAGCTCTCATATGAATGTTAATGACCAATACTTAAGTTATCTAAAAAGAGACAAGATATTCAATATAAACTTTATGTTCCCTCCTCAGGAGTACTGAATAGATTTTTATATCATTAAATGGGGATATGGACTACATGTTAAAAAATCTGTTTCTCACTCTTTAAATTCTATAAAAGTTTTAATAAGAAACATCCTTAAAATTCATCATCTGTATGTTACCCTCTCACAAGGAGAATGGCTGTAACTTAAATGCCTTTGTGTACATATAAACTAACCCACAAATGGTAGCAAAATGAGACTCAAAGAAGCTAAGTAACTAACATAACATTATACAAAGAACTATATAATCCACATTACTTGATTCCTAAATCCAGGGTTCTTTATGTGACATCCTCATCTGGGCTTTTGCAGTTTTTGTTGGTTGGGTTTTTTTGTTTTAACTACAGAAAATTCTGACTTTATCCCTATGCCCCTTACAGCTCATCAAGTTCCTTAATACAAACTTCATCAACCAGCATCACTAAGCCATTCTTTTTTCCCCAGCAAGTAAAGGAAGAATTTATTGGCTGTGCAGGAAGAAAGTCAGAGGAAAGGAAACCTTGGAGACAGATTCAGGGGGTTAGTCGGGGGCCAGTTGCTGCTGCCTATTGCTCCCCTGGTTGCTCCCCTGGTTAGAGCTTTGGAGAAACAGAGAGGTAAATAAAATGCCCCGAGGGGGAAGGAAAGGGGCAGAAGAAAGGAGACGGTGCAGGCATGCTCCTGGAAGGGAGAGCACAAACCAAGCCATTCTTAAAGCTTCCGTAGTGCTATTTTTTCCACTGACAATATATACGACTTAGCTCCAAGGGCAAGGTTAGAGAAAATCCTTGCCTAGTAATTTCACAGGACTTTACTCTATGGAAATATTAAATTCTAAAATCACTCTAAGTTTATTCACATAATATAGTATTTGACTGTATCCTTTCTATTGTTCTTTAATTGTATCATATGTGACTTCCCAATTAATGGCTAACCTTTCCATAAAGAGACTCTGACTCTTCAATTTATTGATAACAACTACAGTGCCAAGGCTGCAAGAAATGCTTGATCTAAACTGGGAGGATCTCCCACAATATTTATTTATTTAGCAAGAGGAGGGTAGGCAGAGAGAGACTCTTGCATGTGCCCCAACTGGGATCTTACCCAGTAAGCCCACTAGGGGGCGATGCTCTGCCCATATATTTTTTTCAAATTACAGTTTTGGTTTTCTTCAAACATATTCCCTGAAGTGGAATTGCTGGGTCATAAGACTGTTCTATTTTTAATATTTTGAGGTAACTCCATACTGTTTTCCATAGTGGTCGCACCAATCTGCATTCCCACCAACAGTGCATGAGGGTTTCTTTTTCTCCACATCCTTGCCAGCACTTGTTGATTTTTAAAATTTATCATTTATTTATTTTTGCGGCTCATAAGAAGTTTATTGTGTCTTCAAGACACTACTTTCAATTATTTATAAAAAGTTTAACATACTTACTAAGAAAGTTACAATACACAAAAGCGTTGACTGACTTTCTGCACTATATGTAACCTTGAGTTTCTTTTAATTACTCAAATTTCCATTGTTCAGTTATTCAAATTGGTTATTCCCTAGAAATACATGGCTGGTTATTTAAGCATGAGTTACATTTGACAAGGGTAAATGCAGATGATTGTACCACTCAACCAAGCGTTCATGAAGAAAATGATGAAAACTGTTCACATTGACCAGGGCACATCAAAATCTTCTTCTCCTTGGACAAGAGCTGTTTAAGAATACTGTATGAATTACTTCTTAATTAAAATGTGAGTACCTTTTTTCCTTTTCTATTTTATTTGAAACTCATATATGTATTAACTACTGTGATAGCCACTCATGTACCAAGAGATTAACATATTTCCCAAAGCATCAACACTATCAAGAGAATCTGGACATCTGGGAGCTGGTGGGAGAATTATTGGTGGTTCAAAAGGAAAAGGAGGCAGCCAGCATCATAGGAAGTCTGGTGGTGGTGGCATTAAATTTTAGACCTGGGTTTCCTGGTCCTGATCTTGGCATGGGGGGTGGTAGAGATAAAATAGTTCTATGGAACAGCTTTTGACTTGCTGTTATTGGCTTATTTCCAGGAGACCTGGCGTAGTTTTCACTTTCATGTTAATACACTGCTCACAAAAATTAGGGGACCAGAGAATGTGCAGATACTCCAATACTTTCAGCCCTTTTTTTGTATAGTGCATTTTCACCAATGAAATAAAAGTTGGTTTTGCATCTCATTTCCATAATCAAACAACTTTCTTTGACTTGTCATTTGCTTTTCTGATATTCTTGTTTAATAAAAAAAATCAAATGCTTCTATTTTTTATCACTTCATATTCATTTTGAAATATCCCCTAATTTTTGTGAGCAGCATATTTGACTTCCATTTTCATTCTCCTGAGCGTTCTGTTCTATATTATTAGCTACTTCAGATGCTGGGGAAGTAGATCAGACAGATTTTGTTCCTTTCTATGCAGTTTTATCTCTTAAAATCAATTGAAGCAATAATACCTGGGTAAATACAGCCATCTTCTGACCAAATGATAGAACATTTGTCACCAACTTTCTACTGTTTCAAGGGAGTTGTGGTATTCTTTTTTTAGCTTTCATTCGTCTTAGCACAATTTATTTTAGGTGTGCCTTTTTATTTGAAGATTCAGAAATGTTACTATTTTTTAGAACATGCTTAAGTGAAACCACAGCTTTATCATAAGTTTTTATCAGTGCTGTACCACCCCAACTGTCAGAATCACCACTCTGGCCTGTTCTGTGCTGGAACAGCACCGACTCCTGCTCCTGGATACCTCCACACCTCCTTTACCCATTGCCATGGGGAGCTGTTTGTTGTTCATTTATTGATGATAGTCATTCTGACAGGTGTGAGGTGATATCTCATTGTGGTTTTAACTTGCATTTCTATGATGATTAGTGACATTGAGCATCTTTTCATATGTCTATTGGCCATTTGTATGTCCTCTTTGAAGAAGTGTCAGTTTGGCTCCTTAGCCCATTTTGAAGTGGATTGTTCATTTTTTTAGTGTTGAGTTTTCTAAGTTCTTTTTTTTTTATTGGTGTTTATTCTTCCCATACATGTCTTTTTTTTAATTAAATTTAATGCAGTGACATTGATAAATCAGGGTACATATGTTGAGAGAAAACATCTCCAGATTATTTTGACATTTGATTGTGCTGTATACCCCTCACCCAAAGTCAAATTGTCTTCTGTCACCTTCTATCTGGTTTTCTTTGTGCCCCTCCCCTTCCCCACTACCTCTCTCCTTCCTCCCCCCATCCCCCCTCCCCCCAACCCCGTCCCCGTTGCCATCACATTCTTGTTTATGTCTCTGAGTCTCATTTTTATGTCCCATCTATATATGGATTCATGTAGTTCTTAGTTTTTTCTGATTTACTTATTTCACTCCGTATAATGTTATCAAGGTTCATCCATGTTATTGTAAATGATCTGATGTCATCGTTTCTTATGGCTGAGTAGTATTCCATAGTATATATGTACCAAAGCTTTTTAATCCACTCGTCCTCTGATGGACACTTGGGCTGTTTCCAGATCTTCGCCATTGTGAGCAATGCCGCCACAAACAATGGGGGTGCATTTCTCCTTTTGGAGCCATTCTGTGGTGTTCTTGGGGTATATTCCTAAAAGTGGGATAGCTGGGTCAAAAGGCAGTTCGATTTTCAGTTTTTTGAGGAATCTCCATACTGTTTTCCACAGTGGCTGCACCAGTCTGCATTCCCACCAACAGTGCAGGAGGATTCCCTTTTCTCCACATCCTCACCAGCACTTATTCTGTGTTGTTTTGTTGATGAGCGCCATTCTGACTGGTTTGAGATATCTCATTGTGGTTTTAATTTGCATTTCTCTAATGATTAGTGATGTTGAGCATTTTTTCATATGCCTATTGGCCATCTGTATGTCCTCTTTGGAGAAGTGTCTATTCATTTCTTTTGCCCATTTTTGGATTGGATTGTTTGTCTTCCTGGTATTAAGTTTTACAACTTATTTATAAATTTTGGTTATTAACCCCTTATCAGACGCATTATCAAATATATTCTCCCATTGTGTAGTTTGTCTTTTATTCTGTTCTTATTGTCTTTAGCTGTGCAGAAGCTTTTTAGTTTGATAAAGTCCCATCTGTTTATCCTGTCTTTTATTTCACTTGCCTGTGGAAACAAATCAGCAAATATATTGCTGCGAGAGATGTCAGAGAGCTTACTGCCTATGTTTTTTTCTAAGATGCTTATGGTTTTACAGCTTACATTTAAGTCTTTTATCCATTTTGAGTTTATTTTTGTGAATGGTGTAAGTTGGTGGTCTAGTTTCATTTTTTTGCAGGTAGCTGTCCAATTTTCCCAACACCATTTGTTAAAGAGGCTGTCTTTACTCCAATGTATGTTCTTACCTCCTTTGTCAAATATCAGTTGTCCATAAAAGTGTGGGTTTATTTCTGGGTTCTCAGTTCTGTTCCATTGATCTATATGCCTGTTCTTATGCCAGTACCAGGCTGTTTTGAGTACAGTGACCTTATAATATAACTTGATATCTGGAAGTGTCATACCTCCCACTTTATTCTTCCTTTTCAAGATTGCTAAGGCTATTCGTGTTCTCTTTTGATTCCATATAAATTTTGGAATATGTGTTCTATATCTTTGAAGTAAGTCATTGGTATTTTAATTGGTATTGCATTGAATTTATAAATTGCTTTGGGTAATATAGACATTTTAATGATGTTTATTCTTCCTAACCATGAGCATAGTATATGCCTCCACTTGTTTGTATCTTCCCTGATTTCTTTTATCAATGTTTTATAATTTTCCGAGTACAAGTCTTTAATCTCCCTGGTTAAATTTATTCCTAGGTACTTTATTTTTTTGGTTGCAATGGTAAAGGGGATTGATTCCTTAATTTCTCTTTCTGACAGTTCATCGTTAGTGCATAAAAATGCCTCTGATTTCTGAGTATTGATTTTATATCCTGCCACCTTGCTGAATTCATTTATCAGGTCTAGTAGTTTTTTGACTGCGACTTTAGGGTTTTCTATATACAGTATCATATCATCTGCAAATAATGATAGTTTTACTTCTTTTCCAATTTGGATGCCTTTTATTTCTTTTTCTTGTCTGATTGCTGTGGCTAGGACTTCCAGACCTATGTTGAATAAGAGTGGTGAAAGGGGGCACCTCTGTCTTGTTCCTGATCTTAAGGGGATTGCTTTTAACTTTTGCCCATTGAGTATGATGTTGGCTGTGGGTTTGTCATAGATGGCCTTGATCATGTTGAGGTATGTTCCCTGTATTCCCACTTTGCTGAGAGTTTTGATCATGAATGGGTGCTGGATTTTATCAAATGCTTTTTCTGCATCTATTGAAATTATCATGTGGTTTTTCTCCTTCCTTTTGTTTATGTGGTGAATCACATTGATTGATTTACAAATATTGTACCAGCCTTGCCTCCCCAGAATAAATCCCACTTGATCATGGTGTATGATTTTTTCCATATATTGTTGGATCCGGTTTGCTAATATTTTGTTGAGGATTTTAGCATCAATATTCATCAGAGATATTGGCCTATAATTTTCTTTCTTTGTGTTGTCTTTGCCTGGTTTTGGAATCAGAAATATGCTCACCTCATAAAAGGAGCTTGGAAGTCTTCCTTCCTGTTGAATTTTTTGAAATAGATTGAGAAGGATAGGAGTTAGTTCTTCTTTGAATATTTGGTAGAATTCAGTTGTGAAGCCATCAGGCCCCGGACTTTTCTTTGTTGGGAGTTTTTTGATAACTGTTTCTATCTCATTTGGTGTAATCAGTCTGTTTAGGTTTTCTGATTCTTCCAGATTGATTTTTGGAAGATTGTATGTTTCAAGGAATTTGTCCATTTCATTTAGGTTGTCTAGTATTTTGGCATAAAGTTCTTCATAGTATTTTCTTACAATATTTTGTATTTCTGTTGTGTCAGTTGTAATTTCTCCACTCTCATTTCTAATTTTATTTATTTGAGTCCTCTCTCTCTTTTTCTTGGTGATTCTAGTTAAAGGTTCATTGATCTTGTTTACCTTTTCAAAGAACCAGCTCCTAGTTTCATTGATCCTCTGTATTGTTTCTTTAGCCTCTATGTCATTTATTTCTGCTCTGATCTTTATTATTTCCTTCCTTCTACTACATTTGGGCTTTACTTGCTGTTCTTTTTCTAGTTCTGTTAGATGCAGGGTTAGGTTGTTTATTTGAGCTTTTTCTAGCTTCTTAAAGTGTGCCTGTAGTGCTATGAACTTCCCTCTCAGCACTGCATTTGCTGTGTCCCATAAATTTTGAGTTGTGTATGCTCATTGTCATTCGTTTCTAAGAATTTTTTTATTTCTTCTTTTATCTCATTCTTAATCCATTCGTTATTTAACAACCTGCTATTTAGTTTCCATGTGTTGAGAATTTTTGAGCTTTTCTGTTGTGGTTCATTTCTAGTTTCATGCCGTTGTAATTGGAGAAAGTGCTTGATATGATTTCAATCTTCTTAAATTTGTTGAAAGCAGCCAGACCTGTGATGGCGCAGTGGATAAAGCATCGACCTGGAAATGCTGAGGTTGCCAGTTCGAAACCCTGGGCTTGCCTGGTCAAGGCACATATGGGAGTTGATGCTTCCAGCTCCTCCCCCCCTTCTCTCTCTCTGTCTCTCCTCTCTCTCTCTCTGTCTCTCCCTCTCCTCTCTAAAAAAAAAAAAATTTGTTGAAAGCACTTTTGTGCCCTAACATGTGGTCTATCCTAGAGAATGTACCACGAGCACTTGAAAAGAATGTATATTCTGCTGCTTTAGGGTGAAAAGTTCTGAAGATTAAATCGGGTTGATCTAGTGTGTCCAATAAGTCTGCTGTTTCTTTGTTAATTTTCTTTCTCGAGGATCTATCTAGTGATGTTAGTAGGGTATTGAAATCTCCTACTATTATAGTATTGCTGTTGATTTTGCCCTTTAAATCCATCAAAGTCTGCTTTATATGTTTAGGTGCTCCTATATTAGGTGCAGAGATATTTATAATCATTATATCTTCCTGTTGGATTACTCCCTTTATCATTATTAAGTGGCCTTCTTTATCTCTTACTATATCCTTTGTTTTAAAGTCCAATTTGTCTGATATAAGTATTGCTACCCCAGCTTTTTTTTTCATTTCCATTTGCATGAAATATTTTCTTCCATCCTTTTACCTTAAATCTATGTGTATCTTTTTTTTTATTTTTATTTTTTTATTCATTTTAGAAAGGAGAGAGGAGAGAGAGAAGGGGGAGGAGCAGGAAGCATCATCTCCCATATGTGCCTTGACCAGGCAAGCCCAGGGTTTCGAACCGGCGACCTCAGCATTTCCAGGTCGACACTTTATCCACTGCGCCACCACAGGACAGGCTGTATCTTTTGTTTTAAGGTGTGTCTCTTGTAGACAGCATATGTACGGGTCCTGTTTTCTTATTCACGCAGCTACCCTATGTCTTTTGATTGGGTCATTTAATCCATTTACATTTAAGGTTATTATTGATATGTAGTTGTTTATTGCCATTTTATTCTTTAAAGCTGTATTCTTTTTTTGCTATATTTTTTCCCCCTTTGATCTGTTTACAACAGGCCCCTTAACATTTCCTGCAGCATTGGTATGGTTGTAGTGAATTCCTTGAGTTGTTTTTTGTCTGGGAAGCTTTTTATTTTTCCTTTGATTTTAAACGATAGCCTTGCTGGATAAAGTAGTCTTGGTTGTAGGCTCTTGTTCTGCATTACTTTGAATATTTCTTGCCATTCCCTTCTGGCCTCAAGTGTTTCTGTTGAGAAGTCAGAAGTCATCCTTATGTGGGCTCCTTTGTAGGTGATTGCCTTTTTTTCTCTTGCAGCTTTTAATATTTTCTCTTTATCGCTTAGCTTTGGTATTTTAATTATGATGTGTCTTGGTGTAGGTTTCTTTGGGTTTCTCTTTAATGGAGTCCTCTGTGCTTCTTGAACTTGTGAGAGTTTCTCCTGCATTAATTTAGGGAAGTTTTCAGCTAGGATATGATTGAACAAAGTCTCTATCCCTTGTTCTTGTTCTTTTTCTTCTTCTTCAGGAACCCCTATGATGCGGATGTTATTTCTCTTCATGTTGTCACAGAGCTCTCTAAGAGTTTCCTCAGACTTTTTGAGTCTCTTTTCTTTTTTCTTCTCTGCTTTCATGCCTTCATTCCAGTTGTCCTCCAACTCGCTGATTCGATCCTCAGCTCTATCTATCCTGTTTTTAATTCCTTCCATTGTGGTCTTTATTTCTGATATTGTATTTGTCATCTCCGACTGATTCTTTTTTATACTTGCTATTTCTTTATTTAGGTGTTCATAATGACCATCCATTGTTGTTCTAAGATCCCTAAGCATCCTTACAATCATTATTTTGAACTCCACATCTGGAAGTTTGATTATTTCCATATCACTCAGTTCATCTCATGAAGGTTTCATTTGGATTGCACTTTTTTGTCTTCTCATTGTCTGTGTTTTGTTTGTAGAGTTGATTGAGTCTAGGCTTGGTGTTGTCTGCCTCCAGTTTTCAGTTGTGTTATTTCTAGGTCTTCTTGTGTTGGTATCAGCTATTATTTGTAATACACTTTCGGATTTGGGCAGCTTTGAAGTCTTGATTTGTTTGTTTTCTTAACAGGTGGTAGTCTTGTTTACTGATCTCAGCAGGGGGCTTCCTTGAAACTATCCAGGAATGCGGTGGGTGTAACCTGAGACTCTGAAGGCCTCTTCCACCAACTAATCTCTCTGGGGGCAGGGTGTTTTCTCAGCTTCAGTAGGGGGAGGTGTATCTCAGATCTCCATGGAGACCTGAGTTACTGCCCCTCCTCCCCACTTCTTGTTTTCAGCTGTGTCTTGTTGCGCTGATTGGGGCTGGAGAGATATCTGGAGATCTCTGATCCAGAAGCAATTCAGTACTGTTTTGTGGGGAAGGATCAGTCCCTCCCCGAGCTATGGCCGCCTCCAGCACAGATGAGTCAGCTTTTTGTAGATCGTCTCCTGCATTCCTTAGCCCCTCACAGTCTGTCCCTCTCTCTTTCCTTTCTACTTGGGAGATAAGCTGGTCTTTTCAACACACCTCGCTTCCTGGTCGCCAGGCAAGTGGCTGTGAGCAGTATTTTCTGCTCTTTTTCCTGGGGTGAGATCCCCTCTGGGCTCTCAGCCTCACCCCCCACTCCGTTCCTGTAAGCAGGGGAGATTCAGGCACTCTCTACCAGGTTTGTTGTGGCTTCTTCTTTGCTCCTTGGTTTTTGAGAGCTGTTCTTGTAGTCCAGAGTTGGTTTTTCACGCTGATTTTTCCTAAATTGATTTGCATTCCAGTTTGGTGGTGAGAGCTGGGTGTCTGTGCGTCCGCCTACTCCACTGCCATCTTTAGGTCTCCCTGAGTTTTCTAAGTTCTTTATAAGGTTTGGATATTAACCCCTTATCAGATGTATCACTGGCATATGTTCTCCCATTCAATGAATTGTCTTTTCATTTTCTTGATGGTTTCTTTTGTTGTGCAAAAACTTTTCAGTTTGATGTAGTCCCGTCTTTCTTTTGTTTCTCTTGCCCAAGGAGATATATCAGAAAAAATATTGCTATGAGAAATGTCCAAGATTATACTGCCTAAATTTTCTTCTAAGATTTTTATAGTTTTGATTTTGACATTTAAGTCTCTAATCCATTTGAGTTTATTTTGTGCATAGTATAAGGTGGTCTAGTCTTTTGGGTTTTTTTTTGCTTATATTTGTCCAATTTTTTCAGCACAATTTATTGAATAGACTATCTTTACCCTACTGTATGTTTTTTCCTCCTTTCTCAAATATTAATTGGTTATAAAGGCATGAGTTTGTGTTCTAATCTGTAACATTGATCTATACAGTGTGTCCGTAAAGTCATGGCGCACTTTTGACTGTCACAGGAAAGCAACAAAAAACGATAGAAATGTGAAATCTGCACCAAATAAAAGGAAAACCCTCCCAGTTTCTGTAGGATGATGTGGCAGCATGTGTGCATGCAGAGATGATGATGTAACACCGTGTATACAGCGGAGCAGCCCACGGCCATGCCAGTCGAGATGTGGACGGTACAGAGGAAAGTTCAGTGTGTTCTGTGGCTTGCTAAATTTGAATCCGTGACCAAAGTGCAACGTGAATATCGGCGTGTTTATAATGAAGCGCCACCACATAGGAATAGCATTACTCGGTGGGATAAACAGTTGAAGGAAACTGGCAGTTTGGTGGAGAAACCCCGTTCTGGTAGGCCATCAATCAGGGACGAGTCTGTAGAGGCTACACGGCATAGCTACCTAAGGAGCCCTAAAAAATCTGTGCATGAGCCCACATCAAACTGCACTGAATAGGTATGAAACTGGGAGAGTTTTCCTTTTATTTGGTGCAAACTTCACATTTCTATCATCTTTTGTTGCTTTCCTGTGACCGGTCAAAAGTGCACCATGACTTTACGGACACACTGTATATATGTTTTTATGCCAGCACCATGTTATTTTGATTACTGTGCCCTTGTTTGATATCAGGTTGTGTGAGTCCTCCAACTTTGTTCTTCTTTCTCAAGATTGTTGAGGCTATTTGGGGTCTTTTGTGGTTTCATATAAATTTTTGGAATACTTGATCTAGTTCTGTGAAATATGCCATTGCTATCTTGATAGCAATTGTGTTGAATCAATAGGTTGCTTTGGGTAGTATGGACATTTTAATGATGCTAATTCTTCATATCCATGAACACCGTATATGCTTCCACTTATTTGTATCTTCTTTAATTTCTTTCTTCAGTGTCTTATAATTTTACAAGTACAGGTCTTTTACATCCTTAAATTTATTCCCAGGTGTTTGTTTTTGTTTTGTTTTAAGAGAGAGAGAGATAAAGAAAGACAGAGAGACAGGAAGGGAGAGAAATAAGAAGCATCAACTCATAGTAGTGGCAATTTATTTGTTCATTGATTGCTTCTCAGACTTGCCTTGACCAGGGGCTCCAGCTGAGCTAGTCAAACTTGAGCTCAAGCCAGTGACCTTCAGTTTCAAGCTAGCAACCTTTAGGCTCAAACTAGCAATTGTGCGATCCTGTCAATGATCCTGTGCTCAAGCCAGGGACTTTGCACTCGAGCTGGTGAGCCTGCACTCAAGACAGATGAATCCATGTTCAAGCTGCAACCTTGGATATTGAACCTGGGACCTCAGTGTCACAGTCAACGCTCTATCCACTGCATCACCACTGGTCAGGATATTCCCAGGAATTTTACTTTTTTGAAGCAATTGTGAATAAGATTGTTTTCTTAGTTTCACTTTCTAATAGCTCATTATTGGTATTAAAAATGCGACTGATGTCTGAGTATATATTTTGTATCCTGTTTACTGAATTCATTGATCAGTTGTAGTTTTTCGGTGGAATTTTTAGGGTTCTCTATATAGAGTTTTATGTCATCTGCAAATGACAGTTTTCTTTTTTTCTTCCCAATTTGGATGCCTTTTATTATTTCTTCTAGTCTGATTGCGGTGGCTAGGACTTCCAGGACCATGTTAAATAAGAGTGGTGAAGAGAGACATCCATGCCTAGTTCCTGATCTTAAGGGAAATGCTTGTAGTTTTTGCCCATTGAGTATGATGTTCACTGGGGCCTTGTCATATATGGCCTTTATTATGTTTAGGTATGTTCCCTCTATTCCCACTTTGCTGAGAGTTTTTATCATAAATGACTGCTGGATTTTATTGGATGCTTTTTCCACGTCTACTAATATGATCATGTGTTTTTATCCTTCCTTTTGTTTATGTAGTGTAACACATTTACTGATTTGAAGAACTGTAGCAATTTCGCATCCCTAGAATAAATCCCACTTGATCATGGTGTATGCTCCTTTTAATGTATTGCTGGATCTGATTTGCTAATACTTGTTAAGGATTTTAGCATCTATGTTTATCAGAGATATTGGCCTAAAATTTTCTTTCTTTGTAGTGTCTTTATCTGGTTTTGGATATTGCTGGCCTCATAAAATAAGGGTGGGATTCTTCCCTTCTCTTGAATTTTTTTGGAAGTGTTTGAGAAAAACAAGTGTTAGTTCTTCGAATATTTGGTAAAATTCACCTGTGAAGTCATCTGCTCCAGGACTTTTATTGAGTTTATTGATTACTGTTTCAATTTCACTAGTTGTAAACTGTCTCTTCAGATTCTCTGATTCTTCTTTCTTCAGTTTTGGAAGATTGTATGTTTCTAGGAATTTATCCATTTCTTCCAGATTGTCCAATTTGTTGGCATATAGTTGTAATATTTTCTTACAATACTTTGTATTTCTTTGGTGCAAGGTGTTACTTCTCTTCCATTTCAGATTTTATTTATTTGGGTCTTCTTTTTTGTTTGATGAGCATGGTTAAAAGCTTGTCAGTCTTATTTATCTTTTCAAAAAAAACAGCTCTTAATTTCACTGATCTATTGTATTTTTTAGACTCTATTTTATTTCTGCTCTGATGTTTATTATTTTCTTTCTTCTACTCATTGGGCTTTGTTTATTGTTCTTTTCCAAGTTCCTTTACGTGTAAAATTGTTTGAGATTTTTCTTGTTTCTTGAGATAGGCCTGTAATGCTATGAACTTCCCTTTTAGGACTACTTTTGCTGTGTCCCAAAGGTTTTGGGTTGTTGTGTTCTGTTTTGCTTCAAGGAATATTTTGACTTCTTCCTTAATCTCAATGGTAATGCATTCATCATTTAGTAATATGTAATTTAGCCTCTATGTCTGTTTTTCAGTTTTCTTGTGATTGATTTCTAGTTTTATACCATTACAGTCAGAAAAGATGCTTGATATAATTTTGATATTTTTAAATGTCAGGGTTTTTTTTTCCCCCTTTGAAGTGAGAAACAGGGAGAGAGATGAGAAGCATCAATTGGTAGTTGTGGCACTTTAGTTGTTTATTGATTGCTTCTCATATGTCCCTTAACCAGGGGGCTCCAGCTGAGCTATGGCCCCTTGCTCAAGCCAGAAACCTTCGGTTCATGTATATGGTCCTATGCTCAAGCCAGCAAGCCCACACTCAAGATGGCAAGCCTGCACTTAAGCCATCAACTTCAGGGTTTCAAACCTTGAACCTCAGCATCCCAGGTTGAGGCTCTACCCACTGAGAAACCAATGGTCAGGCTTAAATTTGAATCTTGTTTTGTGTCCTAATATGTGGTATATCCTAGAAAATCTTCCATGTGCATTTGAAAAGAATGTATACTCTGCTGCTTTGGAGTAAAATGCCCTGAAGATACATAATTTTCCATCCATTCTACCTTTTCCTTGTTGATTTTCTGTCTGGAAGATCTATCCATTGATGTCAATGGGGTGTTAAAATAAAACACTATAACTGTACTACTGTTGAGCTCTCCCTTTATGTCCATCAAGGTTTGCTTTACAGATTTAGGTGCTCTTATTTTGGGTGCATGTTTAAAAGGGTTATAGCCTATTGTTTGACCCCTTTATCATTATGTAGTGTCCTTTGTCTGTTATGTTATAGACTGTTTTAAAGTCTATTTTGTCAGATAAAAGTATTCCCCAGCTTTTTTTTTTCCTTTCCATTTGCATGAAATATCTTTCTCCATCCTTTTCATTCTGAGGTGGATCTCTTTTAGATAGCATATATATAGGTCTTGTTTTCTTATCCATTCAGCTACCTTGTTCCTTTTCATTGGAGTATTGAAACCAACTACATTAAAAGTGATTGTTAGATATGTATTTATTGCCACTTTATTCTTTTAACTATGCTCCTCCGTTATTTTCTTCTTCCTCTTCTTTTAGCAGGTCTTTAACATTTCTTGTAATGCTAGTTTGGTGGTAATGAACTCCTTTAGATTTTTCTTGTCTGGGAAGTTCTTTATTTCTTTTTCAATTTTAAATGATAGCCTTACTGAGTGAAGTAGTCTTGGTTGTAGGCCCTTGCTTTAAATTACTTTGAATATTTCATGGCAATCCCTTCTGGCCTGAAATGTTTCTGTTGTGAAATCAGCTAACAGTCTTATGGGAGCTCCCTAGTCTAGGTAACTATCTTTCTCTTGTGACTTTTAGGATTGTCTTTAACCTTTGCCATTTTAATTGATGTGTCTTGGTGTGGCTCTTTAGGTCCATCTTGTTTGAGACTCTATGTTTCCTGGACTTGTGCTTTTCCTTCACCACGTTTGGAAAAGTCAGTCATTATTTCTTTAAATAGGTCCTTGATCCCTTGCTCTCTCTCTCTTCTACTTCTGGTACCACTATGATGTGTGTGTGTGTGTGTGTGTGTGTGTGTGTGTGTGTGTGTGTGTGTGTGTATATATATATATATATATATATATATATATATATATATATATATATATATATATATTTTATGATGTAGATATTCCTATGCTACATATTGTCTCAAAGGTCCCTTAAACTTATCATTTTAAACTTTTTCTTTTTGCTGCATTGTTTGGGTATTTTTCTCTACCTTGTCTTACAAATCGCTGATTCAATCCTCTGCTTCATCCAACCCAATTATTCCTTCCAGTGTGCTTTTCATGTATTGTATTCTTCATTTCTGACTGGTCCTATTTATTTATTTATTTATTTATTTTTGTATTTTTCTGAAGTTGGAAACAGGGAGGCAGTCAGACAGACTCTCGCATGTGCCTGACCGGGATCCACCTGGCACGCCCACCAGGGGGCGATGTTCTGCCCATCTGGGCATTGCTCTGTTGCAACCAGAGCCATTCTAGCTCCTGAGGCAGAGGCCACAGAGCCATCCTCAGCGCCCGGGCCAACTTTGCTCCAATGGAGCCTTGGCTGCGGGAGGGGAAGAAAGAGACAGAGAGGAAGGAGAGGGGGAGGGGTGGAGAAGCAAATAGGCACTTCTGTGTGCCTTGGCCAGGAATCGAACCTGGGACTCCTGCACGCCAGGCCGACGCTCTACCACTGAGCCAATTGGCCAGGGGCTGCCTGGTTCTTTTTTATGGTTTCTGTGTTCTTTTCATGCTGTTGAGCATCCTTATAACCAATATTTTGCATCTATATCTGACAAATTGCTTGCCTCCCTTTCACTTAGCTTTTTTTTCCTGTATATTTCTCCTGTTTTTTTATTTGGGGCGTATTTGTCTCCCCATTTTGGCTACCTCTTTGTTTCTATTAGATTTCTGATTCCCAGTCTTTGTAGCATGTGGCACAATGTAGTGGGTGTCTTATGAGCTTCAGTTTCCTTGATCACCTGAGCTGGGTGCTCCAGGAATATCCCTGTGTGGGTTACGTGGGCCCTCATGTTATAATTGAAGCTTAGCCTGTTCATCCCTGGTACCAACCCTCAGGCTGGCCGTAAGACTCAACCTTGCCAGTGTGCAAGCTGTTGTGCAGGTATGCCACAGGAAGCAGAATTCACCACAGCAGGTTTTGGTGCCTGCCAAGATCTTCCTTTTGATGTGCCACTTGTGAAACTTGGATCCTGCTCTGACGTTGGAAGCTGGCCACTGTGCTTTTTATGGATCTCTTGGGAGGGACTCTGGTGCAGGCCAATGTCAGATGCTGCCTATGACTGGCCTTAGGCAACCTGTTTGTAGCTACAAGGAATCCACAGCTTGTGCCTACCTCTGCAGCACCTGGGTGTTTGCAGGAAGGACCAAACTGCACACCAAAGCCAGCTTTTACCAGCACCATACCTACGTTAGCAAAAGTCCCAAGGCATCCCAAGATCTGCCTCTACCTTCCTCCACCTGCCAGCTGCCTGTTAGGCTCAGTCACTGAAAGAGCTTCTGGCCTAACCAGGCGGTGGCACAGTGGACAGAGCATCAGACGGGACACAGAGGACCCAGGTTTGAAACCCCAAAGTCACCAGTTTGAGCATGGGGTTGCTGGCTTGAGCGGGGGATCATAGACATGACCCCATGGTTGCTGGCTTGAGCCAGGGGTCACTGGCTTGGCTGGAGCCCCTCCCCCCCCCAGCCAAAGCATATATGAGAAACTAAGGTGCCACACAAGGAATTGATGCTTCTCATCTCTCCCTTCCTGTCTGTCTGTCCCTATCTCTCTTTCTAACACACACATGCCTCTGGCAAGCCTTGAGTTGGATAAGACAGGTTCGCAGTGAGTCACAAGGTAGGGGTAAGTGGTTGTCCTGTCAGGGAGGTGCTAATCAGGCTTCAGGAAAGTATGGCTGTGACCCTCACTTCAGAGTCACACTACTCAGTCTGTCCCAGATTTTGTCCCAAACTCCAGCAGGGTGGAGCCACTAGGAGTCAGATGGGTGGGGCCTCCAGGGCCTGGAGGGTGGTTCTAGATCTCCTGTGAGAAGAAAACACCAGTCCTATTCACAGGAAAGTGGGGGAAATAACCCCCACCCCAAAGCCTCACCAGTCATTGAACCCCAAATCAGCCCAATCCTTGACACGGGCCAAGGGAGTTGACTCCTTAACAGGGCATTAAGCTCCACAAGGTGAGGCTAAAGGGAGCCCACAGTGTGGAACTATGGCCTTCCAGGGGAGTGCTCCACCCAAGAGAGATGGCACCTGCAGTATTGGAGAATGACTAAACAAAGGAATCCTGGAAGCTGTCCCTTCAGCTGTCTCCATAGAACCACAAGCCTGATTCTCTGCATGCAACTGTAGTCCCCTCTGCTCTCTCTCTGCCAGAGCCCAGGGTGAATGGCTGCAAATAAAACTTTGTGTTGGTCCTTTAAGAGGGCAACTGTGTTGCTAGTGGACTCTTGTTTCTCCCTGACAGAAACCCCACTGCTTTTTACAGCCAGAGGTTATATGGTATGTGGGCACCCTTCCTGACTTGGGTGCTCTTGGCTGGGAAACCAAGCTTAGGGTGTAGACCCGCTTCTCAGGAGAACCCCCTGCAGCTGAGAAATCCCCGAGAACCTCAGCTATCAACTGTGGGAACAGGGTTAACCTTTTTCATCTCCACCCTTCCTACCAGTCTCAATGTGGTTTCTGTAAATCCTTTATTGTAAGACTTCTGAATAACCAGCTAAGCTTCCGCTGGTTATTCAGGATGACTGTTCTATAATTTAGTTGTAATTCCAGTTTGGTCCTGGGAGGACATGAGTGTAAGCTTCCACCTGCTCTGCCACTACCTTGGACTGCCCCACATAAAACTTGACTTCCCCCCAAACTTTACCAATGGCTTGCTGACTTATTGATAACATCAAGTTGATTAACACACTGTATTATAGGTATTATACACTGCATTCTTATAATAAAGCAAGCTAGAGAAAAGAAACTTACTGAGAATATAAAGAAAATACATTCACCATAATTAATAAAAAAAAAAAAACCTCTATAAGTGGACCTGTAGAGTTCAAAGTTGTGTTGTTCAATGGTCAACTACTGCAAAGGAATAAACTGTTCAAAAATCAAAGGTGGGCAAACGTCTGTTGGTCATCACTGGATTCTTGCTGAAAATGGAGAGGTGAAATCTTCAGGAATCACTCCTCCCAACTTCACACTGAGAATACTATTCTCAGTAATGTAGTAGGTTTGTCACACTACTGGTCAAATTATTTGAGGCCAGTTCTTTATTTTATAGAGCAAGTACAATATTAGAAACTGCTTTGGCACAGGTTAAAAGTGGCTCTCATATACTTGTTAATTTTCCTCAGGATCACTATTAAAATATACCTTTAGCCTGACCTGCGGTGGCGCAGTGGGTAAAAGCATTGACCTGGAACAGAGGTTGCCAGTTCGAAACCCCAAGCTTTCCTGGTCAAGGCACATATGGGAGTTGATGCTTTCTGCTCCTCCCTCCCTTCTCTCTCTCTCTCTGTCTCCTCTCTCTAAAATGAATAAATAAAATCTAAAAATAAATAAATAAGTAAAAATAATTTAAAATATACCTTTACTCAGTTACCATTTAGAGTTGCTACCAATGTAAATGACAAAGTAGGGAGGGACCTGAGCACAAAAAAAATTGTTCTTTATTTTTTAGATGTAATGCAAATAACTATACCTAATATTCTTCCAGGAAAAAAAAGCAAAACATGCTAAAAAAAAAAAAAAAACCCAAGAAATCAGGTTATACTTTTTATAAGGCACCACCAAAATTCCTGGCAAATTAGAATCCATATTTAAGTGTCTCACTAGCAGATAAAAAATACATAAGAGAATGATCAACACAGGGTCTTTAGGTTGACAAAAGACATCCCTGTTTAAATATCTTAGAGTATTGCCAAATAAATCTTCAGAACCCTATCCTAACCTCTTCCAGTGCACATCATTCATTGCATAGTAATGACTGGATATGACCCAAGCCAAGAGAAGGCTGAAATTACAAACTATATTAACATCCATTCTTTCCTTCTCATGCTGTTAAGTACCAGCTGGCACATCCATATCCAAAAAGTAATGATACAATTTTAAAAAAGGAAAAAAGAAAAAAAAGAGTTGATCAGCAAATCAATTGACTGCTTTTTACAATTTATACTTACGGACCTATTGCAAAAGCAACTTACTACACACTCATTCATATCTGAACCTTTATTGAGCCTGGTTATGTGGGACTCAAACAGCTTAATTTTCCCACAATTTACAATTTTAAATCCCACTCCGAATTGTCACTTTCTCTTTTAAAAAATGGCTAATCTCACCCTTTAAAAGGGTTTTCGCAATTTTTCCTTTTATCCTTCCTATTTTAAGTATTGCCTGATGTTTACACTACGACTACAGAATCAAAACACTGACAAGCAGGAAGTTTCTTCATGGGCACTGAGCTGCAACCAGAATCTAAAAATTAAGAAAATAATTTCTTAGACACTTGCTAAAGATAAAAGCAAAGAAGAACAGTAAGTAATGCACAGGGAGAAAAAAAAAACTATTCTAGTGTTACAAGTCTGTTAGCCTTTGCTAGGGTTTTGATTATTAAAGTATATTGTAGGGAATCAGATTTAATATTTACCTTTTCAATTATTTAAGTTATAATATACTGTAATTTTATTGAGTCACAAATTTGAATCATGCAATGCAAAGCTGATTTGCAACTTAGTAAGGGAGTCTAGCATCTGTATCTCAACATGACTTTTTTGGAGTAACAAGCAAAGTGAAATACACATTTGTGAGAGGAAAATGCCTCTTCTTCCTCCAATAAAAAGCTTCCAACTACCAATGCTTCTAATGACCCACCCTTTGAGACTATCAAAGGCCTACCTTTTTTCCCCCCATTTTTTGTTCTATAACTTTTGCCAAAATAGTTTATAATCAAGGTAGTAAAAAATATCTTTGAAAGAATTAACATAAAAGTTAAAATAACAATGGTGAAGAATTACAACTTTGAGGAGATAGGAAGGGTAAAGAAACATTTTAAATCAAGTTTTAACATAAAATGCTACAATACTAAAGAATAGACTAAGTTATAAATAGTACCTTCCTTTAAACTAAAGATGTTCTGTGTTAGAGCATCAGCATTTCTTTAAATAGATGAATCTTGGTCCATTAATTCCAAAACTGATTTGTATATGTTTTCTTTCTCTCTCTTAAAAAAAAAGGAATTTCACCTGTTCTTCTCAGTCTTGGTCTATGGTTAAGAATCAGACCAAATCCTCTGTGACTTTCAAATAACTACAGAAAGTCCCACAGTATCTATTAAATGATCTATGTAAGTTCCAAAAATGTCAGAAGAAAAGCAGGAAGCTCATGCCTGGAGATTGCCCTGCATTTTTCTCTTAGGTCTCTAGTAGGCAAATGGCACATTATGAACAAAAGGCATTCCTTATATGGACACCTACATCCGTCTACCATACTCCCAAGAAGCAAAGCACCTTAGCCATCTTTGCTCCTCCACTGATGGTTGAGTAGTTAATGGGTAATTAGGAAGGAAAAATAGAATATTTTTAATGAATTACAGACAGCCATCACTTAAAATTGCATTCAATTTTTAACCCACAAATACTTAAATATTTTTACAGAGAAGACCAAAAGGCAAAAAATATTGTGCTTTCTCTACAACATAAACCAAATAAAATTCTTATTAATCTTTATGTATCAATAGTTTGGCAAAATGAAAATTTATAAAATTGGTTAGTTATCTTGCAATAGCCACTGAAATCTTAAATTACACATACATTTGAGAATCTTGAGACACATGCACAGCAACGCTTATGAACCTCTTAAAAACACTCAAAATGATATATATTAAGGGAAGAATGACTGAAAAATAGGTAGTTTGTACCCTAGAGAAACCATTTACAAAAACTGGATTTTTATAGAAAAACTTTTTTTTTTATTAAGATGCCTTTTGAGTTCAATCTCATACCCACTCAAACTGTGACTAGACAGTACATTTCACTTCTAGTTACTAGAAGACATTTCCTTCAAACAAACTGGGGCAAAATAGGAAGGAGATTAGAAGCTATTCTTTTAGGTCCAAATAAAAACTGATGAATTTAAATCAAACAACAGATTTTTAAACCAAATTAAAGGGAAATAGGATAGCCTGACCTGTGGTGGCATAGTGGTTAAAGCGTCGAGCTGGAACACTGAGGTCGCCGGTTTGAAACCCTGGGCTTGCCCAGTCAAGGCACATGTGGGATTTGATGATTCCTGCTCCTCCCCCCTTCTCTCTCTCTCTCTCTCCTCTAAAATAAATAAATAAAATCTTAAAAAATAAAAACTTTAAAGGGACACAAGATAGTAAAGACAAAACACTAGTTTTAAAATGTTCTTTTTTTCTTTAAAAAAAAAAAATTAGTCCCCCTCTAATAAGAGTTTCCATACAGTTTACCTGACACCTTAACAAGAATAGAGAACACAACAGGAGGGAAGAGGACACAGCATCATAGTTTCAAACATTCACACACAAAAAAACCCCAAAACACAGCCATCATAGATATTGTTAAGACCAAGTTTCCCAATAGACAGGGACAAGACCCAACAGACAAAAGAAATATAATCATTTATTTGAACAAAAACAAGATGGAAGATCTGGTTAGAGTAGGATGGAGAAGGAAGTGCTAACTCCTTGTATTAAAAGGAGGAAAGGGATTTATTAAAATGCAAAAAAGATTAAGCAAGCCCCTGAATGGAGTTCTGATGCTGAAACTGTCATATGCTGCTGGTAACAGTAAATATATATATATATTATATGTATATAATATACATATATATTTTATATATATTTCTATATGTATATTAAAAAAGGAAAAATAATCTATTTATAGAACAGTCAGTAGTCAGAGACATTTAGAAAAAAGTAAAAACCAGTCCTTTTTTCTTTTTAAAAAAATGGATTTACTAAAACAACATCACCCAGAGGTCCTACAATCCCACATCCTCTGATGAAGCCATGGTATTATTCAATAGCATCTGCTGTGCTACCAGAAATGCCTGTATTGGAAACAGCAGACATTGGCATCAGGGCTGCAAGGCAAAAAGCTGTTACTTGCTGGTTTTGCTCATGGCCATGCCTGAAGCCTGGTGGTATCTAGTATACTTGTGAATGAAGGTTTTCCCGAAAGGCATGCATCTCTGTGGCTCAGTAAAACATTAACTTTTCTTTTGCAGGAGCCTGGATGGATCCATGTACTTGCTTTTCTAAAATGTAGATCTAAGACAGAAAGACTTCTTCAAGCCAAAAAAAGCTCCTTGCCTTGAAAAAAGAAATCTCTTCTTTCCAGAATACAATCTAGTCAGATTTCTTAACTACAAAACATTGTCCTCCTTAGGAAGATAAGGTAGTCTGCCACTCATTTGGGGTTTTCTTCTTGGTACAAACATGTACAAGTAGCGGAGGTCTAGACTGTGCTACTGTCTCCTAACAGGAGTTAACTTTGGCCCTGTTACTCTACTACTTATTATTTGCAGGGCATTCAATGCCAGACAATAGTAGGGGGAAGTGGTACACTGACTCCTCTGCAACTATCCTAAGGAGATCCAAGAAATCAGCACCTCCAGATGGTGCTGCCTCTAGGTGGCAAACCTCTAATTAATATCAACTGACCATAAGAGACAATCCTACATCCCACCCGACCACCTTGCAGCTCAATCAAAAGTCTGGCCTTAATGTAACAAACCACATTCAAAGGAGACATGAACTGAAATACTGGCTGCTATACCAAAGAAGACACCCTCTGCACAGATGTGTTGATAGAGAATGTTGATCACACAGTCCATGCAAACAGGAAGTCAGCTATGAGGACTTTCTCTGAAGGTCATTCGTCTTTGGAAGCAACATTATGAGTGGGTCCAAACCACTCAACTTTATGACTAATGTCTTAATGTGGTCCATTTTCCCCAAGTCTCAAACTAACTCAGCATCTGCTAACTGGTCTCCTTAAGATCCTCCATTGGTAGTTTGTAGCTCATTATGAAAGAAGGAGCCGATGCTTGACCTGGGCTATCTAGGCCCTGCTTCTTTGCACAGTTTACACAGATGTAATCTTCATTTTCAGCCATTTCTGGAGATACACCCACACAAACTTGATGAAACCACTCATCACAGCCACCATCACACTGTACCCAGTCTACCTGTAGGAGACAAGACAGGGAAATGTTTAGGATACATAATCATCATTAAGCCTAAAATAAAAGCATACCAAAGAGCTTTCTTGGTTTAAATGATAGTAACAATTGAGATATCCAAAGATAGACAATGACTTCTTATGGGGTTATTTTTTAAAGAAAAGAAGTTGGGAAGCTAATACCCCAAAATTATATTTTACCATTGTATGTCCACACAAGTACTCTTAGGTACTCCATTACCTTATAAATGCCTGGGACTCCTTGTGAGGCAGAAACATGCTTGAGAAAAACAACAAAATAGGAATTTCTAATACAGCAGGCAAGTAGCTAATATTAACAATTTCTAGGCAATGCAATTATCAATCAAGAAAGGAAGAGTACAACAATGTGAAGGCAATCCTGTGTATTAGCTTTATTTCAAAGAGATAAGCCAAAGTACTAAGAGCATTAAATACCTTTTTAGAAAAGCAGTCACATAGGCCACTTTTAAAACTAATATTTTTTATTCTTCTCTTCTTCCGTTACAAATACAACTCCCTATAAAAAGTTAGCAAATATCAGAGGTCAAATCTTAAATATTAACCAATTAAAACAGTCAAAAGACACAGGTCAATAGATCACTCTGAGGTTTAAATTAAAGTCTAGATTACTGCTAGGTCAATGGCAGATGCCAGGCAAACTTTGACCCTTCAGAGAATACTGTAATTATAGGAGGCTAGAAAGGCACTGTTCATTTGGTGGACTTTAAGCATTGGGCCTAGAGTTAAAAATAAGGTGATTTTGGCTTTTATATTTGAAGGGTTATTGTGGCAGTTTTTATAGCTGATATCATGGCAGATGAAGTCCACACTACAAAAGTTGATCATTTTACTGGCATTGTAGGAAGCCACTTAATACAATGAGCTTTGCCAAATGTCAGAGCAAAGTAAGGAGTACGAAGGGATTAAATAAGTATCTCAGTAGAGCTAATGAGAAAGAACAGAGGAAGGAGGGTTTTGGCTAGGTAAATGTGTTTCAAGGAAAGTGAGTAGTTTTCAAAATTAGTTTCCATGTACTATAAAAAATGATCATGTTAGTAGTTTCAGGGTTGTAATAAAGGGTGGGAGAAATCATTTGTCAAAATAATCTTTCTGCTTTCATTGTTTCTATTCTAGAGCTCTAGAGATTAAGAAACAATGTTGTATAGTATAAAGATATATACTAAATTCAGGCAGGAAGTTTTTGAGTTCTGATGCGTTTTGTTTTAGGCAAGTCATTTAATCTCATTAAGGCTCAATTTCCTCATCTGTAAAATGGAGATATCTTCTTTACTAACAGATTTAGAGGATTAAATGAAATAATATATGGCAAAACACCCGTTACTGCTTGGGATACTGAAGAGGCACTTTTTAAAAAAGATTTATTCATTTGGAGAGGGAGAGGAAGAGGGAGAGGGAGGGGGGAGGGGGGAGGGGGGAGGGGGAGGGGCAGGAAGCATCAACTCCCATATGTGCCTTGACCAGGCAAGCCCAGGGTTTCAAACCGGTGACCTCAGCGATTCAGGTTGACACTTTATCCACTGTGTCACCAAAAGGCACTTTTTAACATTACAGTTTCATGGCTCTACTCATTATCCTACCTTTCACAAAATGTTTTGCGACTTGAAATAATTGCCTGCAGCAACACCTCTTCTCAAAAGGTGTAGACCATGTGCATGGGAATCACTTGCTGTGTTTGTTAAAAGTGTAGCTAAGACCCATCTCAAACCTACAGACTAGGAATATCTTGGGGGTATAAATCGGTTTTAATCAGTCCCCAGGTAATTCTTTTTTTTTTTTTTTTTTTTTTTTTTTTTTTTTTTCCATTTTTCTGAAGCTGGAAACAGGGAGAGACAGTCAGACAGACTCCCGCATGCGCCCGACCGGGATCCACCCGGCACGCCCACCAGGGGCGACGCTCTGCCCATCCTGGGCGTCGCCATGTTGCGACCAGAGCCACTCTAGCGCCTGAGGCAGAGGCCACAGAGCCATGCCCAGCGCCCGGGCCATCTTTTGCTCCAATGGAGCCTTGGCTGCGGGAGGGGACGAGAGAGACAGAGAGGAAAGCGCGGCGGAGGGGTGGAGAAGCAAATGGGCGCTTCTCCTGTGTGCCCTGGCCGGGAATCGAACCCGGGTCCTCCGCACGGTAGGCCGACGCTCTACCGCTGAGCCAACCGGCCAGGGCCTCCCCAGGTAATTCTTATATAATCTAAATGTGATCATCATAGCACTTTGTGATACTGCTTTCTATAAATTAGAGCAACTTAATAATTTCTTTTTAAAATAAATCCTGAGTTTTTCCCCCCTATAATTATCTGTATAATATTTAACTTCTGAAGTCTACAATAAAGTAATTAATCAAAATGTTCCTATTATAGCGAACTATATTAGAGAAAGAAAAGGGAGGTAATGACTTCTGTGCAACAAAATAAAAGTAAGGGCCCTGAAAGCAGGTAAAAGTTTATAAAGTGCTATATGGTAGCAGGTGAACTAAGAGTAAGTGTTTTGGCTATTAGGAACTGGTAACGAGACCTGGGAAGATAAGCTGTTTCTTTGGGCGGCCCACATTTGAGACATTATCCTGTCTATGATGCCACCCTTGAATCAATACATATCTCTGCTCCTACATATATGCTCAATACATATCCTCTTAATCCAGTCCATTCCCACTGATGATAATTCGTATGATAAGAAAGTTACCAATTTATCTGTATTTGCTAAGAAAAGTGGTTTCATTCAAGTCTTTTAAAAACTAGTGGCCCTGGCCGGTTGGCTCAGTGGTAGAGCTTTGGCCTGGCGTGCAGGAGTCCCGGCCAGGGCACACAGGAGAAGCACCCATCTGCTTCTCCACCCCTCCCCCTCCTTCCTCTCTGTCTCTCTCTTCCCCTCCCGCAACCAAGGCTCCACTGGAGCAAAGTTGGCCAGGCACTGAGGATGGCTCCATGGCCTCTGCCTCAGGCGCTAGAATGGCTCTGGTTGTCACAGAGCAATGCCCCAGATGGGAGAGCATCACCCCCTGGTGACGTGCTGGGTGGATCCCAGTCGGGCACATGCGGGAGTCTGTCTGACTACCTCCCCGTTTCCAACTTCAGAAAAAAAAAAAAAAAAACACAAAAAAATAAAAACTAGTTCTGCACTATAGAAACTCCCTGGTGTCCAGTTTCCCAAAATTAAATCTATCACTGTCAAATACGTTAGACATTTTCTTTTTTGTGATTTTGGCTAGAGGTCCCTTCTTAGACCTAGCTCTCCTACTAGATTACAAAACGGTATATAACTTTTCTTAAGATATTCATTGGTGGCCCTGGGCGGCTGGCTCAGTGGGAGAGCATCGGCCTGGCATGTGAAAGTCCCAGGCTCAATTCAATGCCAGGGCACACAGGAGAAGCGCCCATCTGCTTATCATTTTGTTCTGAAGATGTGTGCCATATATGAATTTGGTCTTTTACAGAAACACCTCTTTTCTCTCTTCCCCTCCCGCAGCCCAGGCTCCACTGGAGCAAAGTTGGCCTAGGCACTGAGGATGGCTCCATGGCGTCTGCCTCAGGTGCTAGAATGGCTCTGGTTGTAACAGAGCAATGCCCCAGATGGGCAGAGCATTATTCCCTAGTGAGTTTGCTGGGTGGAACCGGTTGGGCGCATGCGGGAGTCTGTTTCTCTGCCTCCCTGCTTCTCACTTTAGAAAAATACAAAAACAAAAAACAAAAAAGAGAGAGAGAGATATTCATTGGTACATAGATTCTATCCCAGACTACAGGTTGTATGTAACAAGTTACCCTGCTAATCTAACAGGGAAAAAAGGGTCCTTCTCTTACTAATATTTTTACCATGTTTATCTACTAACAATCAAATTCCAATTGAAAAGAGTCAGACATCAAACTAAAGTTTGGAATGTCAACTGAATCCACAGAAGATTTTGACACACAGGCAACAGACTAGTAGCCTGAAAACTCAAGAACAAAGAATTTATTTAACTGCATATTAATTTCTAATAGTTATTTCCCCTTTCATTACTTCTGGGAGATGTACTTATCAAATAATATAAATAACTATTAAAACACTACGTAACTATGAGCTGTTTAAATATTAACTAATAAGGATTTAGCATTTTAGAACAAATAGGTACTGGCTTTGGATATGGGGAAAATGTGTGTTTAAAAGAGAAATATATTAAATAGAGGAAATAATGTAAGTTTGACATTTCATGTTTTGCTATATGGTTTCATAGTTACACTTAAAAAAACATATTTGGCATATTATACATATTATACATATTTTGTTCACTTCTTAAAACATATTACTGCAAAGGGAAACATAATAAAGCCTGGTGGTTTAATGATATTCTTGGCTCAGTTACCCAAACAAGCTTTTGTCATTTTGGCATTTAATCTCTTTTGTACCTCTTTGCATGAGTTAGATTTGAAAATTTTTAATTCACATTTTAATAAAGTACAACATATGTTCAAAACTCTTGTATATACTTTCTGAATGTTCTCAGCATTAAGTGACTGGGTCCTCTCATTCTGCTCAAGACTGGTGGGTTTCCCAAGATACAGAATTTTAGTGCTAAAAACAGGAAAGTTTCAGGCAAATTAGAACATGATGGGAGAGGCAAATTTTTAAAAAATCTATTCTGACAATATTTTCCCTTTCTCTTAAAACATCTTGAAATAGAGGCTAGGTAACATTTAAGTAATCCTTGAAAATTTTCTCAATCTGCACATTTGGGAAGAAAAATAATAATTACTGGTTAGAAAAATGATAAATGTACATTTACCTAAATATGAGCATACCTTAAGTTATGTTTTGCTGCATATTTTAAAAAAGACAGATTTCCCTAAAAATCATTCTTTTCCTATTATCATTTTGTTCTGAAGATGTGTGCCATATATGAATTTGTTTGGTCTTTTACAGAAACACAACACTTCAAATTGAGAAAGTTGTAAATTCTTTACAAAGCTTGTAAAGAAATACACCTTTTATGTAGTAAAACTGGTGTCAGGAACAAACTTGAATAACTACAAAAATCGCAAAACAGCAATGATGGGCAAAGTGTTTAAAATCTTAAATAATTTGTTTTATAAAGAAATACAATATATACTATGTTTCTTTTTATGTAACATAATGACAGGTTAAGGCACACACTGCTCATCTTTGATGTGTTGTAACAGTTTAAAACAGACATTTTTCTCTGAATGTTAAATTCTCCTTTTGCTCCATGACAATGTAGATAACTTTCTAGATTTTTTAAAAAAAATAACCTATCATGTTAGGAGCCAATCTTAGGACTCATGTTATAATAATGATCACATCTTAACACTTCACTGCATTTTTAGTTAACAAGTACCTATTCTCATAATTCTGAGAATAAGCAAGTTATTTTAAAAATTTTATAAAAGATGAGCAAAAAATTGTGTGGAATGTTTATATGCTATAGGAATATAATAGGGATAATAATAGATAAACTAAGCCATATTTAAAATGCTGAGCAGAGAGGGAAGAGATCATTAAGTGAAAAGGAGAAGAAAGAGAAGGTAAAGGTTCATGATGTATATAAACACTGTAAGGATAATAAGAAAGCTTAAAAGAGAAACATCATATTTTGTTGACAGTTCCAAAACTGCCATAAAATTAGTAAAAAGAGGAAAAAAGAGGTTCTGCCAACACTGAGCTGCTAATACCCAAAAAATAACCTTTCATCAGCCTCTTTAACAAACTCAGATGAGAATTCAAAATGAAACATAAAAAACAACAAACACATATACTCTATCTATTAAAATGCTTTAAAATGTTTACAGTATATAAAAATGCTTATGAAATTAATAGATACAAAAGTGAATAGGCAGTATGGCATAACATAAACTATATGAAATACACAAAAATATTTATAGCTATTGTCATTGGAAGGTCAGATTATGGGATATATATTTTGCTATATATTCATTTTCCAAAAATGAGTGGAAAAACATTAAGTTCTGAAATGTGTTTTTATACTTACATCTCAATTAATGGTGGGGTGAGGCTATTAGCAGAGAGCCTGAGCTGTGGGGCCAGGTGACCAGGGCTCTCTTTTTGCTTTTGCCACTAATTAGGTCTGATTTTGGTCACATCATTTATCTTCACCGAGTCCAGGTTTCATCATTTATAAAGTGAAGAACCCTGGACAAGGTGGCCTCTTGAAGCTCTAACAATATTTGACTGAGAAGGGAAGTAAAGGAATAATGAGGCAGCTGTATTTATTCTGTTCATATATTCAAATTGAGGAGCTATTAAAATCTAAATAGCAAGTGGTATAGTGAGCATAATAAAATTAAAACTATGAATTTATTAATACTCTTGATGGGAACCATAAGAAATGCCTCCAGTGATTTTATGAACTGAGATTTTTCATTAAGTCCATTCATCTTTCTCAGAAAATCAATACCTAAAGAATGGTCATTATATATAATTATTATACTTAAAACTTAGAACTAAAATTTTTTAAACATTACCTTTAAAGGTCTTAATTATTTTTTACAAGATACTTAAAAAAGTCACATTCCACTTAGGAGAGTGCACACAGGCCTAAGTGTGGATAAGATACAGACCAAAAAGGGAAGACTTAACCCCTTAGTTTTAGGTTGTTAAACCTTAATGCAATTTACCAGAGCTCTTAGAATACTAGCCCAGGATGTTTTCAGGCCACCGTGGCTAACAATGTGTCTCAAAGTCACCCTCTGGGGAAGGCATAAGACTATTTTGAAACTTATTATGCCACTTGCCTATGAAACACACTGTTGCCCCAGGGTATCACATAGCTCCTCTCTGCTCTTGCCTCATTATGTTCATTAAATATGAGTTTTAAAATAAAATATTTCTTCTACTAAGCACACTGACCTAAGAGCTTCATAGAAAACATATTATGTACACTGGAAGCCCAAGTTCTGCAATCAAAAACAGACTATCATTACGTCAAATGTACGTCCCAGCCTGCTGCTCCTGGTCCTCTCCCACCTGTCTGCACCTCATTAGAACTCACCTTGTCCTTGCAGGGCCTCTGGCAGTTCTGTGCTGCACACACAGCATTCTCGTCATCAGACTCCTCTGCCCCTGACCAGTCATACTTTGAGGGGATGTCTAGCACTTTTTTTTCTCTCTTCTTCTCAGTATTCTCTTTCACAAGTTCGACTTTGGCTGCAGCAGCCTTCTCCTTCTTTTTCTTTCTCTCTTCTTCTTTTGCAAGTTTCTTGGCCAGTTTGTTTAGCTCCTTTGATTTTTCTGCACTTAATTTTAATTTCTTCTTTTTAGGTTTATCCATTTTCTTTAACTCCTTGGACTTCTGTTTTCCTTCTCCAAAAAGCTGTTCTCCTTTCTCTAGCTTCCGTTTCCGTTTCTTTTCTGAAGAGTCCTTCCCTTTTATTTTTAATGGTTTTTCTTCCATGCTGTCATCCTTCAAAAAATAAAATTAGAAACAACTTTCAAGCAAGACATTTAAGACAGCTAAGAGATTATGTGAGATATCTTGAAGAGTCAAATACATGAACATAAAGAGTGGGGGGAAAATGGGATTTATTGTTTAATGGGTACAGAGTTCCTACTTGGTATCTTTAAAAAGTTCTGGAAATTGCTTGACCAGTGGTGAAGCACAGGGGATAGAGCATTGACCTGGAAAGCTGAGGGTGCTAGTTCGAAAACTCGAGGTTGCTGACTTGAGTGCAGGCAAGATCCCAACGTAGCCTTGGGCTTGAAGCCCAAGGACACTGGCTTGAGAAAGGGGTAGCTGGCTCAGCTTGAGCCCCCTATTCAAGGTATGTACAAGAAGCAATCAATACATAACTAAAGTGAAGCGATTACAAACTGATGCCTCTCCCTCCCCCTTCCTCTCACTAAAAATTAAAAAAAAAAAAGTTCTGGAAACAGGTGATCATTGCACAACCCAGTGATGTAATTAATATAACTTAATTGTATACTTAAAAAGAATTAAAATGGTAAATTTTGTGTTGTGTACACTATATATATACCACAATAAATATTCTAAATATTATTTAGAAGACATTTTTAAGAAGAAAATATTCAATGAAGAAAATCAATAGCAGAAAATAATGGCAAGCCCTAAATATTTTTATTTATTTTATTTTTTTTCATAGAGAATCAGAGAGAGGGATAGACAGGGACAGATAGGAATGGAGAGAGATGAGAAGCATCAATCGTCAGTTTTTCGTGGCGACACCTTAGTTGTTCATTCATTGCTTTCTCATATGTGCCTTGAACATAGGCCTTCAGCAGACCCAGTAACCCCTTGCTCGAGCCAGTGACCTCGGGTCCGAGCTGGTGAGTTTTGCTCAAAGCAGATGAGCCCACGCTCAAGCTGGCGATCTTGGGGTCTCGAACCTGGGTCTTCTGCATCCCAGTCCGACACTCTATCCACTGTGCCACTGCCTGGTCAGGCAAGCCCTAAATATTTTATTTTTAGCTTGCTAGGGAAAAGGGCAAAAGAATTCATTGTAAGCATATATTAATATAATCTATAGCTTCTGTTTTAGATGAAAACATACATAGAAAGCTAAATGTACTAAATGCACATTAAATCATGTAATAACTTTTTGGTCTTTAATTACCACTACTATATATAGTTCTTTATTAATTCTTGGTGGTTAAGAAGTCATTAGAAATGTTATCAAAACAATAAAAGTGTATCATGATCTCATTACAAAGGGTATGTAATAACTTTGACAAGAGCTAAAAAATTGTTGATATGACAAAGCAAAAAAAAAGTTATTTTTCTTTTCAACTAGAATATTGTTGCTATTATGTGCCAATAATGTAATAAATATTAAAATTTTAATCGTAAAGGTATGTCTAGTAACAGAAAGAACAAGGGAGCAGGTAGAAAAAGAAATACTGAAGCCCTGGCTGGTTGGTTCAGTGAATACAGCATCAGCCTGGTAACACGGATGTCTAGGATCAATTCCCAGTCAGGGCACACACAGGAGAAGTGATGGACCTGCTTCTCTCCTCCTCCCTCTCCCCCTTCTCGCCCTCACCTCCTCCCATAGCCAATGGCTTGACTGGTTCAAGTGTCAAGTCAACCCTGGGCGCTGAGGATAGCTTGGTTGGGGTTGGTTGGAGAGCACTAACTAGCCTTAGGCGCTAAAAACAGATCAGTTGATTTGAGCATATGCCCCAGATAAGGGTTGCCGGGTGGATCCTGGTCAGGGCACATGTGTGAATCTGTATATTTCCCCTTCTCTCACTTAAAAAAAAAAGAAACTGAAAAAAGTTTGATAATTATACACTTAGGAATTAACACTTGAGAACTTTTCTACAAATTTATGACAGAAAAATCTTTGACACGAACTTAAAAATCTGCATAATCCAAATAAAAACACTGAATTATACAAGTTTAAGTCTATCACATCTTGAACAAGGTATTTAACCTCTGGATACTTTATTTCCTTATATATAAAATAAAAGGATCAGATGAGATATGAATGTGAAGAAAATGCCTGTAGACTAGAAAACATTATTTGTATTAGGCTACACCTTGGATCTGACTTCCAAACCACAAACAAAGTATAGTATTCTAAGCATATCAACTATTGGTAACATGGTACTATTCCATTACGTGGAAACAATGAAAAGAATACTAGGAATCAATGCCAGAGTTAGAAACCAGGTCTCTCTGTTTTTACTAGTGAGTGATCAGGCAAGTTTCCACCTCTCATGCAGAAGTGCTAAATACGTGCCCTATCATTTCCCCTCTCCACCCTTCAGGAATATTATAAGAATCAAATGAGATTATAAATATTACAAATTGCTATGCAAGTATAATAGACAAATGTAGACTTCCCCTCTCCACTTCTATGTAACCATTTCCATAGGAAGCTTCTTTTTAAAATATTGTTTTATTCTTAGATAATTTTTTACTTTTCAATTACAGTTCATGTACAAACAATATTATATTAGTTTCAGATGTACAACCCAGCAATTAGACATTTATATAACTTACAAAGTGATCACCCTGATAAATCTAGCACACACCTGACAACATACATAGTTATTATAATATTGACTATATTTTCTATGCTGTACTTTACATCCCCATGACTTTCGTGTAACTACCAATCTAAACTTAATCCCTTCACTATTTTCACCCCCAACTCCTCTACCATCTGGCAACTGTCAAGATGTTCTCTGTCTCTTTAAGTCTGTTTCTGTTCAGCTTCTTTATTTAATTTTTTTTAGATTATACATCAGTGGTGGGGTTCAAATAATTTAACAACCGGTTCTCTGCCCTAATGACCATTTAATTATTAAAAAACGATATACCGAAAGGTAGTTTATTATTTCATGCATTTAATTCTTAAATAAGAACAGTAAAAGAGGTACACAAAGCTAGATTATGTTATAAGAAAGTTTTAAAGTATTAATGAAATATTAAGTAATACCTGACAAAAAACAATAAAACTGTTATATTTCCATATTGCTTTTTTTGTGTGTCAGAGACAGAGAGAGTCAGATAGAGGGACAGATAGGGACAGAGAGGAAGGGAGAGATGAGAAACATTAATTCTTCATTGTGGTTCCTTAGTTGTTCATTGATTGATTTCTCATATGTGCCTTGACCAGGGGGCTACAGCAGACAAGAGTGATCCCTTGCTTGAGCCAGCGACCTTGGGTCCAAGATGGTGAGCTTTGCTCAAACCAGATGAGCCCGCGCTCAAGCTGGTGACCTTGGGGTCTTGAACCTGGGTCCTCCACATTTCAGTCCGACACTCTATCCACTGTGCCACCGCCTGGTCAGGCTCCATATTGCTTCTTGATTGGCATTCTCACTTGCAATTTTTTTCATCTATGGATGGAATGAACATTACTATGGTTGCTTAGAATACGCTGTTGTGCAGATGAATGTTAAAAAAGAGTAAGGGGAAAAAAAAGAGTAAGGAATGTAAATTTGTGGTTTCTACATTGGACAGCTGCCCAGGCTCACAGTTTAGGGAGAAGCTTGATTACAAGTGCCATTTTAACAACTGGTTTGCCCAACTCAACAAAAAACTAGGTATCAGTTCTGCCAAACCAGTGCGAACCAGCTGAATCCGACCACTGTTCCACATATAAGTGAAATCATTTGGCATTTGTCTTTTCCTTTTCATTTTTAAAGTTTTTTTTAATTTCACATCATGAAAATAATATATTTTTCTGAAAACTGGGTGAAACTGTCCTGCTGGACATAGTTTTACACTGAGACAAAAGAATATTCAAATAGAAACATCAAAAGATTTACATAAAAATACAACACAAAACTACTAGCTTTTAGAGCAGAGGTCACATTGTTAACCTCAGGAAAAACCTTAGAATTCAAGGTATAAGGCAAAAGTCACAATGATTATCAGGGTTAGGAGTTTGGAAGTGCATATCACGTCTCGTTTGCTGGGTGCTCCCAAGTCTTTCTCTGGATTTCCATGGGCTGCAGTGCTCTTTTCTATATTATCTCCCACTTCACCGTGATCAATACGCTTGTTAGATAATGGCCCATCAAAAATTAAGGACAAGTTGCCTAAGCTACCTCAGCCTGACATTTCCTCCATGTTTCTAGGCGTCACTTTCCCAAGTGGCATAGTACCTCCCCACTCTGCACAGGGGACCTGGTCCCCTCCTTTGTTTTCCTATTGGGTATTTTCCATGTTGATATTTTTTTTTTTACTGCTTGTTCCTTTTTGGACACCATTGTTCCTGAACCTATACTTGTTGTCTGCTCTTCCTTCTGATTCTTCTTGTGAATGTGCCACCACGACACTTGGACCTAAAGACCTGCTACCTCTCTAGCTCTTACCCTTGGGACTCCCCTGACTACTAGGAGCAGGAACCGAGAAGAGTGCAAGCAACTGCCGGGTGTTCAAATGGCATTTGTCTTTGTCTGACTTATTCCACTCGGCACAGCACTCTCTTGGTCCATCTTTGTTGTAGCAGATGGCAAGACATCGTTCTTTTCTATGGCTGAGTTATTTTCCATTGTATATATGCACCACTTCTTTATCCGTTCATCTGTTGACAGACAGGTTGCTTCCATATCTTGGCTACTGATAATGCAGCAATTGACATACGGATGTCTATGTCTTCGATTTAGTACTTTGAGTTTTTTTGAAAACCCAGAAGAGAAATGGCTGGGTCATTCTTTGTCTCATTATAACCTTTGTTTTAAAGTCTTTTTTGTCTGATATAAGTATTAATTACTACCCCAGCTTTTTTCTGTTTCCATTTTCATGAAATCTTCTTCTATCCCTTTATTTTCCGTCTGTGTGTGTCTTTGATTTGAAGTTAGTCTCTTATGAACAGCACATATAAAGTCTTGTTTTATTATCCATTCAGCCACTCTTTGATTGGAGCATTTAATCTATTTGCATTTAAAATAATTGTTGATAAGCATTCATTGACATTTTATTCATATTTTTTATCTTTCTCCTCCTTCTTCCTCCTCCTCTACTTTCCACCTCCCTCCCATTCTCCTCCTCTCCCCTTCTTCCTTTCCTCATTTTTCTTTTTCTTCTTCAAGAAGGCCCTTTGACATTTCATGTAATACTGGGTTTGGTGGTAATGAACTCCTTTAGCTTTTTTTTTTTTCTGAGAAGCTCTTTATCTGTCCTTCAATTCTAAATGGTAGCTTTGTTGAGCAGAATAATCTCAGTTGTAGGTCTTTGCTTTTCATCACGGGAATATTTCTTGCCAATTCCTTCTGGCCTGCAAAAATTCTGTTAAGAAATCAGCTGACAGGCCCTGGCCGGTTGGCTCAGTGGTAGAGCGTTGGCCTGGCGTGCAGGAGTCCTGGGTTCGATTCCCGGCCAGGGCACACAGGAGAAGCGCCCATCTGCTTCTCCACCCTTCCCCCTCTCCTTCCTCTCCCGCAGCCAAGGCTCCATTGGAGCAAAGTTGGCCCGGGCGCTAAGGATGGCTCCATGGCCTCTGCCTCAGGCGCTAGAATGGCTCTGGTGGCAACAGAGCAACGCCCCAGATGGGCAGAGCATCGCCCCCCTGGTGGGCATGCCAGGTGGATCCCGATCAGGCGCATGCGGGAGTCTGTCTGACTGCCTCCCCGTTTCCAACTTCAGAAATATACAAAAAAAAAACCAACCAAAATAAAACCCCAAAAGAAATCAGCTGACAGTCTTATGGAAACTCCTAGTAAGTAACTAACTGCTTTTCCCTTGCTTTTTTATGATTCTCTGTCTTTAACCTTTTCCATTTTAGTTATGATGTGTCTTGGTGTGGGCCTCTTGGGTTCATCTTGTTTGGAACTCTCTGTGCTTCCTGGACTTGTATGTCTATTTCATATACCAGGTTGAAGAAGTTCCCTGTTATTACTTTTTCACATAGGTTTTTTTGTTTTGTTTGTTTTTTTGTGGGAGAGACAGAGTCAGAGAGAGGGACAGATAGGGTCAGACAGACAAGAAGGGAGAGAGATAAGAAACATCAATTCTTCACTGCAATTCTTTAGTTGTTCACTGATTGATTTCTCATATGTGCCTTGACTGGGGGGCTACAGTAGATCGAGTGACCCCTTACTTGAGCCAGCGACCTTGGGCTCAAGCTGGTGAGCCTTGCTCAAACCAGATGAGCTCGTGCTCAAGCTGGCAATCTTGGGGTCTCGAACCTGGGTCCTCAGCATCCCAGTCTGATGCTCTATCCACTGTGCCACCGCCTGGTCAGGCCTTTTTCACATAGGTTTTTAATTCCTTGCTCTCTCTTTTCCTTCTGGCAGCCTCATGATATGAATGTTGCTATGCTTGAAGCTGTCCAAGAGGCTCCCTTTTTTTTCCCCAGAGGCTCCTTAAACTATTCTCATTTTGGGGGGAATTCTTTTACCTTTTTGCTGTTTTGCTTGGGTGTTTTCTGCTTCCTTATCTTCCAATCACTACTCTACTGTGGGCTGTGTACACCCTCCTGTTGTAGTTGAGTCTTTACTGCTGTTGGCAAATCAATGGGAGCAATTTTCCCCCAAGCCAATCAGCTGTGAGGACTTTCTATAACCGCCACGGAGGGCATGCTGTGCTGGGGACAGCCCTATGGAGCAGGACTCACTTAAGCAGGGCTCTGAGTCTGCCCCTTGAGAGTGTCATTGTGGAAGTGGTTAAGTGGTACTTTGGCGTGGTCGAATTGTCTACTGGCTTTGGGGCCTCCCAGAAGGTATAGGCCAAGGCCAACAGCTGTCTTTGCCCTGCCTGGGGCCACCTGGCATAAGCTACAAAGCAATCTGCCCAAGATAGGCCAAGCTCCAAACCACAGCTGGCTGATGCTAGTGCTGGGCCTGGGGCTACTTACCAAGAGATAGGGGGCACACTGAGGCCAGATATTTCTTGTTTGAGAGGTTTTAGGAAAGCTAGTAGCATGGGCCAACACTTGAGAAGTTTCTTTTTTAACCACTGTATTTTACCCTAACTTTTGGGTCTTTGAATAATGGGGGTTTGGGCAAAGGAAGCTGTTTTTTTGTTTTGTTTTGTTTTTTACAGAGACAGAGAGAGAGTCAGAGAGAGGGCTAGATAAGGACAAACAGACAGGAATGAAGAGAGATGAGAAGCATCAATCATCAGTTTATCGTTGCGACACATTAGTTGTTCATTGATTGCTTTCTCATATGTGCCTTGACCGCGGGTCTTCAGCAGACTGAGTAACCCCTTGCTTGAGCCAGCAACCTTGGGACCAAGCTGGTAAGCTTTGCTCAAACCAGATGAGCCTGCGCTCAAGCTGGCAACCTCAGGGTCTCGAACCTGGGTCCTCCGCATCAGTCCGACGCTCCATCCACTGCACCACTGCCTGGCCAGGTGAAGCTGTTTTTTGTTGTTGTTGTTTTATTAAAGGTGAGAAGATGGAAGATAGTAAAGCAGACTCCTACCTGCCCCCAGACCAAGATCCACCCAGCAATCCCGTCTGGGGCCAATACTTGCAACCGAGCTATTTTTAGTGCTTGAGGCTGATGCTCAGACCGAGCTGTCCTCTGTGCTGGGGCTGACACTTAAACCAGTTGAGCCACTGGCTATAGGAGGGGAAGAGGGAGAGAAGGGGGAGAAGAAGGGGGAGAGAAGCAGATAGTTATTTCTCCTGTGTGTCCTGACTGGGAATTAAACCTGGGATGTCCATATAAGCCAGTCCGACACTCTATCCACTGAGCCTCTGGCCAGGGTCAAAGGAAGCTGTTCTAAATTAGTAATTTTCAGTACCCACTTTATTTTGAGCAGAAGTGACCTATATTTTTTCCTCCAAATTATGTATTGCATAAAATCTCAATAAAGAAAACCATAAAGTAGAACTACTTTGGCTTAATCACTATCCACTCAGCCATCGCCCTTTGCCAGCATTTATGGTATTTCCAAGGAACTTGGGCATTCTAAATAGTTTTACAATCACTGTTTAAGCTTTAAATCCTACCTCCATTATATGCATGAATCTGTCTTCAGAGGGTGGGTGTGTGGCCTGCAAAATCCGCCATATGTGTTGCGTCTCATCCAGAGATACTTCTAGGAGATCTCCAACCATCATCAGTTCTTCCAGCTGGGCTTTAGCTCCAGGTGACAACTCCAACACTGGAGGTTCCAAACTTCGGGGCACCAAAGGGCTCTTTCGAGGTTGTTTCCTTGGAGTACTAGAACCTTTCCAAAAATATAAGACAAAACAAAAATTAAAATTGTGGAAGCCTGACCAGTGGTGGCACAGTGGATAAAGTGTCACCCCAGAATGCTGAGGTTGCTGGCTCTAGCAGAGGCTCATCAGTGTGGGATCACTGGCTTGAGTGGGGACACTGACACACGGTCCCAAATCTCGCCAGCCTGAGCCCAAAAATCGATAATATGAAAAGCCCAAGGTCACAGGCTTGAGCAAGGGGACACTGACACGCCCCAGTTGAGGTATATACAAGAAGCTCAATATACTCAAGTGACATAACTACGAGTTGATGCTTCTCATCTCTCTCCCTTCCTGTCTCTCTCTAAAGAAAAAAAAAAAAGAAAATTATCTAAGATATGCAATGTTTCTGAAGTAAGTATTTAGGAAAATGGTTCTTCCTCCCCCAATACTTTAGCCATCTAGGTTGACTACATCAGTATGAGTGTAAAAATAAAATTGAAAACAAATACCAAACAAAAAGATCTAGAATTCTAAAGCTCACTCTAAAAAGCTGGTTTAGAGTAAAAAACTGACCCCTTATTATTTCTTTATCCTGTGACGGAAAGGGAAGAGGAGGAGCAGGAAGGACTCCCTTAACCCACGTTCTCTCAGAGGATAGCAATAGATTAAGCATAGATGTGCTCTATGTAAGTAAGTGTTTACTTTTCTAATGAACAGACAACACAGTTGACCCTTGAACAGGCAGGCTTGAACTGCATGGGTCAATGTTCACTCATACATGAATGAGTGATTTTTAAAATCCACATATAAGTGAACCCATGCAGTTCAAATCTGGGTCATTCAAGGGTCAACTGTATTTTTGATCCAAAACTGAAAATCTGTGTATACAAAGGGCCTACCTAAGATATGTCCTAATTTTAGAGTGCGTGGTGACTAAGTGCCCCTAACCCCTGCATTGTTCAAAGGTCAACTGAAATATGTTATCCAGTAAAATTCTGAATTTTACTATGATGACATGAACACCCTCCATTTTTCAGAGGTATGACCTAAAAAACTGACTCACTTTCACTGGGAAAAAAGAGAGGGAACATAGAAATTATGTACCATGGAAAAAAAGAACTTTCTAACTATTAAAGCTTCCCAAAACTAGAATGAATATTCTTTAAAAGCAGGAAGTTCCTCAACAACTGGTAATAAACAAACAAAGGCTAAATAATTCCTTATCAGGCATTTTATCAAAATGAGAGATGAGACTAGAAGGTCTCCAAAGTTCTTCTAATTAGGATTCAATGTTACGTAAGTTTTCAGATTATTACCTAATGACAGAAAATGCAACTAGGGCCTGGCTTCTCCTAACCACAACTGCATTCTCAGGGTCCAGCAGCACTTTATGGCAAAGATACATATATATTTTAGAGGAATTCAGCCTGGGGCCTGTGGTGGGTACAGTGTCAACCTGGAATGCTGGGGCCATTGGTTTGAAACCCTGGACTTGCCCAGTCAAGCCACATATAACAAGCAACTACTACGAGTTGATGCTTCCTATTCCTCCTCCCCCCACTCCTCTAAAATCAATATATATATATATTCCCCCCCCCCCCATTAAAAGGAGGGAAGAGGCCCTGGCCGGTTGGCTCAGCGGTAGAGCGTCGGCCTGGCGTGCGGGGGACCCGGGTTCGATTCCCGGCCAGGGCACATAGGAGAAGCGTTCATTTGCTTCTCCACCCCCCACCCCCCCTCTTTCCTCTCTGTCTCTTTCTTCCCCTCCTGCAGCCAAGGCTCCATTGGAGCAAAGGATGGCCCGGGCGCTGGGGATGGCTCCTTGGCCTCTGCCCCAGGCGCTGGAGTGGCTCTGGTCGCGGCAGAGCGACACCCCCCCCCCCCCCCGGAGGGGCAGAGTATCGCCCCCTGGTGGGCAGAGCATCGCCCCTGGTGGGCGTGCCGGGTGGATCCCAGTCGGGCTCATGCGGGAGTCTGTCTGACTGTCTCTCCCCATTTCCAGCTTCAGGAAAAAAAAAAAAAAAAAAAAAAGGAGAGGGAAGATAATGAGACAGACTCACACATGTGCCCTGAGCAGTATCCACCCAGCAGCCCCCATTCTTGGGGCCCATGCTTGAATAATCAAGCATGTTATTTTTAACTCCTGAGGCAGACATACTCGGAGCAACCGAGCTGTCCTCAGCGCTGGGGTCAATGCTCAAACCAACTGAGCCACTGGCTGTAGGAGCGGAAGAAGGAGAGAGGAAGGAGAAGGAGTGGATGAGAAACAGATGGTTGCTTCTCCTGTGCCTTGACCAGGAATCGAACCCGGGACGTCCATACACCGGGCCAATGCTTTCTCCATTGAGCCACCAGCCAGGGCCAATAAATAAAATCTTAAAAAAAAAGTAAGAGGGATTCCTAGTATTAATTAATACAATGGGTTTTTTCTCACTGGTTTCAGGCTTATCCTCTCCATACTGTTTTAAAGGATAATACCTTGAGAACAACTCTTAGAAGCAGAAGAATAAGCATGTTCTGCACAGAATGAAGGTGCTGTCCACATGTGAGTGACCACTTCCTCAGATTTGATGGGAATCTCTTCATCACAAAAAAGATTGGGTTCCAGACTACTGGAGGACTTCACACTGGCTGTGTCCTATAGAAGGAACAAAGGAAGGGTATTCAGAATTAGAACTACAGTCGTCCCTCGCCATATCGTGGTTCACTTTTTGCAGTCCCACTGTATCGCAGGTTTTAAAATTGTATATATTTAATTTTGTACCGTTGGTTTTTTGCTATATTACAGGATTTTACAGTATATAGTAGGTATTTTTATATATTTATTATTTTAATTATTTTTATGATAAAATAAGCATTTTCTAGCCTAAAAAATTGAAAAGGTTTATAAGAGTGTGGAGAGGGTTTATAAAGCCTTAAAATATTTATAAGTAATAAAATAAATATAAGGTCGCTACTTCACGGAATTTCACCTATTGCAGTGGGTTCTGGAACCTAACCTCGTGATAGACAAGGGACCTCTATCCTTAACTTATCTCATAACAAGGATCTAAATGCAGGCTTTCAGATTAAAACTTTTAACACAACAAACTGAAACTATGACTTTAAAATTAAATATATATTAAATAAGAAAATGTCCATTAAGGGGAAAAAAAGGAATGAGCCCAATTTTAAGCCAAAAGGGAAAGAGTAAAGCTCAAAAATAATCCACAAACATAATAAAGCTACAAAAATTTTACTATTACACATTTTATCTTCTAAAGTTTATAACTCATAAAAACCCCTATACCCACAAGAAGTTAAGGAACTTCAACCCTTTGGAAAAAATAAAAAGGACTTAGGAGAATGTGACATCTTAAGGACACAAATCATTTGATCTTCTCTAAAGGTTTTCAAACCTAGAAGCTTACTCAGTGCTCTTAATATAATGAAGAGCCTGATGGACAATATTCAAATTATATAATTCCGACAGCTCTGATCAGGTCTCAGATGATTCTCCCTGTGGTTAATTTCCATAAACTAACATGTACAGCTTTAATGGTCAGAGTGGAATCAAAAAGATAGAAATCATATGTATTTCAACAATGAGAAATTTTTTTAAGTGGGAAGCGGGGAGGCAGAGAGACAGACTTCTGTAAATGGTCAGACCACGATCCACCCAGCAAGCCCCCTACTGGGCGATGCTCTGCCCATCTGGGGCCATTGCTCCATTGCTCAGCAACCAAGCTATTTTAGCACCTGAGCCATCCTCAGCATCAAGGGCCAACTTGCTCCAATTGAGCCATGGCTGTAGGAGAGGAAGAGAGAAAAAGAGAAAGAAGGGGAGGGGTGGAGAAGCAGATAGTTGCTTCTCTTGTGTGCCCTGACTGGCAACTGAACCCAGGACTTTCACACGCCGGCTGACACTCTACCACTGAGCCAACCAGCCAAGCCCTCAACAAGGAGAATTTAATAGAATGAATTGGTTAAATGTACAGGGTGGGGCAAAAGTAGGTTTACAGTTGTTCGTATAAAAATAATATAATAATAAATAATAATACAAGAATAAATTGTTCTGTGTACTCACAACTGTAAACTTACTTTTGCTGCACCTGTACATTAAAGGCTTGAAAAGCAAAAGAATAACACCAAGATAACTGCAAAAAAGAGCTGTCATCCCTAGGGCTTGAGGTAACAAAGAAGTGGGGTTATTAGAACCTAAAAACTCAGAGGAGCAGCCCTGCAGAGTCAGGATCCAGATCTCTGAGGAAGAAGCATGGGCCAGTTAGTTCTGTTATCTCTAATGGAACACGATATGGTTGGTTTCTGGGATGTGAAAAAAACAAGAAACTGGAAACAACTGCTGTTGCTGGGGTGAAATATAAAAAAGCATCCAGTTTAGATGACAGGACTAGAAAATAAAATGGAAAAGATCAAGTCCCTTCTTACTGTTCAAACCATTTAATTTTCTCAAATGTCCTCTACTGGCAGAAGGGCAACAGCAGGAAAGAGACAAATGTGTAGAGCAGAGGTTAGCACATTACAACCTGTAGACCAGATCCAGCTATCAGGCTGTATTTTGTATAAAGTGTAAACTAAGAATTGTTTTCACATTTTTAAAGAGTTGTTAAAAGGGGGAGTTGGGGTGGAATATGCAATAGAAACCATATGTGGCTCTCAAAGCCTAAAATATTTACTACATGATTATTACTATATAGTAATATATATACATCATAATATATAATATATTTATTACTTTACAGAAAAAGTCTGCAAACCGCTGGTGTAGAGTCCCACCTCCAGTAACACAGAGATTATAAAAGAATGAGTTAGGAAAAGGGAGACAAAAGCTTAATGAATAATGCAACACCTGATTCTCCCTGTAGAATGCATGAGAAGAAAACCTATTATCATGAGATTACCCTTAATTACACAGGATACTTAAAGTTTTATAATAGGATTCTAGAAAGCAATTTTAGGAATTAGCTCACTGAAAAATTAGGAATAGCAATTCGTTGTCTCCTTCTCTATTCAAGAATTAAGCTCCACTTGGTATTGCCTTTTCTGACCTTGATTTTACTCATTTCATTGTAACTCAACCAGGAAGCTTTGTTAGGCTTTCAAAGGGGAAAGGATAGTGATCAGAAAATAATGAAGAAAAGCAGTAAGTAAAAAAAAATAATAATAATAAATAATTGGCCCTGGTTGTTTGAGCAGTAGAGCGTTGCCCTGGCATGTGGAAGTGCTGGGTTTGATTACTGGTCAGGGCACACAGAAGTGACCATCCACTTCTCCATCCCTTCCCCTTTTCTCTCTCTCTCTCTTTTCCCGTCCCGCAGCCATGGCTCGAATGGTTGGAGCAATTGGCCCTGGGCGCTGAGGATGACTCCATGGCCTCAACTCAGGCGCTGAAATGGTTCCATTCCAAGCAACTGAACAAGGGCCCCAGATGGGCAGAGCATCGCCCTTGAGTGGGCTTGCTGGGTTGATTCCAGTTGGGGCACACAAAGGAATCTGTCTCTCTGCCTCCCTGCTTCTCATTTAATAAAAAAAAAAATTACTTCTCCAAGTGCAGTATGAAATTGGTAAGGATGCATTGTTAGCCCTAGTGGAATCACTGAAAAACAATAAAAATAAAAAGATACAATATAAAGCTAATAAAAAAATAAAGCATTTTTTAAAATGTCAACCCAAAAGAAGGCCAGAAAAGGGCAACAGAGGAACAAAAAAGCAAAAGGACTTAATAAAAAATAAATGGCAAGATGGTCAACTTAAACCTAATCATGTCAACAATTACACTAAAAATGTAATGGACCAAACACTCCTAATTAAAAGACAGATCATATTACTTTAAAAAAAAAACAAGATTCAACTATATAATATGCAGAATAGAGACAAGGACCCTACTATAGGTTATCTCAAGAGACACATTTTAAATATAAAGACATAGATAGGTTGAAAGTAAAAGGCTGATAAACAGCAAGCTTAAACAAATTACTCTTCCTAAGGAGGAAAATTATAGTTCAGTCTCACTAATGGCAAATATGCAGGAAAGATGGAATGGCCTGTCCAGTGACAAATGAGTTTTACATACAGATCTATTGCTCCATCTTATCAGGTATTAGGTCGAACTAAAGTCTAAGCATAAATCTACCCTATTTCCATTAAAGCTGAAGCCAGCCATGTATTAATAAAGGTGAGAAGAAGAAAATAAAAAAAATATAGGTGATTAGCTTGGCTTTCTCTAAAATAAGCAATTACTGGGATACAGAATTTCCTGGGAAATTACTCCTATTTTATAACCTCCTTACTGATGTGTATTTCTGCACATATATACACTTATAAAATATAAACTATAACAGAAATGGACTATTTCATCAGTAAACAATATGCCTTAGAATAAACACGAATTATCTGAAAGAAGGTTATTCCAAACATAATCTCAAAAGATCTGACAGACTGCTTCATTAAATATGTATTTTCCTAAGTAATAATTTTCTTGAACTGCTGCTCAGAGTATTTTAGTGATCACAGAATATTATGTACAAAATGAAATAATGCAAAGCACAAACCATCTGTTTTAAACATTTGAATGCTACAATGCCTAAGATCAAACAAATGGTTTTATTTATTTATAAGAATAATACTGCATATATACATACTCTTCTTCCTAAACCAGTAGGGGGCTCTTCCTCAAGCAAAGACATTAAATTCAAACTATCTTAAGGATGAATTAATTCATGGTTACAATCAGGGGATATCATACAAAGGGAAAAATCACCAAACTAATTGCAAGTAAACTGCAATAAAATTCTCATTACAATTAGTGCTTGCTCTATGGGAAAATACTCAAGTATAATTTTTTAAATACAAAGATATTTACATCGAGGTAAATTTTACTTTGAATTACTCTAAGTCTTGCCAACATTCTTCTATTCTTCTAAGCTGTCAAATACATGCTAACACCATAAAACCCATAATTTTATTTTCTACACTGTCATACCCCCAACCAAAGAAACTATAGGATTAGACTCCATATAAATTTTACAAAAAAGGATACTCCATATAACCAAACCAAACCATGGTTTTGATCCCTAGCCCTAAAATCATGTAATATTTGTGATGTTTTCTATTTATAGATTAGCAATTATTAATGGGCTAGAAAGATAACCGAAGTATGGGAGACCTTTCTAAGCTATGGCAAACAGGCAATCTAGGATTAGCTAACTAACTTATAGGTGGCATGGGCTGCACTTCCTTTCAGCTGCTCCTGTTCATCCCACACAACTTTACAAAGATGGTCATTAACTTCAAGGTAAACAAGGTGCTTAGAACCTTATTTTAACAGAGTAGTTCCAGTTTCAACTTTTCTCAAGTCTTGAATTCATTTAATTAAAAATTCATTCGCTTGTGCCTGACCAGGCAGTGGCGCAGTAGATAGAGCGTCAGACTGGGATGCAGAGAACCCAGGTTCAAGACCCTGAGGTCACCAGATTGAGTGCGGGCTCATCTGGTTTGAGCAAAGCTCACCAGCTTGGACCCAAGGTCGCTGGCGCGAGCAAGGGTTTACTCGGTCTGCTGAAGGCCCGCAGTCAAGGCACATATGAGAAAGCAATCAATGAACAACTAAGGTGTCGCAACGAAAAACTGATAATTGATGCTTCTCATCTCTCTCCATTCCTCTCTGTCCCTCTCTCTGACTGTCTCTATTAAAAAAAAAAAAAAAAAATTCCCTTGTTAAAACATCTCCTTGATCCATTTATCTTGAGGAAAATATTTTCCAGCAGGTAATTTACTAGCATCAATAATTAATGGTTTTAATTTTATATCCTGGGAATTTAATGCTGATGATATTCCTACTCTAAGAATAAGATTCCCTACCCGATTCGCATGCTGAAAAGACAAAGAAAAGATAGTTAAGAGTATGGATAAGATTGCACCCTAGTTATTTCATACATAAAAGCACAAACTCTCTGGTTACAGCTGCAGAGTCTAAACAGATCAAAAAATACTGCTACTAGGTAAAAGACAACGACTTAAGCCTGACATGAAATAACAATAAAAAGCCAATAAAATATCACATGAAACAAACTTGTTAAAACTTTCGCTTCGTCACTAGTGTGGTGTCATTATCAAAATAATCATATCAAGGTCAAGTAATATATTTTAACTCAATTGTAACTGCAAATTCAAATAACAGGGCCAAGTATGATCCATCTCTGTCTATGACATTCAATCTAGCACCATCTAGATGAGAGACCAAAAACAAAGGACTCAAACCACAGCTACAATAGAATTCTTAAAGCCTAACTATTAGAGATGTTAACTAAAAAAAAAATTGATATTATTAGCCATGAAAGCTTTCAGTAAATGCATAACTTTGCTAGTTCCTCTAAGCCATAAGAATTGACAAGGAAAATAAATACAGTTTAAAAATTCTACCCTTTAAAAAAATTATTTCATCAATCTACATTTTTTGGAGCTTTGAAAAAATGCTATCACCATAAACTCAACAGATTACTAGATTTTGCTTCTACTCTCTGGACTCGATCAACAGTATTAAAACTTTTTGCACAAACCCGGGGATCAAGTATGAACCCACATACTTGGCGATGTAATTACCTTCATGTCATACCCATATGTCTCCCGAATGTCTTCATCGGAATCTGTTTCTTCATCATAATCCACTGTTTGTCGAGGGGAAGAAGAGACGCTGCTAACCACCCGGTTAAAAGCAGACTGCTGGAAACTAGGTAAGTGCCCCTAAACATCAAACAATAGCAGAATGAACAGAGAGGCTCTAAATACACATAGGCAATATGTGATTATGACTAGCAAAATGTAAAGAACCTGCAAAGGGGCTGAGTTCACCAGTTAATACAGATCATATATTTGCCTGTGATACCCAGGACCACCTGGATATTTCCCAGTAATTTTTCACTAAAATGACGTAGGTATTTTTCCAAAGAAAATCCTATGAATGTATGTCTACAGAAGACGTTATGGACAATATAGTTGCTGGCAACTTAACTGCTGTCTTTCTGCTCAATTGATAAGATAGATGTGATTTACTATTTACACACTGACAAATATTATCTCATGCAACAGAAAAAGAAAGAAAATCCTAAACTTGCCTGTAAGTCTGGATTGGCAGCTGCTTTTTGGAGTTCTGCACTGATGATCTTTTCAGTTTTTTCTCGAGCTGCCTGCTCCACCATACGCTGGCTTAACACAGACAGTTTGGCCAGGGCAGAAGACAGTTCATCTGTGGCTAGGGCCTGCCGGGCTCTATCCTGCCAACTCATAGCACGTTCAGTCAAACACTGCAGGGCTTCTCCTTCAGGCAACCGCACAGGCAACTTCTGAAGGGATACTAGGAGTGACAGAATAGTCTCTAGCCTTGGCCTTCGAGACCTCATACATAGAGGGCAAAGGAATTTTACTTCTTTAGCCTGCCAGCTAGACCCTTTTTTCTGGGAACTTGATTTAGGCAGGGGAACACAACTGTTATGGAACCAGTCTTTGCAGAGTTCACACTGCAGCATAAACCCGCTGGCTGTCTTCCGACAAATGCAAAATTTTACTTCTTCTATGCGGTCCACCATTGTCATCTTGGCTAAATTGGCTGCTCTGAGGGAATGCATGGCTTCAATCTCCTTTTGCTCTCGTTCTTTGAAAACTGCCACCTGTATACAACATACATTTAATAGAAAGAAATCACTGCAAAATACTCCAAAAATACCCAATCTTCAAGGCTAAGGGATCATCTCCAAGTTGTGGCTTTATGGTGACAATGCACTGTCCTTTTAAAAAAATCAGCTCTTAAAATGTGGGGCAGACTGACAGTTTCCATGAAAGTATTCTTCGTCTGTGAAATGTACAAAGTACTATCATATTTGATAATTGCATCAGTAAATAAAGTACTCTGAATTCTTCTGTAGGATGCAGTAGACAGTAAGTCTTCAAGTCAAGCAACCTGAATGTGAAGCATGGCTCTTGTATTTATATATTGTTGATCTGGGGGCAAGTTTCCTAAATTTTCAGAAAAAATGAAAATAACACATCAGAATGTCTAACTTGGTGCCTGGCACAAGGCAACAATAAATACTAGTTCCCCATCTCTTTGTAATCAATTCATTCCCAGGACAGGGGAACGGAGTTCTATATCAGTGGATTTTGTTTATAAACTTTTGTAACTTTGAATCAATTTTGAAATAATTTCCTGTTCTACTTGTCTGGCAAGAATGACCTGTTAGGCCCAACCAGGTGGTGGCACAGTGGATAGAGCGTTGGACTGGGATGCAGAGAACCCAGGTTCGAGACCCCGGAGGTCGCCAGCTTCAGTGCAGGTTCATCTGGTTTGAGCAAAGCTCACTGGCTTGGAGCCAAGGTCGCTGGCTCCAGCAAGGGGTTACTCGGTCTGCTGAAGGCCCACAGTCAAGACACATATGAGAAAGCAGTCAATGAACAACTAATGTGTCGCAACGAAAAACTGATGATTGATGCTTCTCATCTCTCTCCGTTCCTGTCTGTCTGTCCCTATCTATCCCTCTCTCTGACTCTCTCTCTGTCCCTGTTAAAAAAAAAAAAAAAAAAAAATGACCTATTAGGTAGGCTCCCTAATGAGAAAACATTTCCACTGGCATCAAAACAGGATCATTTGTCAACAATATTGTAATAACCGTGTATGATGCTAGGTGGGTACCTGAAATATTGGGGGGGACGCTTTGTAATTAGACAATTTTATAACCATTGTATACCTGTAACTAGTATAAAATAATGTTGAATGCAGGATGTGATTGGAAAAAAAAAATTTTTTTTAAAGGATCATTTGTAGACAGAAACAGCCATAAGCAACTCCTTACTATTATTACCTATTGCTCCAACTAATTTTTACTTCCTTTTTCCTCAGGCTTCTAGTAATCTTAACACATTCCTCGTATTCTCCAATAAACCCCCATAATTCTAATTAGCCACAAATATTTTACTAATCACTGACTATACTGATGAATGCTACTAAGAGAAGGGAGCAGCTGCTATCAGAAAGCTGATATGATTTCTTTGAAAAGCATAGTATTAAACATCACAAAATGCTATTAAATTCTAATCTGGTTATACCATTCCAGAGTCAAGTGTAGAAAAATAACTTGAAAAAAGGAAAAGGCTATACAAGGAAGTTTACTTTATTAGTATCCAGAATAGTTAGCACTTAGTAACACCCAAATGTTCAGTATCAAAAAAATGTTCAGCATTTTAAAGACACTTTGATAGAGTATTAGACAACTATTAAAATAACAATAAAGAACAGATATAGAAAAGAATTATAGGAAGAGAACAGAAAAGTAAAATTTTCATATACTTTAATTTTAAATATTTAAAAATACAAAGCCAAATGAAGTATACAAAATCAGTTAACATAAAAACAGTGAATGTGCTAATATCACCACAGAACACTGTATTCACCTTGCAAAGTTAAGATGCATAACATAATTTCTTACCACCATGGCTGTGTCTCTGGTTTCCTCCAGTCCTTCCTCTAGGTCACTCAAAGGTTCAAGGTCCAGATCCTTTTCTTTTTCCTTTTCTATCAGTTCTTTTACTTTTTTCCTTCTGTTTTTACCACTCCCATATATACCAATGTCAGTTCGGGGACTTAGTACCTACAAAAATAAAACAAAATACTGAACTATGGTTTAAACCTTAAAACTGAAAATAATGAAAGGAACCATTTACTGACTATTTCTCAAGTCCTAGGTACTTTTTAAAGGACTTTACATAAATTATCTAATTCAATTCTCCTAACAACCCTCTGAAGTAGGCAGTATTATCTGTATTTTACTAACAAGGAAAACTGAGATTCAGAAAGGAAACAACGTGCCCAAAGACACAGGGTTGGTAATGTGAGCGCAAGTCCTCAAACATAAAACTATCTTATTCCAAAGCCTATCCACTAACTACTATGTTTGAATGTTCAAGACAAAAAGGGTAATAATGAGTATTTAAACTTGTGCTTCTGAGAAATAAGCTCTTTTAGTGACAGTCCATTGACAATACTGACAAGATCCAGGCTGACTGTTTTCTCTGGACATAGCATAGGATGAACCAGAAGTAAGTCTGCCATAGGCTCTAGATTTCTGGTCAGCATTTGATATTACCTAATAAGAATCACTAGTATAACCATGACCAGATAAAATAAAAAGAACCTTCACCAATAATACTGCTACCTACAGGTGTTAAATTATCAACTTCAGATGAGCATGTTGAAGTATATACACATGAAGTACACTTCTCTTTACCTGCAACAATGTATGGCTAGAATTCTTCTTAAGAAAGGTCCTCCCAGTCCGTTCTCTCCATGCACGCGCTGCTGCTACCTGTGATTCTACTTGGGGCAATGCATCAAGACGCACAGGGATGGGGCGACCTTTAGCAGATAAGCTCTCCAGCTGCTCCAAGTAAGCATAGTTGCTGCCACTCTGAAAAAGAGAAGTATATTCTCACAAAATTTACATTCATTTACGGAGTCTGGCAATATATTGTCAGAAGTTACAAAGAATTTAAAGTAAATTATTTTTATTTACTATTATTTTTAAACCTAAATATATCTTTTGACTTATAGAGCTACCAATGTTCTTTATAAAAAGTGTGCAAATGGCCCTGGCCGGTTGGCTCAGTGGTAGAGCATCGGCCTGGTGTGCAGAGGTCCCGGGTTCGATTCCCGGCCAGGGCACACAGGGGAAGCGCCCATCTGCTTCTCCACCCCTCCCCCTCTCCTTCCTCTCTGTCTCTCTCTTCCTCTCCCGCAGCCGAGGCTCCATTGGAGCAAAGATGGCCCGGGCGCTGGGGATGGCTCCTTGGCCTCTGCCCCAGGCGCTGAAGTGGCTGTGGTCACGACAGAGCGACGCCCCGGAGGGGCAGAGCGTCGCCCCTGGTGGGCGTGCCGGGTGGATCCCGGTCCGGCACATGCGGGAGTCTGTCTGACTGTCTCTCCCCGTTTCTGGCTTCAGCAAAATACAAAAAAAAAAAAAGTGTGCAAATACAATATACAGTTGATGTACAGAATTGTACTCTTGAAAATGATATTAACCAATGTCACCCCAACATATTTAAAAGCTTTTTTTTTTTGTATTTTTCTGAAGCTGGAAACGGGGAGAGACAGTCAGACAGACTCCCGCATGCGCCGGACCGGGATCCACCCAGCACGCCCACCAGGGGCGATGCTCTGCCCCTCCGGGGCGTCGTCGCTCTGCCGCGACCACAGCCACTCCAGCGCCTGGGGCAGAGGCCAAGGAGCCATCCCCAGCGCCCGGGCCATCTTTGCTCCAATGGAGCCTCGGCTGCGGGAGGGGAAGAGAGAGACAGAGAGGGAGGAGGGGTGGGGGTGGAGAAGCAGATGGGCGCTTCTCCTGTGTGCCCTGGCCGGGAATCGAACCCGTGTCCCCCGCACGCCAGGCCGACGCTTTACCACTGAGCAAACCGGCCAGGGCCACCCCAACATATTTAAAAGTTTGTATAAATTCATGTTAAAAATTTCAATTTTATTAATTAATAAGGGGACCAGTAAAGTATAAAAACCAGTTCAAGGAACAATAAAAAGAGTAGACATATATATATGCAATTACAAATGAAGAAAAGAATTTGCTAATGGATGAAAACAGATGTTTAATACAATACAGGACAATGGAATTATCTTTTCTTCAGTGTAAAAACCAATTTTTCCAAATCCAAGGACAAATGTAATTGCTTTTCTTTTTCTTTTTTTTTATTATTAAATGAGAGGTGGGGAGGCAGAGACAGACTCCCACATGCGCCCAGACCAGCATCCACCCGACAAGCCCAGTAGGGGGCGATGCTCTGCCCTTCTGGGGTGTTGCTCCATTGCTCAGCAACTGAGCTCTTCTTAGTGCCTGAGGCAGAGGCTATGAAGCCATCCTCAGCACCCGGCACCAACTTTGCTCGAACTATTCAAGCCATGGCTGCAGGAGGGAAAGAGAGGAACATAGGGAGGTAGTGGAGAAACAGATGGTCACCTCTCCTGTGTGCCCTCACTGGGAATTGAACCCAGGACTTCCCTGTGCCAGGACAACACTCTACCGCTGAGCAGGCCAGGGCCTGCAATTGCTTTTCTATGAACATAATTCATTTGCATCACTATCATTTTTAAATAATTCAGAGTTGTTAAATAGCTTTTTCAAAGAAAATCTAAGACACACAGTCCTAGAATTCAGTAATTGTGGAGAGTTCATTAGACAGCATCCAGTATTTCACTGGAAGAACATCCAAGTAGTCTCTTTTGCCTGTTTCAAAGTCTTTTACAATGAGTCCAACAACTACAAAGCAGTGTTTTTATCTGATAACCAACTCCGTTTTATGTTATACAAGCAGATAACAATGGGTATTTCACTTCTAAGTCACAATGTTTCAACATTCCTATATAATAAAGTCACTGTTTTTAAGAACTTATATACTACTTTAAATTCACTAAATAAGTCATTACAGCAGCTTAGAGGGTTAACAAGTAATCCATTCCAGGGTCTTGACAAGAACACCTCAGGTGGGTTGGCAGCCTGTAGATACTAATTCAGAGTGGTATCTTAGATTGGATGAATCTCTCAGCAGACAAACACATTAGCATTCCTGTAAGAAACTATATATCTCCGTAACATTCATTGTTATTCAGAAGCTACGAAAGAAAGTATTATGTGCTAAATATTAACATTCCATTAAAAGGTTATTACCAATGTATTAACTAATTTGCCTACAAGTTCATATTGAAAATTATACTGAAATGTGTTAAACAGGCAAGAAACTTTTAAAAAGAATAATAAGGTTCTTTCTAGTCCTAAGATACAATAATAGTATGATTAAATCACTATGGTATTAGAATAAAAATAGACAGCAAATTGAAAGAAATAAGAAAGCTCAGATACATACAGGGTCAAGAAATACCATACTTACTACTAATCCTTCTTGTTCCCAACTATAGCCATTTGACTACAGAGAACCTGGCTGAGCTTAGATAGAGCCTGCTCTCAGGCTGTCAATCCTAAAGAAGAGTCTGCCTGTCAACAGAAGTGGTCCACTTAAGAGTCTACAAGTTAGTCCTCCCACTGAAGGGAAGGGCTTGGAGGAGGAAAAGTCCTTTAAAATTAGAGGAAACACAACACAGGTACCTGTATTTGCTGTCTAAGTCCTTCAATCATAAATAAAGAGCCAAACAAGGAGTATCGGACATTCAAGGACAACCAATTGCCTGAAACAAATCAAAGATGAAACAGAGGAGCTGTCCTGATTTTAAAAAAAGATAGTTTTAAAAACAGCCTAGAAAGAGAGGTCTCAGAAAAAAGACAACTAAAACGAAAGTAAAAAAGAAGTCATTCTTGGTGTAGCCATCAGTAGAAGAGTTGGTTCCCTTTTTCTTTTGGGTATAGCTCTATAATAAAGAGCATTTATATCCTGAGTACTAAAAATGCTGCTAATGGTTTTTATAACTCAGAAAAAAGAAATTCTATGTATTCAAGCATACTTCCATCTCTGTCTAGCCCTTATTTCATTGTCATATTTTACAGCAAGAGTCAATAAAAACAAATAATGTTTGCATAGGTAATATTTTGAATTATAAAACTGGATAAAACAACAAGTGAACTTTAAGTACTGTAATTATCTTATTATGGTTATTCTATTCTAAAAAATTAAATGCTTAAGTGATTCATCTATGAAACACATAAATATGGTAAAAGAATTCAAATGGCTCCTTACCTGAATAGTTTCCACTTTAGTTGTCCATTCTCGAGCCTTCTGTAAGGCTTCTTTCAAGGACAGCACATTGGGTAGAAAGGCTGGAATGTTCTTAGCTTCATTTACAATGCTTTCTAAACTTGCCACACTGTGCCGTGGTCTAAAAAACACAAAACAGGGCAGATGCATGAGGAAAAATTAAACAGCTACCAACATTTACATAACACTTTAGAACATGTAGAGAATTTTCATATACATGATATCATTTAATTCTTACACAATCCAAAAGGGAGGCAAAATGCTATGATCATTATTTCCATCTTACAGAAAATTTAAGAATTATTTTTCCCAAAGTCATTTAATGTAGTAAATAGCATACCTGAAATACTGATATCTCAGATCCCATGCTCTTTTCTCTACATTTAGTTCCTCTACTTGAGTTCTCCACAATATTTGAAATTGTTGGAGATGCCTATTAGATAGCAATGTAGAAAGCAACAGTCTAGAAACCCACTAATGTTGATCAAATATTTAATCAATTTAATTCAACTACATTCATTAACACCCAGTTACACAAAGATGAATAAAACAGAACTGTATCCTCAACTAATTAGGATTCAAGATAAGCATGTACTAGGAACTGAGAACAAATTACTACAGGAGGTATGACTAATTCTGCATAGGGAGTGAGAAAGGCTTTGAATTAGGTCTTATAAACCTGTGATTTCTGTCAAGTGAAAGATTAAAGAAAAAAAAGCTGGACCATAATGAAGAAAGGCAAAGAGAAACATTTAAAAATGAGCTGGTAGTCTGGTTTAGTCATCAGGGATGATGTGAAGATTGGGGGTGGAGTAAGAGTAAGAGCAGGAAGTTGGGGATTTGACAGGAAAAAAGATGTAAACAGATTAAGAGATCTTGAGTGCCATGGATTTCACTAGATAGCAATGGGAAGCCACTGAGAATGGGAAGTTTTGTCATTATCCATGAATGCTACTATGTCCTAGGCACTGTGCTAGGGCCTGAACATCATTAACTTGCAAGAGTGACAGTGTCCCTGCCTGACCTGTGGTGGCGCAGCAGATAAAGTACCGACCTGTCATGCTGAGGTCACCAGTTTGAAACCCTGGGCTTGCCCGGTCGAGGCATATATATACAAGAAGCAACTATATATTATGAGTTGTTGCATCTCGCTCCCCCCACCTAAAATCAATAAAATCTTTAAAAATAAAAGTGACAGAATCCTTGCCTTATGAAACTTTTTAACCTTGGGGAGGCAGGGATTATTAACAAGGAGTTAGCTGCACTATAAGTGCAATGATAGAGGAAAACAAAGATACTATCAGGACATATATACTAGGAGGACCTACCTGACTCGGCAGGTGAAGAAAGAATTCCTAGAAGTGAACGCTAAGCTTTTGTATCCTTTTTGAATAGGAGTAAGTCAGAAAAGCTGGGGCCAAAGGGAGGATAGGGGTGGTGGAGGTGAACCACAAGGATGAGCAGAGAGGATGACTTCCATAAGAGAACAAAAGGTGCAAAGGTCCAGAGATAAGAAAGAACATGGCATGGGCAGCTGGGACAATCACTATGTTAGAATGCAAAAGGAAGAATGGCAAGAGATGAGGTGAGATATGCAAGCAAGGGGCTAGATTTCAGCTGGCTTTATAAATCAGGTTATGGAATCTGAACTACATTCCAAGGGGAATGAGAAATGGTGAAGGGCTTTAAGCAAGGAAGTCAAATAGTCACACCTGTATTTTAGGGAAATACTAGTTGCAATGTCAAGAATGGATTAGAAAGGAGTGAGCTCAGAAACAGGACCTGTTGTTATGATCCAGATCAGCTACGATAGCGGCCCAAAGAAAAAGAATGACACTGAGAAACTGAGAAAATAGAATCAGCATAACTTGGAAGTTAAGTGCATTTCATGGTAAGAAAATAGAAGGCAGGGGTCAAAGTTAATTTATAAAGTACTGCCTTGTTCGTATGAGTGAAAGATGGTGTAATTCAAAGAATAAATGAACAAAGGGAGAGATTGTAAGAATTAAATGGTTCCAATTTGGGGTATGAAAATTTGAGGGACAGCCAATGAAATGATCTAAGACAGACTGTATCTATGAAAAAAAATCTGCTATACATGAGAATTTGGAATTAATCAAAATAAAGATTGTATATGGAGCCAAGAAGTTAGAATAGATTTCCAAGGAGATGTACAAAGTGAGAAATGAAGCAGACTAGGTCAGAATATTGAGGAAAACCATTATTCAAGAGGCAGAAAGAAAAACTCAAACTCAAAGAAAAAGAGTATCGCCTGACCAGGCGGTGGCACAGTGGATAGAGCGTCAGAAGGGGATGTAGAGGACCCAGGTTCAAGACCCCGAGGTCGCCGGCTTGAGCGCGGGCTCATCTGGTTTGAGCAAAAGCTCACCAGCTTGGACCCAAGGTCACTGGCTCAAGCAAGGGGTTACTCGGTCTGCTGAAGGCCCGCGGTCACATATGAGAAAGCAATCAATGAACAACTAAGGTGTTGCAACGCGCAATGAAAAACTAATGATTGATGCTTCTCATCTCTCCGTTCCTGTCTGTCCCTGTCTATCCCTCTCTCTGACTCTCTGTCTCTGTAATTAAAAAAAAAAAGAGTATCAAGAAAAAAATGGTCAGTAGTTGACCAATACTAAGAAAGAACATGAAGAATGTATTTCAGAAAGACAACTCTGACAGGAGTTAGAAAAAAAAGAGAAGACTACTTCCTACCAACCTTACTCCCCCCACTTCTTTACCAATTTATTTTCTTCATGACACTAAATATCTGAAATTCATTCATTCCTTCACTATTAAACTGTCTCTCCCCACTAGAATGCTGGCTCTATTTTAGAGCAGAGATCTCATGGGTCTTTTTCCTCGCTATCTCCAAAGCACTTAAAATTAGTGCCTGCAGGTAGGAGGTAATCTGTAAACACTGAATTGTGAAGATCAAGGAAAAATACACTGCTCACAGAAATTAGGGGATCAGGGAACTTGCATATACTCCAGTACTTTCAGCCTTTTGTATAGTATATTTTCACCAATGAAATAAAAGTTGGTTCTGCATCTCATTTGCATAATCAAAAAACTTTCTTTGACTTGTCATTTGCTTTTCTGTTCTTGTCTAATAAAAAAAATCAGAAGACAAGATGGCGCTGGAGTAGACGGACGTTCCAACATCCACCTCCAAGAACCAAAGTGGATTACAAACTAATTTTAAGAACTATCATCTGGAAAAACCAACTTTGGGCTAAACTAAGAGGACTCTTCAACCAAGGAACACTGAAGAAGCCACACCAAGTCCGGTAGGAAAAGCGGAAACATGGAGAGGGCTGCCCAGCTCCCCAGAGCAAACGGCAGCCGGGAGAGACTCACGTGGCAGGAAGTGAGTTTAGCAGAGAGGGGAGGGTCCTGAGACCCAGGAAGAAAGCCCCAGCCTGCAGCCCCAGAGCCTAGAAGAGCCGTATGGACAGTATTTAGCTGGAAAGAAGACAGGATACTGTTTGTGAGAAAGAGACTGATTTCTCAGACCCAGGATTCTTCTTAAAGGGACGTGCAGACACCTCTCTCACAACCACTCACCCAGGGCTCTGGGGGACGGGGAAAGAGAAGAGTACCAGAGTAACAGGAAGAGAGTGTAATCTAGGAGGCACAGGAAGAAACATTTTGGGAGACAACCACCCTAACCCCTGGGATGAGTCACTCCCCAAATCTGAAGTGAATTATTTCCCCTGGAAACAGCAATACCAGCAAAGGGAAGCAGGACACCAGCCAAACAACCTCTCCCATGGTACTCAGAGCAGAGTCACTTAGAAGGAGGGAGCTTTTGGGACTACAGTAGTGAGTCTTAGGGTCTGAGCTGTAGCGCCCCCACCTACACGGCTGAGGGATCACGGGAGGGCGGGCGGCGGTGGGATGCGGAAGCACGGTTCTGTCGGCAAGGGCGGAAGCCAGCTAGCCACCACTGGGCCCAGGTGTGAGCTCAGTCTTCCCCGGCTGGGGAGGAGGGGGCATGCCAAAGCGGTCAAGCCCAGCTGCGGGCAGCCTGCAATCCAGCCTGCGGAAGAAGGGCAGGAATCCCGAAAGGGGTGGAGAGCAGGAGCAGGAGCACAGCCTTGTCCCGCCTGCGGAACTGAGGCTTGTGCCTTGACTTGGGAGCCAGCTCCTCCAGCGGGGGTGGAGCCAAAAACCCAGAACTGGCAGAGTCCCGCTACTGAGCGTGGGCACACAGTCCTGCCTGGCCTGTGGAGCCAAGGCTTGCAGCCGTCCCATGAATAGGCTCCTCCTGCAAGGGTGGGGCGAAAGCCCGGAAACTGGCGGAGACCGGCAGCTGAGCAAAGGTGTTTGCCACTGCCATCAGGGCCGAGCATAACGCCACCCACAGGGGTGGGTCAAAGGCCAAGGCCACCAAGGCTTGTACACCCGAGCATGTGATCACAACCACTCCCGTTAAGGAGAAGCAGAAACCACAGCAACAGCCCCGGTGAGCAGGCACTGGCAACGCCAATACCCAAACGCCCTACACAGCAACAGCAGAGGGGATGCTGGGCCTGCAGACAGACCATACCTAGGGAACAGAGGCCACACCCAGTGGACTCCAGTGGCCAAAACCTTCCTTTACACAGAAAAAATGAGAAGGCAGAGAAATGCAACACAAATGAATCAAGAGAAATCCCCAGAAAAGGAACTGAATGAGTGAGATATAACCAAATTACCAGATGCAGAGTTTAAAATAACGACTGTTAGGATGCTCAAAGACATTAGTACAACAATACATGGTCATTACGAACACCTAAATAAAGAGATAGCAAATATAAGAAAGGACATTGAAATAATAAAAAAGAATCAGTCAGAAGTGACAAATACAATATCTGAAATAAAGAACACAATGGAAGGAATTAAAAGCAGGATAGATGAAGCTGATAATCGAATCAGCGAGTTAGAGGACAAGATAAATAAAGGCATGAAAGCAGAGCAGAAAAAAGAAAAGAGACTCAAAAAGTCTGAGGAAACTCTAAGAGAGCTCTGTGACAACATGAAGAGAAATAACATCCGCATCATAGGGGTTCCTGAAGAAGAAGAGAAAGAACAAGGGATAGAGACTTTGTTCAAACATATCATAGCTGAAAACTTCCCAATTAAGGCAGGAAAACATCTCACAAGTTCAAGAAGCACAGAGAACTCCATTAAAGAGAAACCTAAAGAAATCAACACCAAGACACATCATAATTAAAATGCCAAACCTAAGTGATAAAGAGAAAATATTAAAAGCTGCTAGAGAAAAAAAGACTATAACTACAAAGGAGCCCCTATAAGGATGACTTCCGACTTTTCAACAGAAACACTTGAGGCCAGAAGGGAATGGCAGGAAATATTCAAAGTAATGCAAAACAAGAGCCTACAACCAAGACTACTTTATCCAGCAAGGCTACCGTTTAAAATTGAAGGAGAGGCCTGGCCGGTTGGCTCAGTGGTAGAGCGTCGGCCTAGCGTGCGGAGGACCCGGGTTCGATTCCCAGCCAGGGCACACAGGAGAAGCGCCCATTTGCTTCTCCACCCCTCCGCCACGCTTTCCCCTCTGTCTCTCTCTTCCCCTCCTGCAGCCAAGGCTCCATTGGAGCAAAGATGGCCCAGGCGCTGGGGATGGCTCTGTGGCCTCTGCCTCAGGCGCTAGAGTGGCTCTGGTCACAACATGGCGACGCCCAGGATGGGCAGAGCATCGCCCCCTGGTGGGCAGAGCGTCGCCCCATGGTGGGCGTGCCGGGTGGATCCCAGTCGGGCACATGCGGGAGTCTGACTGTCTCTCCCTGTTTCCAGCTTCAGAAAACTGAAAAAAAATAAATAAATAAAAATAAAATAAAATAAAATTGAAGGAGAAATAAAAAGCTTTCCAGACAAAAAAAAATCAAGGAATTCACTATAACCAAACCAAGGCTGCAAGAAATGCTAACGGGCCTGTTGTAAACAGACCAAAGGAGAAAAAGAATATAGTAAAAGAGGAATATAGTCTTAAAGAATAAAATGGCAATAAACAATTACATATCAATAATAACCTTAAATGTAAATGGATTAAATGATCCGATCAAAAGACATAGGGTAGCTGCGTGGATAAGAAAACAGGACCCATACATATGCTGTCTACAAGAGACACACCTTAAAAAATAAGATGCACACAGACTGAAGATAAAAGGATGGAAAAAAATATTTCACGCAAATGGAAATGAAAAGAAAGCTGAGGTAGCAATACTTACATCAGACAAAATGGACTTTAAAACAAAGACTATAGTTAGAGATAAAGAAGGTCACTACATAATGATAAAGGGAGCAATCCAACAGGAAAATATAACCGTTATAAATATCTACGCACCTAACATAGGAGCACCTAAATATATAAAGCAGACTTTGATGGATTTAAAGGTGAGATCAACAGAAATACTATAATAGCAGGGGATTTCAATACCCTACTAACATCACTAGATAGACCCTGAAGAAAGAAAATTAAAGAAACAGGAGACTTAAAGGACATACTAGATCAACTCAATTTAATAGATATCTTCAGAACCTTTCACCCTAAAACAGCAGAATATACATTCTTTTCAAGTGCTCATGGTACATTCTCTAGAATAGACCACATGTTAGGGCACAAAAGCAGTCTCAACAAATTTAAGAAAATCAAAATCATATCAAGCACTTTCTCTGATCACAATGGCATAAAACTAGAAATCAACCACAACAGAAAAACTGAAAAATACTCAAACACTTGGAAACTAAATAGCACGTTATTAAATAACAAACGGGTAAACAATGAGATCAAAGAAGAAATTACAAAATTCCTAGAAACGAACGATAATGAGCATACATCAACTCAAAATTTATGGTACACAGCAAAAGCAGTCCTGAGAGGGAAGTTTATAGCATTATGGGCATACCTCAAGAAGCTAGAAAAGGCTCAAATAAACAACTTGACCCTACATCTAACAGAACTAGAAAAAGAACAGCAAGTAAAGCCCAGAGCTGGTAGAAGGAAGGAAATAATAAAGATCAGAGTAGAAATAAATGACATAGAGGCTAAAGAAACAATACAGAGGATCAATGAAACCAGGAGCTGGTTCTTTGAAAAGGTAAACAAGATCGATGAACCTTTAACCAGACTCACCAAGAAAAAAAGAGAGAGGACTCAAATAAATAAAATTAGAAACGAGAGTGGAGAAATTACAACTGACACAACAGAAATACAAAATATTGTAAGAAAATAGTATGAAGAACTGTACGCCAAAAAACTAGACAACCTAGATGAAATGGACAAATTCCTTGAAACATAATCTTCCAAAAATTAATCTGGAAGAATCAGAAAACCTAAACAGAACAATTACAACAAATGAGATCGAAACATTTATCAAAAAACTCCCAAGGCCCTGGCCGGTTGGCTCAGTGGTAGAGCGTCGGCCTGGCGTGCAGAAGTCCCGGGTTCGATTCCCAGCCAGGGCACACAGGAGAAGTGCCCATCTGCTTCTCCACCCCTCCCCCTCTCCTTCCTCTCTGTCCCTCTCTTCCCCTCCCGCAGCCGAGGCTCCACTGGAGCAAAGATGGCCCGGGCGCTGGGGATGGTTCTTCGGCCTCTGCCCGAGGCGCTGGAGTGGCTGTGGTCGCAACAGAGCGTCGCCCCGAAGGGGCAGAGCATCGCCCCCTGGTGGGCAGAGTGTCGCCCCCTGGTGGGCGTGCCAGGTGGATCCCGGTCGGGCGCATACGGGAGTCTGTCTGACTGTCTCTCCCCGTTTCTCGCTTCAGAAAAATACAGGGAAAAAAAAAAAAAAAACTCCCAAAAAAGAAAAGTCCTGGGCCTGATGGCTTCACAACTGAATTCTACCAAATATTCAAAGAAGAACTAACTCCTATCCTTCTCAAGCCATTTCAAAAAATTCAAGAGGAAGGAAGACTTCCAGGCTCCTTTTATGAGGTGAGCATAATTCTGATCCCAAAACCAGGCAAAGACAACACAAAGAAAGAAAATTATAGGCCAATATCCCTGATGAATTTAGATGCTAAAATACTCAACAAAATATTAGCAAACCAGATCCAGCAATGTATGGAAAAAAATCATACATATGATCAAGTGGGATTTATTCTTGGGAGGCAAGGCTGGTATAATATTCGCAAATCAATATGATTCATCACATAAACAAAAGGAAGGAGAAAAACCACATGATAATTTCAATAGATGCAGAAAAAGGATTTGATAAAATCCAGCACCCATTCATGATCAAAACTCTCAGCAAAGTGGGAAACAGGGAACATACCTCAACATGATAAAGATTATCTATGACAACCTATGTATCTATGTGGGTACAGCTAACATCATACTCAATGGGCAAAAATTAAAAGCAATCCCCTTAAGATCAGGAACAAGTCAGAGGTGCCCCCATTCACCACTCTTATTCAACATAGTTCTGGAAGTCCTAGGCACAGCAATCAGACAAGAAAAAGAAATAAAAGGCATCCAAATTGGAAAAGAAGTAAAACTATCATTATTTGCAGATGATATGATACTGTACTTAGAAAACCCTAAAGTCGCAGTAAAAAAACTACTAGACCTGATAAATGAATTCAGCAAGGTGGCAGGATATAAAATCAGTGCTCAGAAATCAGAGGCACTTTTATACACTAACGATGAGCTGTCAGAAAGAGAAATTAAGGAATCAATCCCCTTTACCATTGCAACCAAAAAAATAAAGTACCTAGGAATAAATTTAACCAGGGAGATTAAAGACTTGTACTCGAAAAATTATAAAACCTTGATAAAAGAAATCAGGGAAGATACAAACAAATGGAAGCATATACCGTGCTCATGGTTAGAAAGAATAAACATCAAAATGTCTATATTACCCAAAGCAATTTATAAATTCAATGCAATACCAATTAAAATACCAATGACTTACTTCAAAGATATAGAACACATATTCCAAAAATTTATATGGAACCAAAAGAGAATACGAATAACCTCAGCAATCTTGAAAAGGAAGAATAAAGTGGAAGGTATCACACTTCCGGATATCAAGTTATATTATAAGGCCACTGTACTCAAAACAGCCTGGTACTGGCATAAGAACAGGCATATAGATCAATGGAACAGAACTGAGAACCCAGAAATAAACCCACACTTTTATGGACAACTGATATTTGACAAAGGAGGTAAGAGCATACATTGGAGTAAAGACAGCCCCTTCAACAAATGGTATTGAGAAAATGGACAGCTACCTGCAAAAAAATGAAACTAGACCACCAACTTACACCATTCACAAAAATAAACTCAAAATGGATAAAAGACTTAAATGTAAGCTGTAAAACCATAAGCATCTTAGAAGAAAACATAGGCAGTAAGCTCTCTAACATCTCTCGCAGCAATATATTTGCCGATTTGTCTCCACACGCAAGTGAAATAAAAGACAGGATAAACAAATGGGACTTTATCAAACTAAAAAGCTTCTGCACAGCTAAAGACAATAAGAACAGAATAAAAAGACAAACTACACAATGGGAGAATATATTTGACAATGCGTCTGATAAGGGGTTAATAACCAAAATTTATAAATAAGTTGTAAAACTTAATACCAGGAAGACAAACAACTCAATCCAAAAATGGGCAAAAGAAATGAATAGACACTTCTCCAAAGAGGACATACAGATGGCCAATAGGCATATGAAAAAATGCTCAACATCACTAATCATTAGAGAAATGCAAATTAAAACCACAATGAGATATCTCACACCAGTCAGAATGGCGCTCATCAACAAAACAACAGAGAATAAGTACTGGCAATCATGTGGAGAAAAGGGAACCCTCCTGCACTGCTGGTGGGAATGCAGACTGGTGCAGCCACTGTGGAAAACAGTATGGAGATTCCTCAAGAAATTAAAAATCGATTTGCCTTTTGACCCAGCTATACCACTGTTAGGAATGTACCCCAAGAACACCATAGCACTGTTTGAAAAGAAGAAATGCACCCCCATGTTTATGGCAGCATTGTTCACAATAGCAAAGATCGGGAAGCAGCCCAAGTGTCCGTCAGTGGACGAGTGGATTAAAAAGCTTTGGTACATATATACTATGGAATACTACTCAGCCATAAGAAATGATGACATCGGATCATTTACAACAACATGGATGGACCTTGATAACATTATACTGAGCGAAATAAGTAAATCAGAAAAAACTAAGAACTATATGATTCCATACATAGGTGGGACATAAAAATGAGACTCAGAGACATGGAAAAGAGTGTGGGGGTTACGGGGGGGGGGGAGGAGAGGGAGGGGGTTGGGGGAGGGGAGGGGCACAAAGAAAACCAGTTAGAAGGTGACGGAAGACAATTGGACTTTGGGTGATGGGAATGCAGCATAATCAAATGTCAAAATAACCTAGAGATGTTTTCTCTGAACATATGTACCCTGATTTATCAATGCCACCCCATTAATATTAAAAAAAAAAATCAAATGCTTTTTTTATCACTTCATATGCATTTTGAAATATCCCCTAATTTTTGTGAGCAGTATATAAGAGTACTATATCTAAGTCAGTGACAATGGAGTTGAAAAAGAAAGATATGGAAGACATTTTGAGGCAAAATCAGCAAAACTTGGTAACTAATTAAATGTAAGAAAATTGGACAAAGAAAGTTTTCAAACACTACTACCAACAAATTTAGATTATGACCAGCTGCATGAGATATACCAAATCATAGATCTGCACTCCAAAGTTATTCAGTTTTTCCCATTTAATATGCTCCCAACTCCTGGAAGTGTCATGAATCTGAAGGCACAGAGTAACCTGAATGTTTTGGATAGGAAAAGCCATAAATAAATATAATCTGTATTCTCCACAATATCTGGAAAGCAAAATATCCAATAAATATGGAGCCTTTTTTGGCTGAGCAGAACTATGGTAATTAAATCATCTAAGACTTTTCCTAATAAATACATTCAAAGTAAGTGGCCAACAAGTTGTTACGTAGATGGAGACTTTAGAATGACGTGGAAAAGGCTTTAAATTTGAGCTGTATTATTTAAAAATAATGTGATCTCCCTAAGTACGCCAGTTTTCTCATCCTCACAATAGAAATAATATAAATATTAATCTCTGCTGCTGAAAAAAGACTTTCATAAGAACATTACAGTCAAATTAATTTATATGCAATCAAGTATGCTTTTCTTATCTTTCCACTGGCATGACAACGCTAATGCAAACACTTGACATCTTCATGCCTGAGTTTTCTCTTTTACTACTTTCCTGCATAAATCCTCCAGTCCAAAAAAAGCTCACTTAATTTCTGTCACACGAACACTCCCTATCAACTTTAAACTTAGCTGATGACATCTCTCTTGCCACCTTTTCCACTTCAATTCTACTCATTTTTCAAGGCTCTACCTAAGTTCTTACACTTCTCTCAGGATTCTCTTTTGACCATCCACATTAACAATGATCTCTCCTCTTCTGAATTCCTATAGTACTTTTCTGCACTCCTCAGTTAATAAATACTGCAATGAGCTTTATATGTTTTAATCCAAACTATAATATCAGTAATGCAAGGCTCTAAACAAAATGCTACTTTGTATCATCTAAAGTACCTAACAAAGTACTCTGCATACAGTATACACACAATATTTCAAACTGTCTATATGTAGACTCTTTTGATAACTTGGTGACTGGTCAGGTAAGACACAAAACATTTAATTAAATATTTAATGAAAAAGACCCTTAATTTCTCCTCTCCTTCTACTATCTGACTTTTATGAAAGAGACAACAGTCACCAATATATGTGTTCACCTTGCCTGCAGGCAGACCTTAGCCTTTTCTTCCCATCGCTCAGAGACTGTAAGGAGCTCCTGTAGTTCAGCCATTGCTTTTTCCACAGCATGGTGGGGAGCCAACCCCACCCCAGAGTCTATCAATTTCTTCATGACATCCAAAGTGACTTGTTGTGGATCTGATAGAGTCAGTCTTACTTCATCCAACCATCGAGCCTGCTGTAGCTCTTGCTTTAGTCGGGCTAATTCAGGTAGCTCCACATAGAGACTAGAGCCTAGGTCTAGCAACATCTGGAGTTTAGAAGAATCTGGAGTTTCATCCAGCATGGCCTCTTGAGCACGTTCATGAAACTCTTCCACATCATCCAGCAGATTCTGAAAATGTCAAAAGAATAAAGATAAAAAATAAGTTTAAAAGATAAAAAATGAGTATGTAATACACATATTTGGTAGTCAACAGAACAGTTTTGATAGGCAAAATTATCAAATTCTAGACCTTCAAATAATCTCACCATCATAGAACCAAATAGAATAGTTAAGATAACAAATATGCTTCTCTAATTACTTATAAAGTCATACTTTTAAAACATTACTAATTAAAAAATATGTAATAACTTCTGACTTAGAGGCAGGCACGGTTCTCAGTACACAGCATTCAACAAAACATACAAAGTCCTTGTCTTCAAAGGACATACATTTCAATATAAGTGGCTAGTCACCGAATATATGAATAAAATGTTAAGAGTGTTTTTAAGTGCTATGGAAATAAAATAGAACATAATAAAGAATGAATGGAAGGGTGGCATATTACTTTGCAATGGTCGTCTGGAAGACAGATAAACAAAAACAAAAACAAGAAGGTAGACGGAACATTGTGAAAAGATGAAAAAAAGAACACTTCAGGCAAGACAAATAATAACTGCAAAAGGTCTTAAACAGAAATGTCTTGCTTCAAAGTGGACGATGGGGAGCAAAAGTGATGAAGAATAAGTGTAGTTGAATAAACAGAGGTCAGATTGCATAGTGTCTTATAGATTATGATTTGAATTTCTATCTAATGGCTTTGGGAAACTGCTAGAGGATTTTTTTTAACCATGGTAAAGTAATGTGATTTGATTTATATTTTAAATGCTCACTCTGGATACTAAGTGAAAAATAAACCATCAGGGACCAGAGTAGAAGGGAGATTAAGAGATTGTGCAGCCTGCCCAGGCGGTGGCGCAGTGGGTAGAGCGTCAGACTGGGATGCCAAGAACCCAGGTTCGAGACCCTGAGGTCGCCAGTTTGAGTGTGGGCTCATCTGGCTTGAGCGAAAGCTCACCAGCTTGGACTGGGGTCTCTGGCTCAAGCAACGGGTTACTCGGTCTGCTGAAGGCCCACGGTCAAGGCACATATGAGAAAGCAATCAATGAACAACTAAGGTGTTGCAAAGAACAACTAATGATTGACACTTCTCATCTCTCTCCATTCCTCTCTGTCCCTATCTTACCCCTCTCTCTGTCTCTGTAAAAAAAAAAAGAAAGAGAGAGAGATTGTGCAGTTACCTAAAGGACAGATGCTAGTGGTATAGAGTTTACTTTAAGCAATGGAGCTGATGTTAAATGGTTTACTTTGGGATACATTTAGGAGAAAACAGCAGCAATTGTTTAGAGATTGGATATGGGAAGTAAAGGAATCAAGTATTTTAATTCATTAAAAGGCTTTTAAGATGCCTTTTTAGTCTTCCAAAGGGAAATGTAGAGTATCCAACTGGATATTCAAGTCTGTATAAAAGAATGGCAGTTAGAGCTGGAATTTTGGGAATCAACAGGATATTAGGTAATATTTAATGTCACTGGACAAATAAGAAGATATAAGGACCAAGAGACACCTAATATACTCCACAATTAGAAGTCAAACCAAGGAGAAAACAATCAACAAAAAGAAGAAAGAAAAGGAATTGTGAATGAGCTAAGAAAACCAGAGAATACAGTTTCACAGATGTTGACAGAAGAAAATCTCTCAGGAAGCAAAGTATGTTCAACTATCAAAATGCTCTTACAATCATTTTTTTTGTTAAAACAAAAACAATTGATTTCACAAGTTGATAACCTTTATAAAAACCATTTTAGATACCCTACCCATAGGCAAATCACAAAAACAAACCACAGACTATCAAAAGATTTCAAATTATGCAGACTGATATACTACTATATTTGATATACACTAAAATATTTGATTTTACATATTCATTAAACCATCAGGGCCCTGGTAATGTCAGAGCTCTGTATTTTTAAAAGCTCATAAACTAATAATAACTCACTGATACATTCAGAGTTTTCTAACTGATTTCTTGCATTTCAATTATATCTAAGTTAAATGGGGCTTCTGACCTAAAATTAATATAAAAAAAAAATTCTAAATGAACCGTAACTCCAAAACTTTAAAGAGGGAATTACAGGCTATGAATGAAACCAAATTTTCTTATTACCTACAAAAAAACCTTAAATGGCAGCACTTGTGCGAGACAAGAAACAAACAGAACAAAAAAATTAGACTAAACACATTATTCTGTTTACCCAAATTTGTACCCCATACTATAAAGGATATTACTCAATTTAAGAATGTAATACTCTACCTTTACTTGTCGAGCTTGGCTGACGACACACGGAAGACTAAAAAGTTGTTGGACAAAGGCCTTCAGTTCTTCCACTGTCAGTTTGGTCCGAGTCCTCCCACTATCAGGGTTCTGCCTGATGTAAAATAATATTGAGACATAAGTAAGAAAACTTCATGGTCATTCTGATATCAAAGGGGCTTCTAATCTCTTTTTAACTCTCACCCAAGCAATCCCAGAATACTAGCATTTGATTAATTCTACTTGCAATGGTAACTGCTTCCAAATTAGGTTTTTAAACTCTGTAGTTAATGGTTCAAAGATTCAACTCTCCAAGTTATACTTCCTTCAATCTTATAAGTATTAAATATTTTATTTATTTACTTATTTATACTTTATTTTAAAGTGAGAGGAGGAAAGAGACTTCCACATGTGCCCTGTCTGGGGCCAATGCTTGAATCAGCCAAGCTATCCTCAGTACCTGAGGCTAACACTTGAACTAATCAAGCTGCTGGCTGCAAGAGAGGAAGAGAGAGAGGAGGAGAAGAAGGGGAAGAGAAGCAGATGGTCCCTTCTCATGTGTGCCCTGATGGGATTGAACCTAGAACGTCTGCATGCCAAGCCAACATTCTAGCCACTGAACAAACTGACCAGGGACAAGCATTAAATATTTTAAATGTTCAGTAAATTTCTCAAAGTAAAATATTAAGTTCACTGATAAAACAGAATCCTCTATCTCAAGAAGCTTAAGATGAGGAATAAGGACATTTAACCTGGCTTAGGAGACAATCAACCATCTGAAACTGATTCAAAATTTTGTTTCTATGTATTAAAAAAAAAAAAAAAAAAAGAGTCCCCCAAAAGTCCCTAAGCTTTGCTGATCAATGTCTCCAAGAAAAGTTTTCTAAAAAAAATGGTAGATAAAAAATGCACAATTAAACGTGAATTGCTATAGAAAAATCCGTTCAGATACAAGAAATCTGTTGGACTGAGTATGAAACAATACTACAGAAAAACGAATTACATTAAATCAAGGGTGCATTCTTCTGTGCTCCTTAATAACAGGTCCCCTGCATCCATCAAGGTTACTCTTTGCTGCCCCCTACCTTCAGCCTACAGTATGATATATTTATTTACAATATGCACAACTATTATGTATCAGGTATTGTTCTAAGCACAAGAAATACAGCAATGAAAAATAAATCCCTGGCATTCTAGTCTAACATACATTCATTCTAGTGGGCTTGGGAAAGAGAGGAAATAGACAATAAGTAACTGTATTAGGATACTATGAGGTGACAAAGCCAGAAGAAAACCAAAGCAGAAAAGAAAAATAAGAAGGTTGCCAGTTTATAAAGGGCAGTCAGAGAAGACCTCTACAAGAATGTGACATCTGACCTAACCAGGTGGTGACACAGTGGATAGAGCATCGGACTGGGATGCAGAGGACCCAGGTTTGAAACCTCAAGGTCGCCAGCTTGAGCATGGGATCACAGATGTGACCCCATGGTCACTGGCTTGAAGCCCAAGGTCACTGGTTTGAAACCTAAGGTCACTGGCTTGTGCAAGGGGTCACACTCACTCTGCTGTAGCCCTCTAGTGAAGGCACATGTGAGAAAGCAATCACTAAATAACTAAGGTGCCGCATGAAGAACTGATGCTTCTGATCTCTCTCCCTTTCTGTCTGTCTGTCTCTATCTGTCCCTCTCTCAGTATCTCTTGCAAAAAAATGAATGTGACATCTGAAAAACACTGGAAAGAAGTGAGGGGACAAGACACCTGGATATCAAGGAAAGAGAATTCCAAGTACAGTGAAGAACAGTGTGAAAGCAATAAGCAGAACACTTCACATGCATGTGAATGTTACAAGAGAATTGTAGAGTGAAACAAGAAAGAAAGGAAGTAAGCCCTGGTTGGCTCAGTGGCAGAGTATTGGCCCGGCATACGGATGTTCTGGGTTTGATTCCTGGCCAGGGCACACAAGAGAAGCGCCCATCTGCTTCTACACCTCTCTCCCTCTCCTTTCTATCTCTCTCTTCCCTTCCTGCAGCCAAGGCTCCATTGGAGTAAAGTTGACCTGGGTGCTGAGGATGGCTCCATGGCCTCTGCCTCAGGTGCTAGAATGGCTCCAGTTGCAACAGAGCAATGCCCCAGATGGGCAGAGGATCACCCCCTAGTGGGCTTGCTGGGAGGATCCCAGTCGGGCGCATGCTGGAGTCTGTCTGTCTCTCTGCCTCCCTGCTTCTCACTTCAGAAAAATACAAAAAAAAAAAAAAAAAAAAAGGGAAGGAAGGAAGGAAGTAGAAGATAAGATTAAGGCATTATTGGAGGAGGGAGGGACATGGACACAAGAGGTCAAAGATGATATAGGGCCTTAAAGGCAAGTTAAAATTTTGGCTTTTACTTTGGAAAAGAAAAATAAGGCCATTAAAGAATTCAACTCTTCATAGTCTTACCTGTGTTTCTGTTTTTTGCTCAGAAGCAGCTGAGCCACAGAAGCACAGGTCTCAGCTTCTTTTACAGCATCCCTGAGTTTTCTAAAGAGATCATTCTCGGGGTATTTCCTATCCTCAGCGTCTTCTAGCATTACTCGTAGTTCAATTAAATCTGTAAAAACAAATAAAAAGATATATACTATGGGCCCTGGCCGGTTGGCTCAGTGGTAGAGCGTCGGCCTGGCGTGCAGGAGTCCCGGGTTTGATTCCCGGCCAGGGCACACAGGAGAAGCTCCCATCTGCTTCTCTACCCCTCCCCCTCTCCTTCCTCTCTGTCTCTCTCTTCCCCTCCCACAGCGAGGCTCCATTAGAGCAAGGATGGCCCGGGCGCTGGGGATGGCTCCTTGGCCTCTGCCCCAGGCGCTAGAGTGGCTCTGGTCGCGACAGAACAACGTCGCCCCCTGGTGGGCGTGCCGGGTGGATCCCGGTCGGGCGTATGCGGGAGTCTGTCTGACTGTCTCTCCTCGTTTCCAGCTTCAGGAAAAAAAATAAAAATAAAAATAAATAATAAATAAATAAATAAATAAAAGATATATACTATGACCGCAGACATAAAAAGTCATTAAAAAATCCTCATTAACCTCTCAAGTGAGTCATCAACCTATTAGCAGAAACATACTACAGGTGAAAAATCTTCAGCAATGCAATAAAAGTTTATTCCTGCCTGACCTGTGGTGACACAGTGGATAAAGCGTTGACCTGGAACACTGAGGTCACCGGTTCAAAACCCTGGGCTTGCCTGGTCAAGGCATATATGGGAGTTGATGCTTCCTGCTCCTCCCCCCTTTCTCTCTCTCTCTCTCTCTCTCATTCTAACTCTCTCTCCTCTCTAAAATGAATAAATAAAAATTTTAAAAAATGTTAAAAAAAAAAAGTTTATTCCTAATTCTTACAGACAATTTATCTCAGGTAAGGTAATTTTTCTTTCTGAATAAGCATTTAATGTTAGTTAACTGCTAACAATGCCTCCCCAAAATATATATCTATTGCAAGTTAATTATCTATCCCATTTTATATAGACTTTTTCACTTAAAAAAAAAAAGATTCTCAAATAGAAAATTAAGACAATCAACTAACTCATTAGTCTCAAATCTCATATGAAGTCTAGAATTTTTGCTTAATGGAGGAAAGATACTTAAAACAAGGCCTCTTTCGAAGTGACAATTTCAGTGTATGCATACAAAAGGGAGAAAACACAACCTTTCTTGTGGTTGAAGTTGGCAGATAATGCTTCTGTAACGCGACTGACCCAAGTGTCATAGGACTGTGCCCTGACTTTCACACCATATAGCAGAGAAGGGAGGTCTTCTAATGGGTAGCGATATCTAAAAATAAAACAAAACGTATGTAAATAAAAACTTCAAAAACCAGAAACAACTGGAAAGTAAACTAAAATTTAAATACAGTCAGCTTAAGGAAAGAACAATGGACAAAGGAATGGGGTCTTGGTACATATAAAGAGAAAATTAAAGAAGCCCACAGAGTTTCAGCACAAGGAGAGATAAGGAACATGTGAAATCCCAACTGATAAACTAATTTCAGCTGCCAAGGTTAGGACTAACCTGAAAGGATTGGTCCTCAAGCAGGGAGGCAGGTAGAAAGGAGTTACCAGCCAAAAAAAAAGGGAAAGGAATTACAAAGAGCGGTATTAACACTTAGTTTAAAAATAAATAAATAAATAAATAAAAGGTAATGGAAGTTTTACAACATATTTCTGTATACCTCAGACATTTCTTCTGCATGGGGCAGGGGCACAGATCTGTTGGATGGTAGAGACACACAAGCCGCTCAGAATTGCAGGAACATGTGAGAGCAGAGAGAAAACATGTGGTTCTGCATGCGGAACACTGTCGCTCATCATCAGGAACAAGTTCAAACACTTCTTCTTCTGACATCAGGACACCCTGAGACATAATTTATGTTATTAGATCAAGTCTTTCTAGTCCTTCAAGCATCAAAGAACTTACTTGTTACATTTTTTTCTAAGGGGAAACCACTACTTTAAGATATAAACATGGGAGGTACAATGGTACTTTATCAAAATACTTTCTAGGCCCTGGCCAATGGCAGAGTGCATAGAGCATTGGCCCAGCATATAGATGTCCTGGGTTTGATTCCAGGTCAGGGCACACAAGAGAAGTGACTATCTGCTTCTCTCCTCCTCCTTCTTCCCTTTCTCTCTCTCTCTTCCCCTCCCATAGACAGTGGCTTGATTGGTTCGGGCAACAGCCCTGGGTGCTGAGGATAGCTCGGTTGGTGCAAGTGTGGCAGCCTCAGGTGCTAAAATTAGTCCTGTTGATTCAAGCACTGGCCTAAGATGGGGATTGCCGCATGGATCCCAGTCAGGGTGCATGCGGGAGTCTGTCTCACTATCACCCCCTCCTTTCACTTAAAAAAAACAACTTTCTAAAAATACTCATTAGTAATTATTTTTAAAAGGGCAAGACTAAACCTTGGTATCTAAGGATTCATACTTGACTGATAAAACTACTAAAAAATGCAAGAAAGTTATTACTACAAAGGTCAAAAGAGTTAGGGAAGTTATAATTGGGAGGTACTTTTGGTGTGGCTGAAAAAGTTCTAGTTCTTGACTAGAGTTGTGACGACAAAAAAGTTTACCATAGAATAATTCATAAAGCCATATATTTGTTTTATGTGGTTTTATCTTCTCTTTAAAACAAGAAAAAATAATCTTTTTTAATCCCCAGGGACAATACACCTTGAACCAGATACATTAGTAACTATAATCTGAATATAACACTAATATATACAAACATATGCAAGGATAAAAAAGTATAAAATTACTTAAACTATGCAAAACACAATATATCTACTTCAGCAATGTAAAAAAAAGCTAATTAGCATGCCAGTTTAAGAAAATAAGAACATTGGAAGGCATTCCATTTAATATACAAGGGCCCCCTTTATGATTTCTACTCACTTGAGCAAGGTACTTATAAACCTAATTACACTACGAGAGCTACCTTTTTTCACTTATGGTGGGAACCTAATCATGTATTCACTGCCACGTACAATCCAGTTTCTTCAATACATTTTGTTTTGATGTTATTTACTCTTACTATACTTTCATATCTTTCCATATTCTCATATTAGCATTTAATATTTTCTCTAAAAATTATTATGAAAAAATGATTCTAAAATTCATTGCAGGTATTTATTAGATTATAAGAATCTAAACAACTAGAGAACATCTGGCAAACAGGGGTTGCTAATGCATCAACCTACAAAGTCCTGACTGCTTCAAGAAATGTTACACTATTTCTTTTTTTTTTTTTTTTTTTTGTATTTTTCCGAAGCTGGAAACGGGGAGAGACAGTCGGACAGACTCCTCCATGCGCCCAACCGGGATCCACCTGGCACGCCCACCAGGGGGCGATGCTCTGCCCCTCCGGGGCGTCGCTCTGCCGCGACCAGAGCCACTCTAGCGCCTGGGGCAGAGGCCAAGGAGCCATCCTCAGCGCCCAGGCCATCTTTGCTCCAATGGAGCCTTGGCTGCGGGAGGGGAAGAGAGAGACAGAGAGGAAGGAGGGGGCGGGGGTGGAGAAGCAAATGGGCGCCTCTCCTATGTGCCCTGGCCGGGAATTGAACCCGGGTCCCCCGCACGCCAGGCCGACGCTCTACCGCTGAGCCAACCGGCCAGGGCTGTTACACTATTTCCAAAGTGTATTCCAAGAACCACCAGGTCCTAGAAGACATTCTGCAAAAAAATAAAGAAATAAATTTTTCTGGGGGAAATGCCATGTATTATATCCCTCCTAACTTAGTAACAATGAAAACAAGTATATTAATGGAACAGAGAAGTTTCATAGTAGAGAATCCCATTTATTTATTTATTTTTATTTTTTAGCAAGGTAGGGGAGAGATAGGCAGAGAAATGAGAAGCATCAGCTCATAGTTGCGGCACTTTAGTTGTTCACTGATTGCTTCTCATACATGCCTTGATTGGAGGAGGGGGCTCCAGCCAAGCCAGTGTCACCTTACTCAAACCAGTGACCTTGGGCTTCAAGCTAGCCACCTAGGAGATCAATCCAGAGACCATCGGGTCATGTCTATGATCCCATTTTCAAGCTGGCAAACCTGTGCTCAGGCTAATGAGCCTATGCTCAAACCGAATGAGCTCATGCTCTAGCTGGCAACCTCAGGGTTTCAAATCTGGGTCCTCAGTGCTCTACCCACTGTGCCACCACCTGGTCAGGCTCCATTTATTTTTTCTTTAACCCACCATTTCCCAAACTTTACCACAGAACAATTTTTCCTTACTCCTTCTGACATATCATATAGCTTATATTAATGAGAATGCACTTTAAAAAAACCATAAATTATCAGGAAGGAATAGAGAAAAAAAGCCAGAGATACAAACTAAAAGGTTATTTGAAATAACCTAGATGAGAAAATTAAGTAATGGAAAGAATGGTAGCAATAAAGAAAAAGAGGAGAGAGGGAAGAGCAATAAGAGACATTGCCAAAAGAAACAAACAAAAACCCTAAAAACTTAAAACCAGCTAACAGGTGACTATGACAAAGATAGATGAGTCATGATCTTAGCATTTATAGAGATTGACAATTAGAAAAGGAAAGTGGTTTATACGGGTGAGGAAGAGAGGACATTCTATTTTAGAAGCTGACGACAGAAATCAAAATATAAATGTACGATAATCACGTAGAGACACATTACAAATGGATGACTGGAATATCATCTCTTTTAAAATGACAATTCTTGTGTTTGCATAAAATAGAAGGAAACATCAAGAGGTGAGAAGTAAAACCACAAGATAATAGCTGAAAGAAACTTAAAATCCAAAGAATAGCTAAGAATTCCTTGAAAAGGATCAAAGGCTAACCTCTACAAACAATGGCAGTTAAGGAAGATGAGGAAAATAATAACTACAAGTGATTTTCAAGTGTTAGGAGAGGCTGAAGAAACAAAGCCAGGGGGCTGAGAGTTCCAAACAAGATAAATCCAAAGAGGCCCACACCAAGACACATCGTAATTAAAATGACAAAGGTTAAAGACAAAGAATCATAGAAGCTGCAAATGAAAGACACCTACAAGGGAGGACCCATAAAACTGTCAGCTGATTTCTCAATAGAAACACTTCAGGACAGAAGTGATTGGCATAAATATTCAAGTGACAAAAAGCAAGGACCTACAAACAAGACTATTGTACCCAGCAAGGCTTTTATGTTTAAAATTGAAGGTGAAATTAATAGCTTCCCAGACATGAAAACACTAAAGGGGTTTGTTACCACCAAACCAGTATTACAAGAAATGTTAAAAGTATTCCTTAAGAAGAAACAGAGGCACATAGTTATAAAGAATAAAATGGCAATAAATGCATACCTATCATAATCACTTTAAATGTAAACAGCTTAAATGCTCCAAACAAAAGACACAGATAAAAAAACAAGATCCATATTTATGCTGCCTAAAAGAGACCCACCTTAGAATTAAAGATACACACAGACCAGAAATAAGATGGAAAAGATATTTTACATAAATGGAAATAAAATAAAAAAAGCTGAGCCCTGGCCATTTGGCTCAGTGGATAAGAGCATCAGCCCAGCATGTGGACATCCGGGCTTTGATCCCCAGTCAGGGCACAGATGAGAAGTGACTACCTGTTTCTCTTACTTTTTTTTCCCCCTTCTCTCACTCTCTACCCCTCTCGCTGTCAGTGACTCCACTGGTTTGAGCACTGAGCACTAAGGATAGCTTGGTTGGTCTCAGTGACGGCTTCACGTGCTGAGGATAGCTCAGCCGATTTGAGCATCGGCCCCAGATGGGGGTAGCTAAGTGGTTCCCAGTCAGGGCACATGCAGGAGTCTATCTCTCCTCCTCTAATTAAAAAAAAAAAAAGTGGCTCTGGCCGGTTGGCTAAGTGGTAGAGCGTCGGCCTGGCGTGCAGGAGTCCCGAGTTTGATTCCCGGCCAGGGCACACAGGAGAAGCGCCCATCTGCTTCTCCACCCCTCCCCCTCTCCTTCCTCTCTGTCTCTCTCTTCCCCACCCGCAGCTGAGGATCCATTGGAGCAAAGTTGGCCCGGGTGCTGAGGATGGCTCCATGGCCTCTGCCTTAGGTGCTACAATGGCTCTGGTTGCAACAGAGCAACGCCCCAGATGGGCAAAGCATCGCCCCCTGGTGGGTATGCCTGGTGGATCCTGGTCAGGCGCATGCGGGAGTCTGTCTGACTGCCTCCCCGTTTCCAACTTCAGAAAAATACAAAAAAAAAAAAGTAAGTAGATTAGCATCTCCCTGTAAGGAATGTGAGTGAGGTAGGATGGGACAAGAAAGAAAGATCACAAAGGGGCATAAGGAAACTTCTAAAAGTGATTATGTTCTTTATCTGGGTATCAACAAAGATTTCATGGATATATACATAGTCAAACATAAAATTATACACTATAAAAATGTGTCATTTATTGTATGCCAATTACATCTCAACAAAGCTGTTTTAAAAATGGAAACAAAGCCCTGGCAGGATGGCTCGGTTGTTAGAGCATTGTCCCGAAGCACAGAGGTTGCTGGTTTGACCCCTGGTCAGGGTACATACAAGAGCAGACTCAGGTTCCTGTCTCTATCTCTCCCTTCCTCTCTCTCTCTAAAATCAATAAAATAAACATTAAAACCTAATAAACAAAAACAATATCTAAGAAGAAAAGGTAGGCTGTGTAAAACAGAAGGAAGGAAGCATATCAAACACCAGTGAGACTAACTATGAAAGGTAGGGTTAGGGAGAATGTGCCAAGATGAGGCTGCAGACAGATTTTCTCACATATTTCCCATTTCAATGTGATAAATGTTTACTTTATTTTAAGCATTCAAAATCCCAACCCTTGGTTATTCAGTTCTTTCTGCTCATCACATTACTTAGAAGGGAAAGGGAGACATGACAGATTAATTTACAAATTATATTTCTGGAAACTGACAGTTTGTAATCACCAGAAATACAACTTTCATTCAATCACAAAATTCAGAAAAGGATTTGAACTTCCTTGTTTAAAGAAATACTACTACATGTAAGAGATTTAAAAAAAATAAGTGTATACTTGCCTGACTGGTGGTGGCACAGTGGATAGAGTATCACCCTGGGATGATGCTAAAGTCCCAGTTTCAAAACACCAACGTTGCTTTCTTGAGCGCCGGCTCACCTGGCTTGAGTGCAGGGTCGCCGGCTTGAGCATGGGATCACTAACAGGATCCCATGGTCACTGGCTTGAAGCACAAAGTTGCTGGCTTGAGCAAGGGGTCACAGGAGTGGCTGCAACCCTATCCCCACCCCCAGTCAAGGCACATATGAGAAGAAATTAGTAAACAACTAAAGTAATGCAACTACAAATTGATGCTTCTCATCTGTCTCCCTTTCTCTCTCAAGAGAAAAAAAAGAAACCTTTCCAAATTAGTGATTTGTACGTTCAACTTCTAGAGAGATCAAAGATGAAATGAATTTTTGATAGGTTCAATTTTTTGTATCCCATAAGCAATATCAAATGTAAGAAACGTGCTCAGGCCTGACCTGTGGTGGCGCAGTGGATAAACATCGACCTGGAACTCTGAGGTCGCCGTTTCAAAACCCTGGGCTTACCTGGTCAAGGCACATATGGAAGTTGATGCTTCCTGCTCCTCCCCATTTCTCTCTCTCTCTTTCTCTAAAAATGAATAAATAAAATCTAAAAAACAAAAGAAAGAAATGTGCTCAGCACACTCACCATTTGAACAACAGACTCCCTTAACCGTGTCTCTTCTTCAGTCATCAGAGTCAATTCTTTGCACACCATGGCAGCCAGCCCCACATCTAAGCATTCTGGATCTGCTGCCATTTTGAAAATAAGTTCCTCATGTGAAAAGACACAATGGCGCCTTAGCCGTCGGTAATGACTGACACACTGACGTCCAACGGGCAACTGAAAACAGGACAAGATTCTCAAATTAAATTACTTGCTTATATGCCCATTTGCTTCTCCACTCCCCCCCCCCCTTCCTCTCTGTCTCTCTCTTCCCCTTCTGCAGCCAAGGCTCCATTGGAGCAAAGATGGCCTGGGCGCTGAGGATGGCTCTTTGGCCTCTGCCCCAGGCGCTAGAGTGGCTCTGGTCGCGACAGAGCGACCCCCCGGAGGGGCAGAGCATCACCCCCTGGTGGGCAGAGCTTCGCCCCTGGTGGGCATGCCGGGTGGATCCCGGTTGGGTGCATGCGGGAGTCTGTCTGACTGTCTCTCCCCATTTCCAGCTTCAGAAAAATACAAAAAAAAAAAAAATTACTTGCTTATAGCATTTTCCAAAACAGAACCACTATTTACCCTTCAGATCTTCTCTTTTATTATAAAGAAGACAGAATAACAAACTCCATTTGAACATAAGAGGTAACTATAAATAAAATTTTATGGCCTGTAGAAGTTCTCTTTTCATAGTTTTGAGGTGCTAAGCTTCCGGCATAAGTGCTGATTTTCTACTCACATGTACATCAAGAAGTATGAATTTCTTGATATATATATATATAAATGAGGTAGCAAATTCTCTTAGACCAGTCTAACACAAAACTACCATTATGAGAAAAAAATAAAAAGAAATTGAGGCTAAAAAGGGTTAAGTGGACATATTCATCTTTGAAGTTTCCACAAAACAAAGGAACACATATTTAAAAGTAAAAAAAAATTTTAATTTTAAAAAAAAGGAGGAAGGGAGATAGGGAAAGGAAGTATTACTTAAGCAATTTACATTGACTGACTTAATTTTTTAAATAACCACCAATGCAAAAATTCATTTAGATTTTTGCATCCAGGAATTCTTTTAAAAACAACTAGTCTAGTCCAGAGAATTCAGTATGAAATGAGAGTATGATTATATACTTTATTTTCCCTAAGTGAAATAAATTACTAAATAATCACTCTTCATAAATCAGCAGATACACTATGTAAGATGAATTCTAAAAATTTATTTAACCATCAAGCTTTCAACCAAATAATAATATTGCTAAATTATACACACACATACAATCTCTCTTAACTTCCTTCCTATACTCAAGTTGAAAATTTGGAGTGGCTAAAGTTTTTGTTTGTATTTGAAAACTGTAATGTAAAATAGGAAAAATAAGAAAATGGGCCTCTAAGGACCATATAGAATTCACCTCCATTTTCAGAAAGAAATCACAAGTATCACAGTACAAGAGTATAAGACTATCTCTGAATCAAGCAGTATTTTCATACTCTTCCAAAGAAACAATCTTTCTCAAGAAAATATAAATATTCAACTTATGATTAGCACAAGTATTTATCTATTAATGACATACAACTCTTTCACTTCGTCAATCTTATTTACTCTTTAAATATTTCTTATATTGCCTTACTTAGTACAAGGGCAAGAAAGAAAAAAACTGAGATTTGCAGTAATTAACTCCTAGAACATGTAAGGAAGCCACATAAAACAGCTGATTATTCATTTTTGACTAATAAAAACTAGTACTATCACTTTATATTCCAGATATAAAGCTGCTATAACTTTTCATTTATATCAAAACCTTCCTCTAAAGAATATCAAGAGCTTTCACATATATAATTTTACTTGTTTAGTTATTAACTGAACCATATCATCTTTACATACCAGGTAAAAAAAAGTAGGTCCAGTGAAATTTAAAAAGCTGCCCAAGCGAGCAAATTAAAGGCAGAAACCATGTCCTACTCATCTCTGAATCATCTCCATTTCTTGCCCTACACCTAACCAAGGAGCAAGTAAATCATAAACACTCATTTTAAATGTTAGGTGAATTTTTTAAATAGAGCTAAAACCCAAGGCAAAGTCCCAAGTTTGGTCTTGCTCTTGCTGCTTCCTAAGCCTAATAAGAAAAAAGTTTAAAATTACTAGCTCAAATAAGATTGTTCGTTATTTCATTCATTAGACAAGAAAATAAAAATGGTTAATCATAAAATTTAATAAATTAAGGTATCCACAGGAAATATCAGATCCAGTTAATACTAAAAAATGTCCCCCAGAATGTTAAGGAGTGACAGAAAAATATCACTAAAAAAATTTAAAGAGCGTGTTATAAATTTGCAGTCTTTCGCCAACCAACATGACATAATTATAACTGAATATTTTTTATAATTACCTTATACAAAAGCAAAATAGCAATCACTGGCATTATCATTTACACAGAAGTACAGCTCATAGCGATGTCAACATTACAGTTACTCTTAAAAATAAATTTTTAAAAAGGAAATTTAAAAAACATAAAATGGCAATAAAATCATCGAACTGTCCATCAGAAAATAATAAAGAAGTATTTTAAAATAAAAGCAGAGCTAGATATTAGAAAATATGGTAGAATTAATTCTTGAGATCTGGTCATCTTTTTAAAATTCAAAAGTGCTAGAGAAAGCAAAGACTAGAGGAAACATCTTCTCTAAGAATGGACCATTTAAAACCCAAACAGAACAGGTAAAATAATGAGTGAACAAGAAGTAAAGAACTATAAAATCTATCAAATAAAAACCATAATGGAGTTTGACCAATGGTGGTACAGTGGGAAGAACATTGACCTGGGATGCTGAGGTCCCAGATTCAAAACCCCAGGGTCACCAGCTTGAGTGCAGGGTCGCCAGCTTGAACGTGGAATCATCGATATGATTTCATGATCACTGGCTTAAACCCAAGGTCACTGGCTTAAGCAAGGGATCACTGACTTGGCTGAAGTACCCCAGTCAAGGCATGTATGAGGAGTAATCAGTGAACAACTAAAGTGATGCAATGACAGGTTGATGCTTCTCATCTCTCCCTTCCTGTCTGTCTCCTTCTCTTTCTCTCACTTAAAAAACCCATAAAACAAAACAAAAAAAACCCCACCAGAATGGAAACTCAACTTTCTAAATTACCATAGCCACTCCAATCTCTACTGATATATTCATAACCCTACCCTGCCCCGCTAAGTAAATATGGCAACTAAGATGCATTTTCCAGGGATGTTAGTAGACGTACAACATCTACTTGCTATAGAACAGACCCAGTCAGCAGTACAGAAGTTCACAGCTTCAGCGAAGTTGTAGCCCTGATTAAATCCAGAATGATAGGCACGAGGAAATGTCACAACAAACTCGCCAGCACACTGATTGGTCCTGTACACCTAAATGAAAATTCAAGACAGTGATATAAAACAAAATAAAAACAAAAAAGGGAGACAGATTTGATCAGTTTCAAAAGCATTTTCTAAAATTAAAAACAATAAAGCACTATATACATCAGAAAAAAATATCAAGTTTCAGAAGCAGCCAGAATTCCATCTTCTTAAAATAGTCACTGATAACAAGTTATATTTCACGACAAAATTAGCAACCAAAAGAAATGCTCAAAGAAAATGTTACACTTACTGAGCTACTTACTAGTTTCTTACCTTGATATAATTTTTACAATTAAAAGAATTTAAATCCTCTTCCTCCTACTCTTGGATTTTTGAAAATGATATAATTGATTAGCTCACAGGTAATATGGAGATGTCCCCCAAACCAGTTTCCTAAACTTCACTTCACTTTAAAATATTATGTATTTTTTTGCCTGACCAGGTGGTGGCGCAATGGATAAGAGCATTGGTCAAGGACGTGGAGGAGCCAGGTTTGAAACCCCGAGGTCGCCAGCTTGAGCACAAGCTCACCAGCATGATTGTGGGGTCGCTGGCTTGAGCATGGGATCATAGACATGACCCCATCCATGGTCTCTGGCTTGAGCCCAAAGGTTGCTAGCTTGAGCAAGGGGTCACTTGCTCTGCTGTAGCCCCCAGGTCAAGGCACATATGATAAAGCAATCAATAAATTACTAAGGTGCCACAAGGAAGAATTGATGCTTCTCGTCTCTCTCCCTTCCTGTCTGTCTACCCCTATCTGTTCCTCTCTCTGACTCTCTGTTTCTGTCAAAAATATATATATATTATGTATCTTTTTGAAAAATCCCAGATTCTAGTATAAATTCACTGTATAAAGACAAAGTAACACTCCTACTAATCTAGCTTAGATAAGGTAATGAATATTTGACTATATGTAACAAACTTATCAAATTTATACTTTATCAGGTGTTAGTAGCTTAAATATAATAATTTTAAAAACTGAGTTGAAAAGTAGAAAAAGTATTCATATATGTTTACTTCATTGTCTTATATAGGGAAAAAAGCTGTAAAATCTTTATATGAAATATGATCTCCAAAATAATAAGCATTAGTTATTAGAACTACCAAGTAAAACACTCTGATTAAATAGGGATAATAAAGAATATACAATTTTTGTTAAAATCAAGATATAATGGCTTACTGAAAACAGAAGGCTATTTTAATAGCTATACATAAAGCATTTTTTGTACTTTAACATCTCTTTTTTAACTCAATAGATACCGCTCCCTTCATAGTATAAATTCTAATTTAGATAGATGACATGACCCTTTACTTCCAAGTACAAGACAAAGCATTTGTTGCTACTCTAATCAAAGCTAAATTCAAAATACTAAAGAAAGACGCAAAAAGACTCACAGGCACACCATGCTCCATTAGCACATTGGGGTTCATGATGGTGACTAACTGATGTAGAAGATCAGGCTGGGATTCAAATAACTCAGGAGCCAGCTCCCTCATCACCTCCTCCAGTTGTTCTGCTGCATGAGATGGCACACCATACCATGTCTTTGGTTCCCCCCTAGGAAAATAAATAAATGTTTAGCTAGGTAGAATATGGTGCCAGTGAGGCAGGGTCTCTGATTCAAATACATTGAATTATAATTAATTGTCTTGTTTCAGTCACAGACTATACACCCTGAATCCCGGCAACCATCTCACAAATCTGTGCTATTGTTTGTAACAGATACATACTTTTCACTATTAAAAAGGCAATTCAAAACACGTGAACTCTTTAAAATGCATCAGTAAATAGTATCTTCAAGCAGGAAAGACGCCACATGAAAAATATACACTGCTCCAAAGTATACTGATATACTTCCTTTATTCACAGTCCATTGAACATTCTAATTATCCCTGCAATGATCAACGTAAAAGTCAATATTCTCTAGAGCAGTGGTCCCCAACCTTTTTTGGGCCTCAGACTGGTTTAATGTCAGAAAATATTTTCACGGACTGGCCTTTAGGGTAGGACGGATAAATGTATCACGTGACCGAGACAAGCGTCAAGAGTGAATCTTAGACGGATGTAACAGAGGAAATCTGGTTATTTTTAAAAAATAAAACATCATTCAGACTTAAATATAAATAAAACAAAAATAATGTAAGTTATTCATTCTTTCTCTGCGGACTGGTACCAAATGGCCCACGGACCGGTACCAGTCTGCGGCCCGGGGGTTGGAGACCACTGCTCTAGAATACCTTTATATAACTTCACTGAATTCAATTTTACTATACAAGGAAATAAACCAAGGCTAGAAATTGTTGAAACCTTGAATAGAGTTCTATTTATAAATCCTAAAGACCAAGAATTTGGCATCATTAATGTACTAGGCTTTAGTGCACTAGAGTTCATTAATAATACCAAGTTGTACTCCTAGCAAATAGATTTATTTACTCCTGTTATTTACAGAATAGCTGAATTTCTAAGATTTTATTTACTGATTTTAAGAGAAAGGAGAGACAGAGAGAAATGGGCGGAGGAGCAACAAGCATCAACTTATAGTAGTTGCTTCTCCTATGTGCACTGACTGGGCAAACCCTGGGTTTCAACCTCAGCATTCTAGATTGATGCTGTATCCATTGTGCCACCACAGGTCAGGATGAATTTCTTAATACTAATACAATTCATAGTTTTGTCTCTAATAGAACTCACTGTAATGATGAAAATGTTCTATATCTGTACTGGGCCATACAGGGTCCCCTCATCTCAGGTGACTATAAAGCACTTGAAATATGGTTGGTGCAATTCAGGAAATTTTAATTTTACTTAATCTTAACTAATTTAAATAGCCACATGTGGCTAGTGGCTATAACAATACAAAGCACAGTGATAAACTAGACAATAAAAATCACTAGAGTTTTTCACTGCATAGTGTGATCTTAGTAGTTTTCAAATGGAAAAAATATCCTTTAGTTAGGATAATACTAAACAAGGAACTAGGTAAGCTGTGGGTGAGATATAAAAAAAAATTTAGCAAAAGAATTTAATGACTATACATGTAACTTAGACATTTTTATAGGAAATGTTATTTAATTTTTTTTTTTTTTTTTTTTTTTTTTTTTCATTTTTCTGAAGCTGGAAACGGGGAGAGACAGTCAGACAGACTCCCGCATGCGCCCGACCAGGATCCACCCGGCACGCCCACCATGGGGCGACGCTCTGCCCACCAGGGGGCGATGCTCTGCCCATCCTGGGCGTCGCCATATTGCGACCAGAGCCACTCTAGCACCTGGGGCAGAGGCCACAGAGCCATCCCCAGCGCCCGGGCCATCTTTGCTCCAATGGAGCCTTGGCTGCGGGAGGGGAAGAGAGAGACAGAGAGGAAAGTGCGGCGGAGGGGTGGAGAAGCAAATGGGCGCTTCTCCTGTGTGCCCTGGCCGGGAATCGAACGGAAATGTTATTTAAAAGAAAAAAATCAGGCCCTGGCCGGTTGGCTCAGCGGTAGAGCATCGGCCTGGCGTGTGGGGGACCCGGGTTCGATTCCCGGCCAGGGCACATAGGAGAAGCGCCCATTTGCTTCTCCACACCCCCCTCCTTCCTCTCTCTCTCTCTCTTCCCCTCCCGCAGCCAAGGCTCCATTGGAGCAAAGATGGCCCGGGTGCTGGGGATGGCTCCTTGGCCTCTGCCCCAGGCGCTAGTGGCTCTGGTCGCGGCAGAGCGACACCCCGGAGGGGCAGAGCATTGGAGGGGCAGAGCATCGCCCCCTGGTGGGCAGAGCGTTGCCCCTGGTGGGCGTGCCGGGTGGATCCCGGTCGGGCGCATGCGGGAGTCTGTCTGACTGTCTCTCCCCGTTTCCAGCTTCAGAAATATACACACACACAAAAAAAAATCATTTGAAAATTTCAAATACATATGGTTTAGTCAGATCTGAAATATATATGAATTTTAAATATCCTTCTTTACATTTCAAAAGATATGCCAAAGTAATTTTCATGTACACCAAACATATATCATTTGATCTAAAACTCTAACTTCTGGGCATGCACATACTTTAAAAGGGAAAGTGTCTGAGATGTACCTTTAGACCACTACACTTCTCTCCTTAATATATTATCCTACTTTTGGATAAGAAATACCTTTTTTTTTTTTTTTTACTGGATAGGAAATACTTTTAAATTCAGCTCTCCCTAGTATATCACCTAGTACTATTAAACTTTTAAAAAGGTTACCAAGTATATATGCTGTTATCAAAGATTGTACATACCAGTGCAAATAATTAATGGAATAACTCCAGTGATCTTCAATGTGCCAGCAAAAAGAAGAGAAGCACATTCCCACATAGAGCCATGGCACTTTCATACCAGAGATGTCTACATTAATATGTGCAAGAACAGACTGCTCTAAGACAGGCATATTATTCAAGTTCCAACCAGAAAGCGCATATTCCTATAAAGAAAAATAATGTAAATGAATAGATCAGAATGACCAGTGCCCAACACATATCTTAAGGGAGTCTTCAAAAAAAAATAACAATTGTATATTTATAGTATGCTAGTCCATAGAATCCGTTCTCTTTGCTCTATAATACATGTAACTGATATACCTAAATAAGTCCTATTTCCTTATGTAGGTGGCATTCAGCTTTCTTTTAAATTATTTCATATATCTCTGGTTCATTCTGAAGAATATAAACAAAGTTTTTTATTACTCCCCTCAGCTTACCAGTAAAATAATGTGAGACTCATTTTAATAGGTCACTATTATAGTTCTACTTTATCCTCAGTGGCTTAACTTCCCAAAATGTCTATCACTATATTTTTAGAATTCTGCCAGATAACAAGGATATAATGATACATAATCCAGAATTTGTGGCAACACTGAAGACTGAGATGATGCTGAAAGTCACTACCACCCCCCCCACCACAGACTCATCCAGAAATATTAGATAAAGTATAACAATAAATAATTTGTCTCATAGACGAATTCAAAAGAATTCATTAATTCTGTTTCCAGAAACAATAAAAGGAAGCAAAACCAGAATAAAAAAGGAAAGCATTGCCTGACCAGGCAGTGGCGTAGTGGATGGAGCGTTGGACTGGGATGCCAAGGACCAAGGTTCGAGACCCCAAGGTTGCCAGCTTAAGTGCGGGCTCATCTGGTTCGAGCAAAACTCACCAGCTTGGCCTCAAGGTCGCTGGCTTGAACAAGGGGTTATTTGGTCTGCTGAAGGCCCACAGTCAAGGCACATATAAGAAAGCAATCAATGAACAACTAAGGTGTTGCAACGAAAAACTGATAACTGATGCTTCTCATCTCTCTCCGTTCCTATCTGTCTGTCCCTATCTATCCCTCTCTCTGACTCGTGTCTCTAAAAAAAAAAAAAAAAAAAGGCATTGTTTTCATAGAGGTTTCTAACTAAATATAAGCACTGCACAATTAATTGCAAACACCTACCCTAAAGCCATACAAGATAAAGACTTAAAGTTCGCATTATTGTGGAGAGCAGTTCTCAAATCAGTGTCTACGGAGCCCAAGACTATTTCAGGGGATCTGCAAAGTCTAACTATTTTCATATTAATTCTAAAACGTCATTTGCCTTTTCACTATCATTCTTACAGGAATATAATGTGAGTTTTCCAAAGGATATGTGACATATATCATAACAACCAAACATAAAAAACAGATAACAGAATCCAACTACCTCCCATTGGAAGGTTGGTAACTGTTGAACACGAATGCCAGGTACTGAAGGAGGAAGAGAAGTGCATTACCATGTTTACTTTTATACATCTGAGACTTTCTATCATATAAGGTTTTAAAATACACCCCTCAAACCTGACCAGTGGTGGTACAGTGGATAGAGCATTAACCTGGGATGCTGAGGTTTCAGGTTCAAAACCCCGAGGTTGCCGGCTTAAGCATGGGCTCATCCAGCTTGAGCACGGGGTCGCCAGCTTGAGTGTGGGGTCATTAACATGACCCCATGGTTTCTGGCTTGAGCCCAGAGGCCACTGGCTTGAAGTCCAAGGTCACTGGCTTGAGTAGGGGGGCAGGTATTGGCTCAGCTGGAGGCCTCCTATCAAGGCACTTATAAGCAGTCAATAGGCCCTGGCCAGTTGGCTCAGTGGTAGAGCATTGGCCTGGCGTGCAGAAGTCCTGGGTTCGATTCCAGGCCAGGGCACACAGGAGAAGCGCTCATCTGCTTCTCCACCCCTCCCCCTCTCCTTCCTCTCTGTCTCTCTCTTCCCCTCCCACAGCGAGGCTCCATTGGAGCAAGGATGGCCCGGGCGCTAGGGATGGCCCTTGGCCTCTGCCCTGGGCGCTGGAGAGGCTCTGGTCGCGACAGAGCGACGCCCTGGAGGGGCAGAGCATCGCCCCCTGGTGGGCAGAGTGTCGCCCCCTGGTGGGCGTGCCGGGTGGATCCTGGTCGGGCGCATGTGGGAGTCTGTCTGACTGTCTATCCCCGCTTCCAGCTTTAAAAAGAATATAAAAAAAAAAAAAGCAGTCAATAAAGAACTAAAAGTGCCACAACTGCCAGTTGAAGATTCTTACCATGCTCTCTAAAACAATAAAATAAATAAAAAATAGAACTCTCAGCATTAAGAGCTTAAATAGCCAAATCTGAAGAGATAATCTATGAGCTAGACAAATTTGAGGATATCATCCATAATGTAAAACAAATGAAAACTATAAATGTGTAATGAAGAGTCACAGAGGATAAAATAAGAATGTTCAACAAAGGTTAAACTAGGAATTCCAATAAAAAAATAATAAAGAGATAGGATTCTTACTCAAACGGCTTAAAAATAAAGAGGATTTCAAAAAATACTATTCAATACATTTTTTAGTTAGTTGATTAGCTGGGTGGCTGAAAACATAACGAATCTAGTTGAAGAAACAAGCCTACATACAAAAGTTCCAAGACAAGGCAAGATATATTAAACTCCAAATGTAGACAAAAGAATACATTTTACAGTTCTTCAGAGGACAACAAAATAGTAATCATTATGGGTTTGGATTGTTAAGAAAAGTTCATGAAAAATGATGAGCCTGAATAGAGCTTGAAAGTGTAGATAAGATTTGAAGGTAAATGACAGAGAGAATTCACTGGTCTGGTGGGTGAAGGGGGTACAGTAGAATAGTCATACTCAGTCATATAAAAAATTACGACTAAAAAAGAAGATTGGATCTTTAATCTTAATTTTCAAACTAAGAAGCTTAAGTTTCATCTTACACTCAAGAGAAATAAAATAAACACATTTACATATTTTTAAGCTTTTGATTATATAAAACTTCAATATAAACAAAAGTAGACAGGTTTAGATAATGAAAGTGCAAAGACCTATCAGACAGGTTTAGATAATGAACATGGAAAGACCTATCAATCTTAAAATTTTAAGTGAAATAAAAACATGAGAAAGAGTACAGAGAAAAGCAGTGAGCAAAAAATAGTTAACAAGCCCTGGCCGGTTGGCTCAGTGGTAGAGTGTCGGCCTGGCATGTGGAAGTCCCGGGTTTGATTCCCAGCCAGGGCACACAGGAGAAGCGCCCATCTGCTTCTCCACCCCTCCCCCTCTCCTTCCTCTCTGTCTCTCTCTTCCCCTCCCGCAGCCAAGGCTCCATTGGAGCAAACATGGCCCGGGCGCTGGGGATGGCTCCTTGGCCTCTGCCCCAGGTGCTAGAGTGGCTCTGGTCGCGGCAGAGCGACGCCCTGGAGGGGCAGAGCATCGCCCCCTGGTGGGCAAAGCGTCGCCCCCTGGTGGGCATGCCGGGTGGATCCCGGTCGGGCGCATGCGGGAGTCTGTCTCTCCCGGTTTCTAGATTCGGAAAAACACACACACACACAAAAAAAAGTTAACAAAGGAGGCATAAAACTGTTATCCTTCAAAAAGCCTGCTTTAAGTTTGGCCCTTGGTTGGAAACTTACAGGGTAAATGGTTCCCTACATTGATCAAGTGGCTCACAGGGAATCGTCTGTACAATGTGGTTTATGCATACTTGTTTCCTTCCAGGAGTCTGAAATTTCGCTGTTTTAGGCAGAGGGTACCTATGTCACAGCCTCCAATAAAAACCTTGAGCACTGAGTTGCTAATGAGCTTCATGGTAGGCAACTCACTGTCAATCTGATACTGAAGTAACTAAGTGCATCCTGTGTGACTCCATTGAGAGAGGATGCTAAAAGATTATTCCTGGTTTTCTCTGGACTTTGACCAGGCATCTTTTCCCTTTGCTGATTTTGCTTTTGTACTCTTTCACTGTAGTAAGTCATAACCATGAGTCCCCTAGAAAATCAATGACCTGTGGTAGTGCAGTGGATAAAGCATCAACCTGGAATGCCAAGGTCGCCGGTTCAAAGCCCCAGGCTTGTTCGGTCAAGGCACTTACAAGAAGCAACTACTAGGAGCTGATGTTTCCCACTCCCCCCCCTACCCTTTCTTTCTCTCTCTCTTTCCACCCCTTCCCTCCTCTCCTCTCTAAAATCAATAAATAAAATCTTAAAAAAAAAAAAGAAAAAAAGTAAATCACTAAGTCTGGAGATGTTCTTAGAGACCCCCAACACAAGTGACCATTCTGTAAGACCATGGCAATCATCCCAACATAATATGATAGGAACAAGACGAGGACGATAGTAGTGAGAATGAAAAAAAGGCCACTCCTACAGAAAATAATTAAAAATGGTTAACAGGATTCAGTCAGTGATTTAATATGGAACAAGGATAAGAAGAAAACAATGTTCCAAAGGTTCCAAATTCTATGCTCTCTTTATTTCTCAGAAGCCCTGTTTGTAGAACACACTGTATTCATAAGACAAACGTATTAACTTCAAAAGTACTTTTCCACTAAGTTATGATACCAAAAAAGCATGCTATCAGATACCACAAGACCAACCCATACAGAAGTTCAATACAAATGTACAATTCCTGGTGAAAACTAGTAGTTATCTATTATTCTAACAGAGTCTATTTCAGAAGACAGTAACAAACTGACATAAAATATAAGTATAAAAAGTATTAAAATTTTATACACACTTTCTAATTAATTCTTACAATCCTTTTGTGATAATTGGGTTCTCATTCCAACCTTCAACACAAAAATAGAATTCTGAGTTAAACATTATTGCTTAGAAAATAAACAGCAAATCCATGATCCAATCTAAGGGAAAAAAGCTGCACCATTCTCTACATTCTTACATGAAGGTAAATGATGCAAAAGCAGAAGTAAAGGGATATTCATAAAAAATTCAAACATAAAAAAAGTTAATATTTACATTATTAATATCAGTTACTTAGGATAACTAAATCTTTAAAAACCCTGTGACCTTATCTCTAAAATTGGAAGATGTAAATATCTATTCAACTTAAAAATTCAGAACAGAAGAAAATTTCATAAAAAGGTCAGAGCTGTAAAATGAAGTTTCTTCCCAATAATTAAGTAACTGTCTACCACTTGCCAATAGAAAGGTATGAAGAAATCCAGATTAATGCAATTCTTTATACTTGTACAAACCAGATTTTATTCAGTGATACTGAACACATTCACATTCCAGCACTGAACCCTTCATATAAAAACCACTCATATATAAATTATGTCCTCCACCCATTATAATTATTCTCTTTCTCCTCTAATAAAACCCAGGGTCTGTTCTCAAATCAATATTATCATAATCTGATTATCCTAAACTTGTGTTCTACCATCACAGAAGGAAAAAAAAAAATCAACAATGCTAAAATAATGAAAAAGCCAAAAGACACAACTTTTGATCATTAAAAAGAGAAACTACATTCAGCACATATTAAGAACTCAGATATTTCTGAATGAATGGCTAGCATAACAAAAAATGAGATGGTATCATGAATAAACTGGGCAAGTAATGCTATAAGGAACTGAGATGGAATGGACACAGCATGAAGGACCTTAAAAAATAAAAAAAAAGTTAAGCCAGGTATAGAACCAGTAAGTAGTATACTCCCAGTTTTGTTTTTAAAAAAACATGTAATTCTGTATGCATGATATGTAATTGCTTGTATGTAACACTTATCTTGAAAGATACACCAAAAGATGAGACAGAATCTTTCTCTGTCAGATTGTAAATCTGGGTAAGAGCGAAACTTCTAATTGTAAAGGACTTCCAACAATGGTAATTAATATGAAAAGGTTGGGTAATTCCTCTTTATAGAAAACAAGGATAAATGTGGACAAAATAATCAAAACAATTTCAGGGCACTAGAAATTAACTAAAGGCAAAAAACAAATTGAAAGCATTTACTTTTTATTTTCCCCCTTAAGTGAGAAGCAGGATGAGAGACAGACTCTCACATGCACCCTGACCCTGGTCCACCCGGGAAGCTCTCTGTAGGGTGATGCTCTGCCCAACTGGGGCCGTTGCTCCGTTAGCAATTGTGCTATTTTAGCACCTGAGGCAAGGCCATGGAGCCATCCTAAGCACCCAGGGCCAACTTGCTCCAACTGAGCCATGGCTGCAGGAGAGAAAGAGAGAGAGACAAGGGTGAAAAGCAGATGGTTGCTTCTCCTGTGTGCCCTGACTGAGAATCGAACCTGGGATATCCACACCCTGGGCCAACTGGCTCGAGCAAGGGGTTACTCGGTCTGCTGAAGGCCCGCGGTCAAGGCACATATGAGAAAGCAATCAATGAACAACTAAGGAGTCCCAACGAAAAACTGATAATTGATGCTTCTCATCTCTCTCTGTTCCTGTCTGTCTATCCCTATCTATCCCTCTCTCTGACTTTCTCTCTGTCCCTGTAAAAAATAAATAAATAAAAAATAAAATAAAAAAACCCAAAGGACTTAAAATATTATTATGAAAAATATCTAACACCAAAAGTAAGTCATAAAGGAAGAACAGGAAAAAAAGACAAGACAGAAAATAGCAATATGGCAGACATAAATTAACCACATCAATAACTGCATTAAATGTAAATGGCCTAAACACTCAAAGGTGGCATCAGACTAGATTTAAAAAGCAAGATCCAAATCATACGCTGCCTACAAGAGTCAACACTTCAGATTCCAAGATACAAACAGCTTAAAGTAGAAGAATGGAAAAAGATAATACTGTGCGAACAGCAACTATAAGAGAGCTAAAGTGGCACACTTTTCACTGTATAGTGCCTTTTGCACTAAGTAACTTTTCAAAAAACTCTGTATAACTCTTTCAGAGATAAAACTTTTTTTTTTTAGGATAAAACTTTTAATCACTGCCAATTATAGAGGAAAGGAAAAGTGACAAGGACCAAAGTAAAGAGAAAAATAAATAAATGATCATCTTAATTCAGCTTTACCCATAGAGGTCATCTCCTATGTGATGGGACTTTATTATATAATTAAAATGTACATTTGAAAACCTACTTGCTCAGATGTTGAAGGAAACTAAATTGTAGACCTATCAATAAAATGTAATTTTTAAAGAAATCTTAAATCACCTTCCAGATTTTCAAACAGAAAGAGCTAGGCAAAATTATTTAAATGGAGTTAAAAGTTTTAAAGTAGTTAAATTGGTTTTTAAATGCATAGTTATTTTTAAAGGTAAATTGAATGTTTTTAAAACTGAAGATTATAATGCCTAAATCTTACATACTTAGTATTTTAAATAAACACGGTCCCTTATGATTAATGAGAAAAGTAATTTTCTATTCTATGAAGACAAAAATCAGCATAGGGTGAGCAGAAGTTTAAATGCTACTATCTGCTCTGCACCTCTTCTTCTGGCAGCATCTTTCTCCGACCATCTTTTACAGGAAAGCCACTTCCAAAGTCTTTTGAGGAAATATCAGCTCCGTATTCTACGATAACATCTTCTTCAATGCTGCTCACCAGCCGCCAGAATTCCTTCTCTACTAGTTCTGTGGGAACCATCTATATGGAGAAAACAAAGATTATATATTTCTAATTTACTATAACCATAGCCCACTATAACACCAATGGTAAAATAAAAAACCTTCTATCCCAGAGCTAAAATGCTAGAGTCCTAGCTTTCTCCACTGAGGACAGGGAAAAACATAAGACAATTTAGATGTCCAGAAAAACACAATGAACTTGAACTACCTTTCTGCAGGCTGCTTTCTAACTAAGAAGGATAAAGATGACCTAGGACATCAAGAAGGAAACACAAAAATCAAGGCTTAATTTTAATAGCTTTAGCAATTTCTTTTGATAGGAATTTTAAAAAGCCCAGGATCCCCTAGGGAAAAAAGCAAACCTCACATTACAAATAACTAAACAAAAGCAGCAACTGCCACATACTTCATGCTTTTCTGTAAAGGAGAGGGCTAATAAACAATTCAAATATCAAAGTGTATTTTTCAACAGAACAGTGTACACTGCCACATTACAGAGTAAAAGTATTAAGAGATGCTGGACCCCTAGACTTTACATTTGGTGATCTACTATCTTTATCATGCTGCCCGTTTTCTAAAAAATATGTTAAGTAGAAAACAAACCAAAAGCTTTGGACTTCATACCTTCCCAGACTGACCTAAAATACTCACATGGACTGGCATATTGAAATAATCAGACTTAAAATTATCTGCCATCTCTCCAAAGCTTTGAAGTGTATACTCTCGAACAGCCTGTTCAAATCCAAAGGCTTCTCGAGGTTTATTACATTCCTGGAAAGAAAAAAACATCCAAAATTAACTCACTGAAACAGAACTGAACAAAGTATTATGGCCCTCAGATGCTACCTTCTTTGACCATTTCCCTGGGAGAAGCTAATCCAGTCAACACTAGACAGCAAAACAGATATTAATTACTTGCAATATGGAATTATGAAATAATGTTCTAGAACCTCAACTACATTACAGTCTTCCAGTAGAAAGGTGGTAATAAGACAACTTTTAAACTTTAGAGGTGGCATTAAACTCTGGCACCATGACAAACACCTCCAGGACTACTCATTTGCAATCAAGCCTAAAAAGGCTTATCATTCTCAGTATATAAGGCAATTAGCTGAAGAGAAGATGCATGTTCATGGAGGTAGGAGAGACAATGGATAAAGGTGTATTTACTGTTTTACACTACCAATCACCATGACAAATAACACAAATACTTATCGTAGAAATGCTTCTGAACCATCTAACCTTGAGAATACTAGTCCAAGTGTCATAAAAGACCTCTGAATACATCTAGATATACCCAACCAACTCCTTTCCTTCAGTATCTTTCACATTTTATTAAAATAAGTAAAAAGAGTAGGCATTCATGACAATAACATCACTTTAATCTTTCAGTAAGAACAATTTATAAAATCAAATCAAAATTTAAACAAGCTAACAGATACCATAAATTTATCTGGTAGCACAAAAACTGAATGCATAATTCCTAAATTTTAAGTTTCATGTCTGATTTTAAGTTTTTTAATTAAAAAATACAAATAAACTACAGTTTTTACTGTTTTCCAGGAATATGAACATTCTAAGCAAAAGTCTCATTCATCTGCAGCAACAAGCTGAACTGTCAAACAATAGTCAGAAAAGAAACCTTGAAAGGCAAGCAGTCACAGTACAATGTTGACAGTTCCATTTAATATCTTTCTTTAAAAGTCCTGGAGAGTTTAAACACTGAAGAACAAAGAAGCTTTTGGGAATCTGTTTACTATATGTGTGTATGCATGTGTTATTGTTTTTGGTTTAAAAAGAATCTGTAAATTGTACCTCAGCAACACATTTAGGACACCTCCAATCTCCTTTGGGCACATCAGGTAGTGGGGGAATTAAACAAAATGTATGATAGCTGTCATCACATCCATCACACAAAAGCAATTTATCTTCATTATTTCCCCGACCACAAAACATACAAACATAGAGATCAACCTGTTAAAAAAACAATAAAATAAAGTCTATTTTCTATAATAAGTAATATTAAATTCTTACCAGGAATTTCTTAATTGAAACCAAATAATGTGCACTAAAAAGTAAACACAACTTAAATCCTGAATATTTATTTTAAATAATTATACTTAAACAGCTTTTCATAAAACTTCCTAAATTTCCTCAGAGCTTTTATATGCAAGTTAATGCACACCAAGTTATTAGAATAAAGAAAGACTACAAATCTACGGTACTTAAAAGTCAATATATAGAGATAAAATATACCATGTCATAGTTGCTATACACACTATTCTGTTAGAGAATGAATACTGTACACGGCCTACAATACAGCTCAAGGATTTACAGATTCATATTCATTCTCTCACTTAGTTACTTACAAGGTCTATGACTTAAGGCAGGGGTCGGGAACCTTTTTGGCTGAGCAAGCCATGAACGCCACATATTTTAAAATGTAATTCTGTGAGAGCCATACAACAACCTGTGTACATTACGCATTATCCAATAAAAATGTGGTATTGTCCCGGAGGACAGCTATGATTGGCTCTAGCCACCCGCAACCATGAACATGAGCAGTAGAAAATGAATAGATTGTAATACATGAGAACATTTTATATTTTTAACATTTTTTTTATTAAAGATCTGTCTGTGAGCCAGATGCAGCCATCAAAAAAGCCACATCTGGCTCACAAGCCATAGGTTCCCGACCCCTGACTTAAGGGGACAAACAGTCTATGTACACGGGACAAAGCAAGGTTAACATTACATAACCCAAACTTGCAACTTCAGATTCACCATTAAGTCTTGTGACCAAATGAATTAACTAAATGCCATACCAAGATACCAAAGCAAGATAAAAAGTGCAAAACTAAATAAAAATAAATCCTTTCCCTCCTGGCACATCTCAGAACACTTACAAAGTTAACAGAGAGAGTTCCTTTCCGTTGTCTCATTTGCATGTTAAATGCGTCTGACCTGTTGGTAACTTTTCGTCTTCGGGAGACCTCATCTTAAAACAAAAATAGTTATATAATAATAGTAAAAACTAATGTTGAGAGCTTACTCTGGACCAGGCACTATTTTAAATTATTTAACTTAGTCAAAAATCTCACAATACTATAAGGTAGAAAACTATTATCCCCATTGAAGATAAAGAATCTGAAGTATCGAGAAGTTAGATAAGTTACTCAAAGATCACAGTCAGTGGCAGATATGGGATTTTAATCCAGACAATCAAGTTCCAGAGAGCTTAACTACTAATTCTATACTGACTGCATGTAGTCCTTACTAGGGACTAATTTGAGATTAGTATTATGTTCACTGACAGCCAATACAATAATTACAAGAATGAAGAAGGTAAAGTGCTTAATTCTTCGAGGGGTAATAATAAACATCATAATGTATTTAGTAAGTCCTATCACAGTGAATGTTTTGAGAGTGACGGAAAAATATTATCTGATCCTGTAGAGTTCAGTCCACAATTTATGAGTTAATTACTAATATCATAAAATGTATATAGTTAATATGACTTTAGATTGTAGCATTTTGTTAAATTCTTACACAGTAAAAACATATCCAACTCATCTTTGTTAAATTGAGTTTTAAAATCGAGATGAACAAACAGCAAAAAGTGGAACTTGGGATTTTTGCATTAGTAGTCTTACTCATAAAAAGTTTCAAACATGCTAACCTGAGAATTCCTCACACAGAGTTTATTTAAATAAAGTAATAATATATCACGGTAATTATAGAAAAATATCAAAATTATAGTTAGAACATAGGTCAAAAGCTCTCCCCACCATCTTCTGATACTAAAGACCAGAGAATCCTCTATTTCTCTTTGAATTTAAAGGTTACAACATTAGATCACCAGGTGAGTACCACTAATTTCACCATTCATAAACTAGCCTTTAGAAACTACAATAAATTTGTGTCACATACTAGACATGAAGGAATAAAATTTCTACCAAAATATTATAAAAATTCAACCTAATACAGCTCCTCAAAGTTTAAATTTAAGATTATCTAACATAAAAAAAGGTGACCTGTCTAGGAACCAGGCTGCAAGTTTTACAAGTCTTAGAAAAATCCCAAGGTAGACTACAATTCAAGTATCATGTGAATTTTGCTATGACCATATCATGCCTTATTTCTTTTCATGACCAAAAAACAGATTTTACCTTCTTTATCTTTTGCTCCCATTGCCAGGCCCACGACCTTAGGCCCAGCCCCAAAAATTCGAAGTTTCTTCAGTTCTGTGTTTCTATTCACGTCTCCAGAATTTGACTAAAAAATATAATGAAACTCACATTAGTCTAATTCATACATTTATTTCTTACGAAAGAAAAGTTTCAAAGTCCTCTTCAAAATAAAGGAAAAAATTATTTGATTTCTTCTCTAATTCCACTTGCTACCTTATTACAACAGTTGAGCGCACATCATCAAAGCACTATGTAACACCCAGATTCCTTCCCACAAAAGAAAATCTATCTTTCATAAAAGTGCAGTTGTCAATTAGGTCTGTCCATAGACAGGTGCTACTGGTAATAACTAGTGTGTGTGTGTATAATTTATATATATATATATGTAATAACTCAATAGAAAGCCCTACTTCTAACTTGCTAATGGACGCCAACTTTGATTAGAGAGCAATATGCCCATCCTAAGAAATGAATAAGATTGTCCTAAATTAATGCCAATTCTCTTTGTTGGAGATTACCTAGCTAGGGATGGGAATAAGTAAGGAAGGTCTACTGGAACCCTCTGGGAAAGATTTTCATCATGTAATAAAAGAGAAAGTTTCTCAAAGAGTAAGCCCTTTTACCCCAACTTCCTTTCCTACTGCTATGAGACTAAATCTGGTGAAAGCACGGGGCTAGACTGTATAGTAGCTACACTACAATTGGGAGATACCGTATATCACCCACCCACACATGAAGAAAGCAAGGCAGAAGGATGGAAAGCCTGGACCCTTGGTAACAATGTGCAGTTGCTGTATCAATCCTAGAACTACCTATGTATCTCTGAAAATCTTATGTGAAAAATGTGTCCTTATGTGAAAACTGTGTTGTTAATGTTTAAGCTACTATCACTTGATATCCAGTAAAGATGAGCGCTATTACACCTTGAATTTAGATAAACTATAACCTCTGAATGGAGATTCAGTAATCAAAATTTATTTAAAATATTTTTAGTTAATAAGAATAAAAATAAACCAGGATAAAGTACAGACTATTTTATAAATCTATGGCTACACAATAGCCGATGTATGCAGATTAGACTAATAAAGATCATATAAGAATCAAACCAACCAAAAAGCATTTCAAAATTTGTTTAAACTTTAGTAAACTGATTTGGCTATACTTACCAATCTCTATAGTTATTCCGATGTTAAACACAACACACTTTTTACCCCTATTAAAAGCAAGTACATAATAAAAAAGCTAACATAGCTTTGTTATGTACCATATCAAAGTATTTTAATCAGTTAACACTAACAACTTTTATCGACAGTCAATACAGTTCCAAAACATAGAAATAATAAAACATTCCTAGTCTTACTGAAATAAAACTGTAAATAACAAAATAAAAAATCAAAAGGCCTTGCTACGTAGTATTTTTAAACTTTATAATTAAAAATGACAATAACCTGGTCAGTGGCAGCGCAGTGGACAGAGCAACGACCTGGGACACTGAGGTTCCAGCTTCAAAACCCCTGAAGTTGTCCGCTTGAGTGCGGGCTCATCCTGTTTGAGCACAAGATCGTCACCATGATCCCATGGTCATTGGCTTGAGCCCAAAGGTCACTGGCTTGAAGCCCAAGGTCGCTGGCTTGAGCAAGGGGTCACTGGCTCGGCTTAAGCCTCCTGGTCAAGGCACGTATGAGAAGCAATCAGTAAACAACTAAAGTGACACAACTACGAGCTGATGCTTCTCATCTCTCCCCCTTCCTATCTGTCTCTCTCAAAAAAAAACCCTCAGAGTCAAAAGAACATCATGAACCAGTTTTAAGTTGCTTCCATTAGCCAAATTTAGAACAATTTGATTATCAAAAAGGAATAAAAGGTTTTAAGGTATAAACCAGTTATCAGTATGTATGTACACTTAAGATACAAACATTTTTCTACATGAAAAATATAAAAAATATAGCTCAAGAAAAAGTATGGGTTGTTCTTTAAAGAAAAATGCTTAAACACATATGAAGGAAGATGGCACAGATGAGGCAGAAGAGAAAGACTTCACACCTGATATACTGAAATCACTGAAGAAGCCTTAAAAGACAGAAGTGGATTATCCTTGGAAAGGTACACTTTGCTCAGAGATAGGCAGAGATTAAAAATGAACACTAACAGTTATGTGTATGGGGCAAGAAGTTAAGAGTTGGAGCAGAAAGCCTTTTTCTTCCTTACTGAAATAGAAAACTAGAAATGAAGCAGACTGACAATATAGGAATTAACGATAAGAATTTAAGAAATCCTTGCCTGGCCAGTGGTGGAGCAGTGGATAGAGCATCAACCTGGGATGCTGAAAACCCAGGTTCAAAACCCCAAGGTCACTGGCTTTAGTATGGGCTCATCAGGCTTGAGAGTAGGCTCACCAGCTTGAGGATGGTGTCGCCAACATGAGCATGTGATCATCAACATAAACCCAAGGGTCACTGGCTTGAAGCCCAAGGTCACTGGCTTGAGCAAGGCGTCACTGGAGCCCCCCCACCATCAAGACACATATGATGCAATCAATGAACAACTAAGGTGCCACAACTATAAGCTGATGCTTCTCATCTCTCTCCTTTCTGCTTTTCCCTAAAAGAAAAGAAATTCTTGCCTGACTGGTGGTGGTGCAGTGGATAGGGCGCTGACCTGGGACACTAAGGACCTAGGTTTGAAACCCTGAGGTTGCTGCCTTGAGTGCGGGCTCATGCAGCATGAACACAAGCTAGCCAGCTTGAGCACTAGGTTATTGGCTTCAGTGTAGGATCAGCCACATGATCCCATGATTGCTGGCTTGAGCAAGGGGTAATGGCTCAGCTTGAGTTTCCCCCAGCAAGGCACATATGAGAAGCAATCAATGAACTACTAAAGTGACAAAACTATGAGTTGATGTATCTCATCTCCCTCCCTTCCTGACTCTCTCAGAAAAAAAGAATCTTAATTGCAAATCCTGAAAAGGTTCTAGTTTCTACCTGATGAGAACCAATCTGACTCCAGTGACAATTATTACAATGGGTAAAAGAGCCTGACCAGGCAATGGTGCAGTACACCGAGATCGCTGGCTTGAGTGTGGAATCATAGACATGGTCACTGGCTTGGGCCCAAAGGTCATTGGCTTGAAGCCCAAGGAGGCTAGCTTGAGCCCAAGGTCACTGGCTTGAGCAAGGGGTCACTTGTTCTGCTGTAGTCCCCCCTCCACAGGTCAAGGCACATATGAGAAAGCAATCAATGAACTAAGGTGCCACAAGAAAGAACTGATGCTTCTCATCTCTCTCCATTCCTGTCTGTCTGTCCCTTTCTCTGTCACAATAAAAAAAAAGTATTCTATGTACCTAATCTTTCATCAAGAAAGGCAATTAAAAATAAGCAAATCTTTTTCATGGTTTTAGAAGAAATACCAAAAGTGATTTGTCACAAACTGACAATTCATTAGATGAGCAGGCACACCCAGAGCAACTTTTCAGAGTTGAGTCACTATGTCAAAGGACTACTCTTTGTTTTAGGTCTTGAACTAGAATCATGACCCAAAAGTGATCAGAACTTCTAATATCAATGATAATAATAAAATCACTTAATGACTAAGCCAGAGTTTAGTAATTTATAGTGGGCTATCACTTGCCAATGAATTTCCATTAAATACATATTCCCCATTCAAGACACCTATCTTTCTGCTGTTCAAGCACCTAAGAAGCTAAATTATTAAATCAGGAGGTTATTTAATAAGCATAAACTCAGAACAACAGAAGGAGACATAGCCTGAAAGAGAGATATCCCCTAGGCTCTAAACAAGCAGGATAAAGTATCATAGCCTGCCCCTCCAGTAAGGACAAGATTCCTTACCACCCAGATACAGTGTAGTGTCTCTTGTTGTGGACTATCTTCCTTCTGATTCCCACTTCCAGTGTAAACCGCTTCCATTCTTTTAACACATTGCTTTTTTTTCTTTTTTAGATTTTTATTTTATTTATTCATTTTAGAGAGAAGAGCGAGAGAGAAGGGGGGAGGAGCAGGAAGCATCAAGTCCAGTATGTGCCTTGACCAGGCAAGCCCGGGGTTTCAAACCAGCAACCTCAGCGTTCCAGGTCAATGCTTTATCCACTGCACCACCACAGATAAGGCCCAAACGTTGCTTTTAAGGTACGTTAAAGTCAATCATCGGGTTCGATTCCGGCCAGGGCACACAGGAGAAGCGCCCATTTGCTTCTCCACCCCTCCGCCGCGCTTTCCTCTCTGTCTCTCTCTTCCCCTCCCGCAGCCCAGGCTCCATTGGAGCAAAGATGGCCCGGGCGCTGGGGATGGCTCTGTGGCCTCTGCCTCAGGCGCTAGAGTGGCTCTGGTCGCAATATGGCAACGCCCAGGATGGGCAGAGCATCGCCCCCTGGTGGGCAGAGCATCGCCCCTGGTGGGCGTACCGGGTGGATCCCGGTCGGGCGCATGCGGGAGTCTGTCTGACTGTCTCTCCCTGTTTCCAGCTTCAGAAAAATGAAAAAAAAAAAAAAAAAAAAAAAAAAAAAGAGAAAAAAAAAAAAAAAGTCAATCATTAGGATCCAATTAAGTTCTATTTTGATTTTTTAATTAAATTTAACTTAATTTAAATGGGCCACATCCCAGAGTTCTAAGGGCACATCGCTGTCCCAGCTTACAGAGTTCTCTTTACCAAAAACCTTAAAAAATACAACTTTGGGGACAACAAAGAAATGAGAAAAGGGGAACAAAAAAGTTGAGGGCACTTTTCTTCTGATATATTCAATAGGCTTTGAAATTATTTTAGATTACAAGAACACTATAGAAGTTACACTGGAATGGTCCAGGCACAAGAAACTTATGCTCTGGTTTATAAAGGATGACGAGTAAAATAAATAGCCACTTTTTCCTACTCCTCTCACTTCTGCTAACCATAAAAATAATATGCACCAGAATTCATTAGCATGTCAGTAAAACTGACCCCTTATAATATTTCTAGTCACTCTCTGAATTGCCAACCCTGTCAAAAACTATCCAAAATTAACAAAAACCTTCCTAAAGCAGATCAGACTGATTTTTTTTTTTCTGAGAGAGAGAAAAAGAGGGAGAGAGAAAGAAATAAAATCAACAACTCATTGTTGCTTCACTTTAGTTGTACACTGACTGGTTCTCGTGCATGCCATCAGCAGGGATCAGACCAGCGACCTCAGGCTCAAGTCAAGCCAGTGATCTCTTCCTCAAGCTGGCAACTTTGGCTCATGTTGATGACTCTGTGCTCAAGCCAGCAACTTCAAGTTTTGAACTGGCAACCCTCAACACTCCAGGTCGATGCTTTATCCACTGCGCCACCACCAGTCAGGCAAATCAGACTGAATTTTATCATTTCTTCCCCATTCATCTCAAAAGTAATTGAAGAATAGGTCTTTTCAAATTTTAAAGAATAGCAGTATATGAATGACCTCCCATAACCAGATGCAGAGCCAATGCATGTAAAACTCCTGTTAAAAATGGCCCATAGCCCTGGCCGGATAGCTCAGTTGGTTACAGCATCATCCTGAACCACAGAGGTTGCTAGCTTGATCCCTGATCAGGGTATATACAGGAAGAGATCAATGTTCCTCTCTCTCTCTGTCTCTGTCTCTCCCCCACCATTACCCTTTCCACTCTCACTAAAATCAATTTTAAGAAATGGCCCAGGGAAATTGATACCTGCGACTTGACACGTCTTGTTCTCTTTGGCAGAATGTTCATTCTTGTGCCTGGCTCTGGGGAAGTTTGGACATCAGTGCCAAGAACCTCAGGCTCCACTTTTTCTTTAAGATCTAAATTAGGCATTTGTACACCCTAAAGAATCAGAGCACAGGAAGAGAGCAGACTTACTGGTAAGAGATCAGATTTGAGACTCAGGGAAAATTATAAATTTTCAGTAAATCTCTAATTCTACATGAAACCAGATGAAAATTCTCCCACCAAACTGATCAATAGATTCAAACAATCCTTATCAAAATCCTAGCTGTCTTTTGTAGAAATTGAGAAGCTGACCTTAAAATTTATGTGAAAATGCAAATTGTTCAGAAAATCTGGAAAAAAGAACAAAGTTGGAGGACTTACACTACTGGGCACTGAAACTTACTATAAAGCTCTAGTACTCAAAAAACAGTATATATAGTATTAGTGTTAAATATATGTATGGATCAAAGAACAAAACAGAGACCAGAAATAAACCCACATATTTAAAGTCAACTGATTTTCAACAAAGGTGCCAAAGTAAATCAATGGGAGAACGCTACTCTTTTAAATAAATGATGCTGCATGTGTATGACCATCAAAAACACATATATACCTTTATACTACACACATACATACTCGAAATGAATCAAAGTCCTAAACAAAAAAGCTAAAAATGTAAAACTTACAGATGAAAACAAAAAAGGAGATCTTTGCAGTCTTAGGTTAGAAAGATTTCTTAGCTATAACAACAGAAACACAATCCATAAGTGGGAAGAAATAAAAATCCATAAATTAGTCTTCAAATAGACACGACTATAAAATGAAAAGATAAACCACAAACTAGTAGAAAATATTTTAAAATCATACTGACACAGAATTTGTCTCTAGAATACAGTGAACTCTTAGAACAAGTATAAGATAAAAAATCCAATAAAGAAATCTGAACAGACACTTCATAAAGGAAAATATATAAATGGTTAATATGCACATGAAAAGATGCAGAACACCATTAGTCATTAGAGAAATGAACATTAAAATCACAATGAGATACTACTACACACCCACTAGAATGGCTATAAGCAAAAAAACTGACAATATCAACTGCTAGCAAAGACGTGGAGAAACTGGAAGCCTCTACATTACTGGTACAAATGTAAAATGGTTCAGCCACTTCGGAAAAGTTTGTCATTTTCTTAAAAAGTTAAACATAAACTTACCATATAACCCAGCAATTCCACTCCTAGGTATCTACCCAAGAGAAATGAAAACATATGTCCACACAAAGACTTGTACTTGAATATTCATAGCATTATTCATAATAGCCATAAACTGGAAATAATCCAACTGTCCATCAACTAGTATATGAATAAACAAATATGGTATATCCATACAACAGAATATTATTCAGCCATAAAAAGAAATGAAGTACTAATACATACTAAACATAGATGAGCCTTAAAAATATTAGGCTAAGGAAAAGAAGCCAGACACATAATCATATTGTATGATTACATCTAAGTGAAATTTCTAGAATAGGCAAAACTACAGAGCCAGAAAATCAATCAGGAGTTGTCTAGGTTTGGGGCTAGGAGCAGAAACCAACTACAAACACACACAAAGGAACTTTTTGACCTGATGGAAGTGTTCTAAAACGAGACTGTAGTGTGTAATTTAATAAAGCTTACTGACTATGAGTGAATTCTACAGTATGTCAATTACACCTCAATAAAGCTGTTAAAAATACATAAAACAAAAGAAAAAATTTTCAAAAAGAGTAAACAAAATGACTTATTTTAAACAAATAAGACAACATCCTTTATACTCATTAACCTTTACCTTGTAAACAACCAAAAATAGCTGATTTTTATACTACATCTTGCTTCGCCAAATTGTGGTACCTAGAGAAATCTTTTTCAACTTGCTATATGCATAGGCAACTGCTCACTTGTTATGGTGAACACAGTCTAAAGTATGTACTTGGCAGACCGCATTTATCCACTCCTTAAAAAAAATAATTCATCTCACCATAAGGCTGACACCAGATTGGAAAAGCTCGTATGGGTAGAGAATTCTTTCATAGTGTGACTTCAAAAGAGACCCAGTTCCTTTTCCTGGCAGATATCCCAAGCGGCTACCCACTTTAGACCATTTCTTTTCTTTGGTGACCATTTCAAAACCTCCTTTGCTGGCAACAATCTGAAAAGAAAGTAAAAATTATTTAGGGAAAGAAGGTAGATTCATGTATGCTGACTCTACATCTTACTTGCTATATACAAAAATTATTCTGGACCTATATTTCAAATTTCCTTTCAATGAAAATCTGACAAAATGGAAACTTGTCAACATTTCAAAGTACGGAAGGAGACAATGATTTTTGGAAGTTTTAAACCATTATTTACTATTATTATGCCAACCTTAAATAAACCAGGCATTCAAAAACATTTAATGATTTTGCACTTTGTACATTATAGACCCTGAGAAAACTAAATATATAGGTGTTCTCCATATCTTCAAGGAACTCAAAATATAAAATAAAAATTAAATATAGACCAAAAATATGCATGAGAATAAATGTTATATAGTACAAAAAACCCTTAATTCCTGAAATTAGAAAATATATCAAATAACAAAATTTAATAAAAACATCAAGGAAACATGGATTCAGAGAATATGCAGAAGAGGCTATTAATTTTTCAAAAAAAGAAAAGTTTTACAAGGAAGATTATAAAATATGGAAAGATCAGATTACAGTGTAGATTTACTGGAATGTAGCATAGAATGTATTAACGTAGAAAGTAATGAGATAAACTGGCCAATTTGGCTGAATGTTCACATCAGTCCTGGCACTGTATATAATATACATGTGTCAAGCTCCCCTATTTTCCAGAAGCTGACATTGTATAGCAGGGGTCCCCAAACTACGGCCCGCGGGCCACATGCGGCCCCCTGAGGCCATTTATCCAGCCCCCGCCACACTTCCGGAAGGGGCATCTCTTTCATTGGTGGTCAGTGAGAGGAACACTGTTCCCATTGAAATACTGGTCAATTTGTTGATTTAAACTTATTTGTTCTTTATTTTAAATATTGTATTTGTTCCCGTTTTGTTTTTTTACTTTAAAATAAGATATGTGCAGTGTGCATAGGGATTTGTTCAGTTTTTTTTATAGTCTAGCCCTCCAACAGTCTGAGGGACAGTGAACTGGCCCCCTGTGTAAAAAGTTCGGGGACCCCTGTTGTATAGCATTCCCACTCTAAAATATAGGCTGTTTTCAGTACCACTGACAACAGGATAAAAAGCACCATGACATAGTTATTTGAACTCATAGTTAATTTTCCTCTTTGAATATACATTACTGTATTTGTATCAAAAGAGGAGAATTTTTTTTTTTTTTTTTTCTGAAGCTGGAAACAGGGAGAGACAGTCAGACAGACTCCCGCATGCGCCCGACCGGGATCCACCTGGCACGCCCACCATGGGGCAACGCTCTGCCCACCAGGAGGCGACGCTCTGCCCATCCTGGGCGTCGCCATGTTGCGACCAGAGCCACTCTAGCGCCTGAGGCAGAGGCCACAGAGCCATCCCCAGTGCCCGGGTCATCTTTGCTCCAATGGAGCCTCGGCTGCGGGAGGGGAAGAGAGAGACAGAGAGGAAAGCTCGGCGGAGGGGTGGAGAAGCAAATGGGCGCTTCTCCTGTGTGCCCTGGCCGGGAATCGAACCCGGGTCCTCCGAACGCTAGGCCGACGCTCTACCGCTGAGCCAACCGGCCAGGGCGAGAATATTTAAACAGAATTACCACATGATCCAGCAATTCCACATCTAGGTATATATCCAGAAGAACTGAAAGCCGGGACTCAGAGATATTTGTATATGAATATTCACAGCAGCATTATTCACAATAACCAAAAGATGGAAACAACCTAAATGCCCAACAAGAGATTAATGGATAGGCCCTGACTGGTTGGCTCAGTGGTAGAGCACCAGCCCAGCATGTGAATGTCCTGGGTTCGATTCCTGGTCAGGGCACACAGGAGAAGCAGCCATCTGCTTCTCCATCTCTCCCCCTTCTCTCTCTCTCTCTTCCCCTCCCACAGCCATGACTCAATTGGTTCGAGCTCATCGGACCTGGGTGTTGAGGATGGTTCCATGGAGCCTCATCCTTAGATGCTAAAAAAAGCTCAGTTGCAAGTATGGCCCCAGATGGCCAGAGCATTGGCCCCAGACAGGGTTTGCCAGGTGGATCCCCATCAGGGAGCATGCAGGAGCCTCTCTATCTCCCCTCCTCTCACATGGAAAAAGAAGGGGAAAAAGAGATTAGTGGATACACAAAATGCGATATATACATACAATGAAAATATTATGGTGAGAGGTGACAACATGGATGAACCTAAAAACATTATACTAAGTGAAATAAATCAAACACAAAAGGATGAATATTATATGATTCCACTTACATGACACATCTAGAATAAGCAAATTCATAGAAAAAGAAAGTAGAAGAGAGGTTTTACCAGGGGCTACAAGGAGGGTAACATTCTGGAAATGGATAGTACATTTTGAATGTACTTAATGCCATTAAATTATACACTTAAAATGGTCAATTTTATGTTATATATATTTTATCACAATTTTTTTCATAGGCTAAGAGCATGTACTCAGGAGCCAGACTTACAAAGTTCAAATCCTAGATATGGTACTTAGTAGTTGTAGGACCTTGGATAAGTTACATAATTTGTATTTCAGATTCTTTGCTATTACTTTAAAACTTGTAACAACAGTACCTACACCTCATTATGAGGCTATTATGAAAACAGATGAAATAAATAAAATATGAAAAGCACCAGGACATAGTGCTATATCAATGTTAGCAATATTATAAATGTCTATATATGTGAGCAAGTGGGGGTGCACATGCTATAAGTAAGAGAAGGAAATGTTTTCAACTCTTATGATCTAGAATACTATTATAGACAAAGATGAACCTATAGCCAAAGCAATATGTTCTACCAGTGAAATTCCTGAAAGCTTGGTAGAAACACACACATACAAGTTTATATGCACAAGAGTTGAACACATCTCTGATTCTTCAGCTTCTCCTGTCATGTGCTCAAAGAAGCTCCTCTGTTAAGAGCTAACTAGGAAATGATAAAGAGAAAAAAATATATTTTTCAAATTTTGTAGTATAAAAGACAATGAGAGTAGTTTAGATAGAGGGCTGTCTGGAAGCAATGGATGAATTAAAATGCCTTTCTTTCTTATCTTTCCAGTGTGTCTATACTGTCAGCTACTGTTTCAGGTAGCTGAGATATGTCTGTAAATAAAACAAAAATATTTGCCTCCGTGGAGCTTATATTCTAGTGGGAGAAAACATACAATAAACATAATATATAAATTCTGAAGTGATAAATCCCGTGAAAGAAAATTTAAAAAGCAGTGAAAAGGCCTCACAAGTAGCAGAATGACAGTAAACTGAAGTATTAATTACTCACAAAAAGCCTCATTGACAAAGGTGAAATCTGAGTAAAGACATGAAAGAGTAGAGCAGCTCCTTGACAGATACACAGAAACAGCCAGAGTAAGGGCCCTAAGTTAAGAAGCATGCCTAGGGTGTTTGAAAGTCAGTAAGAAAGCAAATGTGACTGAAGCAAATAGAGAGTAGTAGTAAAGGAAGCTCTCAATAATCTTTACTATCCGAAACAATTATCACTATTGAATAAACAATCTGTTTTGTATTCAAAGTACATCAAGCCAAATTTCCATTAGTAATGATACATCTGCATAGTTCCAGTCATGCTTTCCCACCCAGTTGATCATCGGCACACAACTGTGAAAATGACAACAAGCAGAGTCAAGGCATGGTCAAGGAATAACACAATGCTACCTTACAAAGAAATCTAAACCACGAGTTTGGCTTCATGCATACAATAATCTAACAATTTAACTAGCCCTAATACTATAAAAACACAAAACCTTACACTTATTTTTATTCAGCTTCAAGTCAAGAATTACATATTTTTCCCTTTTTTTCGAGAGAGAGAGAAACAGGAATGGAGAGAGATAAGAAGCATCAACTTGTAATTGCACCCTTTTAGTTGTTCACTGATTGTTTCTCACAGGTGTCTTTGAAGGGAGGGGGCATGGAGCCAAGCTAGTGACCCCTTGCTCAAACCAGCGACCTTGGGCTTCAAGCCAGTGACCTTTGGGATCAAGCCAGCGACCATGGGATCATGCTGATGATCCCATGCTCAAGCTGGTAACCCTGTACTCAAGCTGGCAACCTCTGGGGTTTCGAACCTGGGACCTCAGTGTCCCAGGTCGACGCTCTATCCACTGTGCCACCACCAGTCAGGCAAGAATTACATAATTTCAAAATATAGACCATTTAGGCCCTGGCAGGGTGGCTCAGCAGGAGAATGTTGGACCAGCATGTGGAAGTCCCCGTTCAATTCCCAGTCAGGGCACACAGGAGAAGCAACCATCTTCTTCTCCACCCTTCCCTCTCCCTCTTCTCTCTCTCTCTTTCATTCACTCTCTTCCCCTCCCACAGCTATGGCTCGAAAGGTTCGAGTAAGTTGGCCCTGGGCACTGAGGATGGCTCTATGGCCTCACCTCAGGTGCTGAAATAGCTTGGTTGCTGAGCAACAGAGCAACAGCCCCAGATGGGTAGAGCATAACACTGTAGGGGGCTTGCCAGGTGGGTCCCAAATGGCTCCCATGCGGGATGTCTGTCCCTCTGCCTCCCAGCCTCTCACTTAATAAAAATAATTAGATAAAAAATTTTAAAAATAAATCATTTATTGCAAACATTTGCAATGCAATATATCACACCACTGTTACTAGAAAAATATCACTTAAGAACAATGCCCTATGAAAAGATAATGGCATACACTAAGTTGAACACAACAAAGAAAAGATCTTAATCAAAATCTGACCAAAGAATAATGTCAGTCAAAGCCAAAATTTCAAAGTTGAAGTGACAAACTAAGTCTAGCTAACAAGAGACAATTTTAACAGACATAAAGTTGTAATAGTATTATACTTAAAAACTCCCTCTCAAAATTCCACTAAAAAGACAGTAGAGGAATACAAAGGCCTAATTCCGAGAGGACAAATAGACCAAGAAAAAGCAGTTGTACAAGTGATAACCTAGCCAGCTAAAAAAACCAAACAAAGAACAAAACGCCAAGTACCTACAACAGAAGAAACCCAAGAAGCTTTTGCAACATGGAATCAGCAAAGGCTTATGAAATGGAAGCAGTATTTTTAAAATTAGGGATGGTAATGAACACAAAACAGGACTGGCTGAAAACCTATATAAAAGCAATTAAACCACTGCCAAGCAACTATCCCTCTCCAACTCTAAAAAAAGACTGGAAATTTACATGAGTTCAAATTAAAGAAGTTATTAAAAGGCCCTGGCTGGGTAGTTCACTTGGTTAGAGCATTGTCTTAATACGCCAAGGTGTTGGTTTGATCCCCACTCAGGGCACATTCAAGAATCAACCAATGAATGCACAGAAAGGTGGAACAATGAATTAATCATTCTCTTTCTCTCTCCCTCCCTGCTTCATTCTAAAAATCAACTAATTTTAAAAAAAAAATTGAGTAAAAATAAACACATACAAATGAACATCACTGTGAAATCTCAAACCACTGGGAATAAAGATTAGATTCTAATGTCTTTAAGAAAAAGAAAATGACATAGAAAGGAATAAGAATTAATATAGTACCACTGTTTTCAACAGCAACACTGAATGCCAAAAGATTAAAGCTTTCAAAATACTGAAGTAAAATGATCTACAGTTTACAATTCTAAGCCCCACTTAACTACCAATAAAGTTTTAGAACATTTTTTGACAAGCAAAAAATTTATCTCATTTTCCTTCTTGCTCATTACACTAGTAGATGAAATGTTTCACCAAAATAGGAGTAAACCAAGTAAAAAAAAAGATCTGAAACAAGGAGAAGGAAATTCCCAGATGATAATAAAGAAATGAAGTTCATATCGGATGGGTAAAAGCAAACTGAGAGATTTATTCTTTGCTGAAAAATTTGAAAATAAGTATTTGATAGTTATAAACAAAACATACAGTGACCTTGGCTTGCAGGGACGATGCTTTATCCATTGAACCATCTGACCAGGGCAACAATTTCTGATAAATAAAAAAATTGATATAACTACACTAAAAGGGGCCAGGAGACCTGCCTGACATTTGTGAAGATTTTAATTTCTTACACTCATGCCCCATTTCTAATAATAGAAAGTCAGTATATATTTAAAACTAAAAAATAAAGAAGTAGCATTATGAACATATTATTAGAAAATATAAAGATCAAAATCAGAAATAGCTAAAAGAATTGAAAGGGATTAGCTCTGAGGAGTGGGAATGGGAAGGAAAAAGTGCAGAGGGGAGAATGCTGGTTATCCAAAAGAGGATTTTAAGGGTTAAAATGAATGTTTCTTGCTGCACTGATTATAAACAGTAATTGTTAATGTCAAATTTCATTAAATTATAGACATCCCACCTGACCAGGCAGTGGCACAGTGGATAGAGCAGGGGTCGGGAACCTTTTTGGCTGAGAGAGCCATGAATGCCACATAGTTTAAAATGTAATTCCATAAGAGCCAAATAACTACCCGTGTACGTTATGCGTTATCCAATAAAAATTTGGTGTTGTCCCAGAGGGCAGCTGTGATTGGCTCCAGCCACCTGCAACCATAAACATGAGCGGTAGGAAATGAATGGATTGTAATACATGAGAGTGTTTTATATTTTTAACATTATATTTTTTTACTACAGATTGGTCTGCGAGCTAGATGCAGCCATCAAAAGAGCCACATCTGGCTCGTGAGCCATAGGTTCCCGACCCCTGGGATAGAGCATCGGACTGGGATGTGGAGGACCCAGGTTCGAGACCCCGAGGTTGCCACCTTGAGTGGGGGTTCATGTGGTTTGAGAAAGGCTCACCAGCTTGAGCCCAAGGTCACTGGCTCAAGCAAGGGGTCACTTAGTCTGCTGTAGCACCCCCACCCCATCAAAGCACATATGAGAAATTAATCAATGAACAACTAAGGAACTTCAACAAAGAATTGATGTTTCTCATCTCTCTCCCTTCCTGTCTGTCTGTCCCTATTTGACCCTCTCTCTGACTCTATCTCTGCCACACACACACACAAAAAAAATTATAGACATCCTAATAACACTTATTATCAAAAATAAGGGATAATGGGCTGGCCTGTGGTGGCCCAGTGGACAGAGTGTCAACTTGGAAGGCTGAGGTCACTGGTTCAAAACCCTGGGCTCACCTGGTCAAGCACATGTGACAAGCAAGCAATGAACAACTCAAGTAAAGCAACTGTGCATTGATACTCCTCGCTCCCCACCCCCTCTGTAAAATCAGTAAATAAAATATTTTTAAAAATTAAAATAAAAATAAGGGACAATGACAAAGTGATTTAATCAAAACAGGAAACCATCACACTGACAACTTAATGACTCAGAAAACTGAAAATTTGCTTCCCATTAAAAAGTTGTTGAAATTAAAGTGTTTCAGCCTGACCAGGCAGTGGCACAGTGGATAGAGCGTCGGACTGGGATGTGGAGGACCCAGGTTCAAGACCCTGAGGTTGCCAGCTTGAGCACAGGCTCATCTGGTTTGAGCAAGGCTCACCAGCTTAAGCCCAAGGTTGCTGGCTCGAGCAAGGGGTCACTCAGTCTGCTGTAACCCCCCCATCAAGGCACATATGAGAAATCAATCAATGAACAACTAAGGGGCCACAATGAAGAATTGATGTTTCTCATCTCTCTCCATTCCTGTCTGTCTGTCCCTATCTGTCCCTCTCTCTGACTCTGTCTCTGCTTACACAAAAAAAGAAGAAATTAAAGTGTTTCAAAATGTCTATAACACAAGTTCAAAAGATGCTCATCAGCTGTCACCCAAAAATAATTTCTTAAAGGACACACCTAACAACCTAAAAATATCAGAACTCTCATTATTTTTTGTAGTTTTCAGCCTGAGCCTCTTGCTAGAAAGTAAAATGTCATGCTAATGAAACAGTCACCCAATGACAGCGATCAGAATAGTGGTTACTTTTAGAGAAAAGTACTGACTGGGAGGGAGACGAAGAAGCCCAATAGTGTGCTATAAACGTTCTATATATTGATTTGGGCGGTGATTCCACAGGTGTATACATATATAAAAATGTATCTGTACATTTAAAAAAAACTGTACATTTAAGATGTGATCATTGCACTCTGTTATACCTCAACATCAAGAAAAAAATTCACATGGTAATAAGAGGCAGCAATCTCACTCTGGCACTTAGGAACAAAAAAGGTATTATAAACAAACTACAAATCAAAACGTGTCTTTTATCTTTAAATTGCAGTTTTATAAGCATTTTCAAAGGTTAAGGGAAAGAGATGTCCACGGAGATGTAAAGACAAGACTCCAATAAACCTCAGGAGAAATTTAACCTTTAATCAACATATTTGCAATACAATCTCTAAGTACTTAAATAACATATACACAGTATTCTCCCTTTGCACAAAACAATTGAATTTTTCCAAGATAAAGTTAAACAGTTCAGGTGATAATCATTACAGAGAATTGTAAACTAGGTATATTCAGATTATGTTAACTCCAAGTCCCTTCCTAATTTTGAAATCCTACAACTCTATAAATCCACGAATGCAACCTAATTTATCATCTAATTAAACCTGTTTACCATTTAATTGTCAAAGAGAATTCTTAAAACAAATATTTTACCCTAGTGGTTACTTACAAGATACAAACCCATCACTCTAATTCACTATAGTTTGGACTTCAGTATCATAGGTTTTCATACAACTGCACTAGATAATTCTCAGGACAGTGCTGCTCAATTACTGACATCATTAAAAGACTGACAAAACAAACCTAGGGCTATAAATTAGCATAAGATTACACTTCCCAGAATTTTTGGTATAAAACAAAATTTTTAGAAAATTTTGACATGCATGACCAGGCAGTGGTACAATGGATAGAGCATCAACCTGGGACCCTGAAGACCCAGGTTTGATACCCCGAGGTCGCCGGCTTGAGCGTGGAATCACAAATATGACCCCAAGGTCGCAGGCTTGACTAAGGGGTCACTGGCTCAGCTGGAGCCCCCCTAGTCAAAGTATATATGAAAAAATAATCAATAAACAACTAAGGTGCCCCAACTACTAGTTGATGCTTCTCATCTCTCTCCCTTCCTGTCTGTCTGTCCCTCTCTCTTGCACTCCCTCTCTCTAAAAAAAAGAAAATTCAGACCTGATACTAATTTTAAAAAGAATCATAAAAATAAATTTAAATAATTTTTTCACTTTTTTCCTTGAATAGTTAAATCTTTCCAAATTAATTCTGTAATATAAATGAGAATAAATTTTTATTTTTATTTTATTATTATTATTATTATTATTTTGTATTTTTCTGAAGTTGGAAACGGGGAGGCAGTCAGACAGACTCCCGTATGCGCCCAACCGGGATCCACCAGGTATGCCTACCAGGGAGCGATCCTCTGCCCATCGTCGCTCTGTTGCAACCAGAACCATTCTAGTGCCTGAGGCAGAGGCCACAGAGCCATCCTCAACACCCGGGGCCAGCTTTGCTCCAATGGAGCCTTGGCTGCGGGAGGGGAAGAGAGAGACAGAGAGGAAGGAGAGGGGGAGGGGTGGAGAAGCAGATGGGTGCTTCTCCTGTGTGCCCTGGCCGGGAATCGAACCTGGGACTCCTGCACGCCAGGCCAACACTCTACCACTGAGTTAACTGGCCAGGGCCTTATTTTTCTTTATTTATTTATTTTTTTTACAGAGAGAGAGAGAGAGACAGATAGGGACAGACAAGAACGGAGAGAGATGAGAAGCATCAATCATTAGTTTTTCGTTGCAACTCCTTAGTTGTTCATTGATTGCTTTCTCATACTTGCCTTGACTGTGGGCCTTCAGCAGACCGAGTAACCCCTTGCTCAAGCCAGTGACCTTGGGTCCAAGCTGGTGAGCTTTTTGCTCAAGCCAGATGAGCCCACGCTCAAGCTGGCGACCTCGGGGTCTCGAACCTGCGTCCTCTGCATCCCAGTTTGTTGCTCTATCCACTGCGTCACGGCCTGGTCAGGCTAAATGAGAATAAATTTATCTCAAAATAGTGTTATCAGCCTGACCAGGGGGTGGCACAGTGGATAGAAGGTCGGACTGGGACACAAGAGGACCCAGGTTTGAAACCCTGAGGTCGCTGGCTTGAGTGAGGGCTCAACCAGCTTGAGCACGGGGTAGCTAGCTTGAGCATGGGATCACAGACATGACTCCATGGTCACTGGCTTGAGCCCAAAGGTGGCTGGCTTGAGCAAGGGGTCACTCACTCTGCTGCAGCCCCCTGGTCAAGGCACATATGAGAAAGCAATCAATGAACCGCAACGAAGAACTGATGCTTCTCATCTCTCTCCCTTCCTGTCTGTCTGTCCCTAACTGTTCCTCTCTGATTCGCTCTGTCTCTGTCAAAAAAAAAAAAAAAAAAAGGTTATCAATCATAGGATATGAAAAGCCTTAGATAGAAGTTGATTTGCAAATCCTCAGATAATCAAGCTGTCTTCACTCATAAGTTAGAGCAATAATAGATTTTTATTAATTTATCAACAAAACATGTTGTCAAGGTAATTATTATAAACCCTGTTGCAGGTAAATTATTTTTTTTTTCCCCAGTAGTTTTGTTTTCACATCAAGGAATGTAATGTTACAAAGTTAACCAGTTTAGGCAAAAATTAGTCTGAACACTTCACCCTTATATTTGCAAGCTATTAGTCATTCTACCAGTTAATGCTGTCCTCAGTTAACCATTAACACTACTTACAGGTATTAATACAAATATGCAATATACTAAATAACATCAATCTATTTAATATATCAAATTTACATTAGAAGTAGAAAAAAACAACAAGCTCAACACAGGACATTATAGACTCAACACAAGATACTATTAGTAGGTTGGTGTCACTTCTTTTCCATTATCATGTATTACAGAACTTACTAATCTGAGTGAATCATTAAATATTAATCTCCTAACAACTTATAAAATAGATTTTAAAGATAATTTTTGGATCTCTCATTTCTTTTCATGCTTGCATTTCATTGTTAAACAAATCCTACATAGGAGGTGATGTTTTCAATCAAGTTTATTTTGAAATTCATAATTTCATAAATTTACTAGCCCCTGCTCCAATTTCTAAACGTAGCAAAAGCCTCACCTTGCTCAAGGCATACAGATCCAGGATTTTCCTCTCCACCACAGGGATTTTCAAAGTAGATCCTTGAAGTTCCCAAAATTTTGCTAGTTGATCCAAGAAGTCCAGTCTCACTCTGGTCATTGCCTAAGATTATTAAAGTACAGATCAGAGATAAGATCTACATTGTGGTTGAAAAGAAATGTGTGGCCCTGGCCAGCTGGCTCAGTGGATAAAACAGCCCAGCAAGCAGACATTCCAGGTTCAATCCCCAGTCAAGGAACACATGAGAAGCAACCATCTGCTCCTCTTTCCTGCCCTCTCCTCCTTCTCTCTCTTTCTCTCTCGCAGCCAGTGGCTCAGCTGGTTCAAGCAGTAGACACCTTCTCCCCCTTCTCTCTCCCTCTCTCTCTCTCTCTCTCTCTCTCTCTCACAGGCAGTGGATCAGTTGGTTCAAGCAGTGGACCCAGGCGCTGAGGATAGCTCAGTTCACTCGAGCACCGGCCTCAGGCGCTGAGGATAGCTCAGATGATCTGAGCACTGGCCCCGATGGGGGTTGCCTGGGGGATCCTAGCCAAGGTGCATGCAGGAGTCTATCTCCCCTCCTCTCAAAATAAAGGGGAAAAAAAGAAAGAAAGAAAAGAGATGTGTTTACTTAACAAAGGTACTACTTTCTCTAAAGAAATTCAGATTTTTCATTATTGCTTACTCCAACCCTGTAATTTAATAAATAAGCAAAATATTTCTAACAAAACTTTATTTATTAAAGCAAAAAAAGTTACTCTAATATATGTGAACACTTCTCATATTACTGACCAAAGCCAATTTTTGGATGAAGTTGGCTTAACTTTAACCAGAAAATTTAGCAGATCAAATAATTCTGTTTCTAAGCATTCTGTCATTTCATCTTTAGATAACATGCTACTTAAGGTACACTAACTCTTTACCTGTTATTAAGGTACCTCACTACAAGAGACTAAAGGAAAAGATATATATTTAAAGCTCAGAAAATGTTTTAAGAGCATCAAGAGAAAAAAAGCCTTGGCAGGATATATTAAGCTTTAATTAAGATTTCTCTGTTGTATACTGAAACAATTTTCTACCACACTAAAGAATCTTCTGAAAATCTGGCAGACAAAAAGTATAATATTTAAACAGAAATAATAGTATTTAAAGGAGGTCTTAATAAATCAGATTAATTTAAGATTTTAATTGAAAAAATTAAAAATTAATTTAAAATATTCTCCTGGAAAAGTTCTATTAGAGCAAAAACAAACAAACAAAAACTAAGTTTTTTGACAGAATTTAAAAAACTATTTTCTAAATACCACAGGAGACAATCTTCCAACATTAACAAAAAAAAAAAAGTAAGTGCTGAAGTAACTAAACTTAAGAATTCCAAATTTCTGAAGCTAACTAAGCTGGATATTTCAAATACGAAAGATAGGGCTAGAGATAGTTTCCCATAATCCCAGTTAAGTGGAAAAACGTAATCCTTACTTGAAACAATCTTTTTTTTTTTTTTGTATTTTTCTGAAGCTGGAAATGGGGAGAGACAGTCAGACAGACTCCCGCATGCGCCCGACAGGGATCCACCCGGCACGCCCACCAAGGGCGATGCTCTGCCCCTCCGGGGCAACGCTCTGTCAAGGCCAGAGCCACTCTAGTGCCTGGGGCAGAGGCCAAGGAGCCATCCCCAGCACCCGGGCCATCTTTGCTCCAATGGAGCCTCGGCTGAGGGAGGGGAAGAGAGAGACAGAGAGGAAGGAGAGGGGGAGGGGTGGAGAAGCAGATGGGCGCTTCTTCTGTGTGCCCTGGCCGGGAATCGAACCCGGGACTTCTGCACGCCAGGCCGATGCTCTACCACTGAGCCAACCGGCCAGGGCCTGAAACAATTTTAAATCAGGAACTTCCTCCCATTCAATTCCAATTAACATTAAGTCTAAGTTCTGGTACACAAACTTTCTCAAAGTTCCCTACCAAGTTCTCTGACATAAAAAAATGAATCAGGGGGCCCTGGCCGGTTGGCTCAGCGGTAGAGCGTCGGCCTGGCGTGCGGGGGACCCGGGTTCGATTCCCAGCCAGGGCACATAGGAGAAGCGCCCATTTGCTTCTCCACACCCCCCTTCCTCTCTGTCTCTCTCTTCCCCTCCAGCAGCCAAGGCTCCATTGGAGCAAAGATGGCCCGGGCGCTGGGGATGGCTCCTTGGCCTCTGCCCCAGGTGCTAGAGTGGCTCTGGTCGCGGCAGAGCGACGCCCCGGAGGGGCAGAGCATCGCCCCCTGATGGGCAGAGCTTCGCCCCTGGTGGGCGTGCCGGGTGGATCCCAGTCGGGCGCATGCGGGAGTCTGTCTGACTGTCTCTCCCCGTTTCCAGCTTCAGAAAAATACAAAAAAAAAAAAAAATGAATCAGAGGACAGCAATAATGATACAACACTCACCTCAAGTTCATTCAGGCGCTGGACTCTCGGTGTGAAACGAAAGCTTTTTACTTCACACGCAAACGGAGGTTGCCAATCCTAAATAGAAATATTTTTTAAGCTTATTGGTATATAAGCAACAAATGCATTATTCCACCCCTTAATTTATGGGGTGAGTTGTCAAAATTATGGTAAAAGAACTGACAAATCTTCTTTATTATAGAGACAGAAAGAAGAATATTTTTAGATATTACGTATCTCCAATTACTTATTTCTAATGTTCTTAGTATTAAAATTATTTTATCTATAAAACATCAAATATCACAAGTACCATTATTTACATCCTACAATTATGCTCTCCCCAATAACTCAAGTAAAATGAAGTGGGCTCATGTATCTCAATACAATGTTTAATAAACACCCAAGTTTACAAATTAAAAAGAAAACAGAATTTTTTTTTAAAGGGTACAATTATAGATTAAAAAGTAAATTTTTAAAGTACTTATATGATTGGTTTTTTTTTCCATTCACGTGTAATGTGACACAACACTTTACCCTCAATGTTATATAAATGTTTTGTTCAAAGCCAAGCTTCTGGGCATCCAAATATTTTTAAAACACAAAACAGTAAGCAAACCCACAAAGCAAGGACAATTTCCAGATTGGCAATGTACTATAACTAAATAAAATAGCACATTGCAAGGGTTCTAGAGAACATAGTTTGATTTGACCTAAATAACAGTAAATCTACTTAAAAACCTGAGTAATCAAAAAGCTGCATCTTACCTTGGAAATTAAAGAAATTCACCAATATTAAAAGTAGTTGACATTAAATTTTCAATAATGTGACATATAAAAAGAAGGTATATCATTTCAACCTTTTTCTAAATACTAAAACACCTTTGTTTTTTTTACCAACAGGAATCTTGAATAGAATTTCTAATTCATAAAAGCAATAGTGTAAATGAAAATATGGTTTAGGAAAAACTGCAGTGCTCAAGGTTTTGTCAATATTAGGTAATTTGGGTAGAAGGAGAGTTAAGTGAAGCTTCTGAAGGATGGCAATACATCATCACTCATCATAGCAATTATTTGTTAATGCTTTGTTTGCAACTGATAGTCTATCATCTTAATCAAGTTCGTTTAGCATAAGGGGAGTAGCATGTCTGGATTTTAGAATAAGACAGGTGGATCTAGGTTCAAAATGTACTTTGTCACTTGCCCAATATCATACATAAGTTATTTAACTTTTCCAGACTTGCCTTCGCTGTAAAATGAGACTTTACTTACCTACTAGGGCCTCAAAGGAATATTAATTGAAATAAACTGTAGGTGCTAAATTAGCACCCCTCTCCTCCTTCACCTAAACTTTTTTCATTCACTGTGCTGCACATCGCTATGGTAGTCTATGGTGAGAGGGGTGTTTTTTAAAACGCAACATGGGTGACGGTACTACTTACATTTTATTTGACAGTAGGCAGAACATAAAGCAAGGCGACCTTTTAAGAAGCACTAAGACAATGGTTCACAAACTTTAATGTGCATTAAGAATCACCTGCAAGTACACGCTAGAAATTTTAGCCTGGGAAATGAGGCCTAGGGATCTGCTTTTTAACAAGCATCCAGTGATCCTGGTGCAAGTGCACCAGGAACAACATTTGAAAAGCACTGGTCTGCTGAATGAGTCAAGAATCTTTTGACCTTGAACAAATCACTCAGCATATTGGGGCAGTAATTCCCCCAAACAAGGGGTAGTATCTGCTTTTTTTACAGTAAAGATTGAGGTAATTCACCTATAAGCAAACCAAGTTATTTGCAATAATTGCAATCGCTAAATCTTTGATCCACCATTTTTTATCTCAAAAGATTTCAACGTTTTCGTCCACGTCTATCACTGACAAATTCTTCCTAAACCTCTGTTTTTTATGAGTTTATTTGAGCAAAACTGATTACATATGCTGGGGAGCAAGATCGCAAATGCTCCTCCCTAAACCTGGACGCTTGAAAAATAAACGCTGCTCTTTCTCTGCCCCCGGGAAGGCTTTTTCATTGCAGCAGAAATCAGTCTGAGGTCCCTGGTTCGGTGATACCATCCTAGGGGACAACCAGAGCTCAGGTTACTGTTTCAGAAACCTGAGCCCAGAGATGAGCCCTACAAAATATTCAATAAATTAAGTATTACTAAGGCTGGATAAAGAAGTAGCCGACGGAGAGCAGTTTTCACTATCATACCCTAATGAGGACTGTACATGAATGGAGGACGTGTCATACCACAAGACTTCAAACACCTCAACGGGCAACGAAAGGCCTAAAGTCTTTGGTTACCCTTGCCCACAATTTAAGAAGTACCGGTTCCCAAGTTGTGCGCAGGAAGGCCCCAGGGACACCACTCTCGCGTTCAGACAAGCGTAGGTAAAGCCGCAAAAGAAACCATGATTAAAAAATAATAATCCAGAAACTTAGCTTCTAGTTGTTGAGAAAAAGAAAGGAGAGTACTAGGAAAAGACAGAAGGACCGGAAAAATATAACCAAATCAAGAGTATCGGCTCCCCCACTCTCGTCTTCGCCCCTCTCCTCAGACGCCGGTACCTTGGGCGGTCGGATTTTGCAGATGCCGGTTTTCTCCGCCAGAGGCCGGATGCGACCGATAAAGCTGAGCGGGTCTGTGAACTCCTCCCAGCTGGGCTCAAAAACTGGGCACTCCGGCGGAGGCACGAACTCCGTCGTGTAGCCCCCCGACCCCACGCCCGCCATGACAATACCCAGGGGGCCCCCCGTGGAGGAAACAGGTGGAGAAAGGCTGGCTAAAGCCACCGAACTCTCTCACGTCCCCTGACAGGGACAGAAGCTCATCTTCTCGGACAAAAACTGCTCAACCCAGGAACCGTGCAATCGCTTCCTCCTTTCGTTTGTTATTGTTTCCTTTGGGGATTTTCCTCACAGGGCCAGCACTTATCCGGAAGTGAACATACAGTCAAATCCCTCCGCCGGCCCAAAACAGAATCCCTCCGCAACATCACGACGCCTCGTCGTACAACTTCCCTTCTCCCTCCCTTTCCGGAACCCAATGTTGTTCCTTGTCCATGAAAGCTCCGCGCAGTCCGATGACTTCAACCGGCACACCTTGGAAACTCATAATCTCTTTTGGAAAAGATTGCAGGGGGAGCACACCGATGTGAGACAACCCGCGCTCTTCCGGCGCGGAGGAATGTGTAATGCTCCAGAGGGCAAAGGTTCTGCTTCCGGTGGAAAGGAGAGAAATCCAGCTCTTTGTGTTTAAATGGACAGAAAAACAATCTAAGCCCAAGTTCCGCCGCCTTACCTCGCTCCCGGTTTATGGCGGTTTGTTTTACATTGCCTGTGTTTCTGCAGGTAACTAACCTTTTTAGATTCTCTTGTTCTTAGTCCTTTGACTCTTTGTAACTCTTATAAGAATCTCGGGCACTTTATATCTGCCCCATTTCCGTAGCAAGTTCGGGTGGAACCCACGTCCCAAACCCAGCCGGCTGACAGAATTGCTTTTTGAGCACAGAAGAAACGACTCTCGACCTTGCTGTCACAATTGTTGCCAACCCTCAAATCATCTCAACGGCAACAACTTCCTCTGGCGCCACTTACTCTGTAATCTTTCCTCAAGTTGCTGTGAAAGCATTGGCGACTGTTAGTCTTCCTCTAACAAATACTAAGAACTACACTCTCACGGCGTCCCTACTTATTTCTACATTATTCTCTACACTTTGGAGGAAGTGGAGATGGATACAGGCATAGAGATTTTTGACAAGCAGGGTCAGTACTTCCCAGGTCTTGTTCTCATACTCCCTGTGCACTCTCAGCTTCCTCCAGTTCCTAAATTGCCAACCACCGCTGATGACTCCCAAATTTGTATTTCCAGCCTAGGATTCTCTCCTGAGTTTTATCTAGCTACCTACTGGACAACACCACTTGGTAAACTTAAAGTACCTTGAACTCACAGTTACTTCCCCACTGCCTTTCAAGTGTTTCCAGTTTCCATGAATGATATTATATAATCGGCCTGAGCCAGAAATGGAAAAATTATCCTTAACTCCTGTTTCCTTAGTACTGTATATAAAATCGTGTGTCAAGTCTGGAGATTCTGTCACCTAAAGATATTTTTTTATCTTATTTTTATTCATTTTAATGCAGTGACATTGATAAATCAGGGTACATATGTTTAGAGAAAACATCTCCAGATTATTATTTATTTTATTTTATTATTATTATTTTTTTTTACAAAGAGAGTCAGAGAGAGGGATAGACAGGGATAGACAGACAGGAACGGAGAGATGAGTGGCATCAATCATTAGTTTTTCATTGTGCATTGCAACACCTTAATTATTCATTGATTGCCTTCTCATATGTGCCTTGACTGTGGGCCTTGAGCAGACCGAATGACCCCTTGCTCAAGCCAGCGACGTTGGGCTCAAGCTGGTGAGCTTTTGCTCAAACCACATGAGCCCTTGCTCAAGCTGGCGACCTCAGGGTCTCGAACCTGGGTCTTCTGCATCCCAGTCCAATGCTCTATCCACTGCGCCACCGCCCGGTCAGGCTCCAGATTATTATGACATTTGATTATGTTGCATACCCGTCACCCAAAGTCAAATTGTCTTCCCTCACCTTCTATCTGGTTTTCTTTGTGCCCCTCCCCACCCCCACCTCCTCTCTCCCTTTCCTCACACCCCCCCCTTACCATCACATTCTTGTCCATGTCTCTGAGTCTCATTTTTATGCCCCATCTATGTATGGATTCATATAGTTTAGTTTTTTCTGATTTACTTATTTCACTCCATATAATGTTATCAAGGTCCATCCATGAAGTTGTAAATGATCCGATGTCATTATTTCTTATGGCTGAGTAGTATTCCATAGTATGATATATATGTACCTTAGCTTTTTAATCCACTCGTCCACTGACGGACACTTGGGCTGTTTCCAGATCTTTGCTATTGTAAACAATGCTGCCATAAACATGGGGGTGCATTTCTCCTTTTGGAACAGTTCTATGGTGTTCTTAGGGTATATTCCTAAAAGTGGGATAGCTGGGTCAAAGGCAGTTTGATTTTTAATTTTTTGAGGAATCTCCATACAGTTTTCCACAGTGGCTGCACCAGTCTGCATTCCCACCAGCAGTGCAGGAGGGTTCCCTTTTCTCCACATCCTCGCCACCACTTATTCTGTGTTGTTTTGTTGATGAGCGCCATTCTGACCGGTGTGAGGTGATATCTCATGTGCTTTTAATTTGCATTTCTCTAATGATTAGTGATGTTGAGCATTTTTTCATATGCCTATTGGCCTTCTGTATGTCCTATTCATTTCTTTTTCCCATTTTTTGATTGGATTGTTTGTCTTCCTGGTGTTGAGATTTACAAGTTCTTTATAAATTTTGGTTATTAACCCCTTATCAGACGTGTTGTCAAATATGTTCTCCCATTGTGTAGTTTGTCTTTTTATTCTTTTCTTATTGTCTTTAGCTGCGCAAAAGCTTTTTAGTTTGATATAGTCCCATTTGTTTTTCCTGCCTTTTATTTCACTTGCCGTGGAGATAAATCAGAAAATATATCGCTGCAAGAGATGTTGGAGAGCTTACTGCCCATGTTTTCTTCTAAGATGCTTATGGTTTCACGGCTTACATTTGTCTTTTATCCATTTTGAGTTTACTTTTGTGAATGGTGTAAGTTGGTGGTCTAGTTTCATTTTTTTGCAGGTAGCTGTCCAATTTTCCCAACACCATTTGTTGAAGAGGCTGTCTTTACTCCAATGTATGCTCTTACCTCCTTTGTCAAATATCAGTTGTCCATAAAAGTGTGGGTTTATTTCTGGGTTCTCTGTTCTGTTCCATTGATCTATATGCCTGTTCTTATGCCAGTACCAGGCTGTTTTGAGTACAATGGCCTTGTAGTATAACTTGATATCAGGAAGTGTGATATCTCCCACTTCATTCTTCTTTTTTAAGATTGCTGAGGCTATTCGTGTTCTTTTTTGGTTCCATATAAATTTTTGGAATATGTGATCTATATCTTTAAAGTATGTCATTGGTATTTTAATTGGTATTGCATTGAATTTATAAATTGCTTTGGGTAATATAGATATTTTAATGATGTTTATTCTTCCTATCCATGAGCACGGTATATTCTTCCACTTGTTTGTATCTTCCCTGATTTCTTTTATTAATGTTTTATAATTTCCCGAGTACAAGTCTTTAGTCTCCCTGGTTAAATTTACTCCTGGGTACTTTATTTTTTTTGGTTGTAATAGTGAAGGGGATTGTTTCCTTAATTTCTCTTTCTGACTGTTCATTGTTGGTGTATAAAAATGCCTCTGATTTCTGAGTATTAATTTTATATTCTGCCACTTTAATGAATTCCTTTATCAGGTCCAGTAGTTTTTTGACTGAGACTTTAGGGTTTTCTATATACAATATCATATCATCTGCAAATAATGATAGTTTTACTTCTTCTTTTCCAACTTGAATGCCTTTTATTTCTTCTTCTTGTCTGATTGCTGTGGCTAGGACTTCCAGGATTATGTTGAATAAGAGTGGTGAAAGGGGGCACCCCTGCCTTGTTCCTGATCTTAGGGGATTGCTTTTAATTTTTGCCCATTGAGTATGATGTTGGCTGTGGGTTTGTCATAGATAGCCTTTATCATGTTGAGATATGTTCCCTGTTTCCCGCTTTGCTGAGAGTTTTGATCATGAATGGGTACTGGATTTTATCAAACGCTTTTTCTGCATATTGAAATTATCATGTGGTTTTTCTCCTTCCTTTTGTTTATGTGATGAATCACATTGATTGATTTGCGAATATTGTACCAGCCTTGCCTCCCCAGAATAAATCCCACTTGATCATGGTGTATGATTTTTTCCATATATTGTTGGATCCGGTTTGCTAGTATTTTGTTGAGGATTTTAGCATCTAAATTCATCAGGGATATTGGCCTATAATTTTCTTTCTTTGTGTTGTCTTTGCCTGGTTTTGGAATCAGAATTATGCTCGCCTCATCAAAGGAGCTTGAAAGTCTTCCTTCCTCTTGAATATTTTGAAATAGCTTGAGAAAGATAGGGGTTAGTTCTTTGAATATTTGGTAGAATTCACTTGTAAAGCCATCAGACCCAGGACTTTCTTTGTTGGGAGTTTTTTGATAACTGTTTTGATCTCATTTGTTGTAATTGTTCTGTTTAGGTTTTCTGATTCTTCCAGATTAATTTTTGGAAGATTATGTTTCAAGGAATTTGTCCATTTCATCTAGGTTGTCTAGTTTTTTGGCACACAGTTCTTCATAGTATTTTCTTACAATATTTTGTATTTCTGTTGTGTCAGTTGTTATTTCTCCTCTTTCATTTCTGATTTTGTGTATTTGGGTTCTCTCTCTCTTTTTCTTGGTGAGTCTAGTTAAAGGTCCATCAATCTTGTTTACCTTTTCAAAGAACCAGCTCCTAGTTTCATTGATCCTCTGTATTGTTTCTTTAGCCTCTATGTCATTTATTTCTGCTCTGATCTTTATTATTTCCTTCCTTCTACTAGCTCTGGGCTTTACTTGCTGTTCTTTTTCTAGTTCTTTTAGATGCAGGGTTAAGTTGTTTATTTGAGCTTTTTCTAGCTTCTTAAAGTGTGCCTGTAGTGCTCTGAACTTCCCTCTCAGTATTGCTTTTGCTGTGTCCCATAAATTTTGAGTTGTTGTATGCTCATTATCATTCTAGGAATTTTTTTATTTCATTTTTGATCTCATTCTTAATCCATTTGTTATTTAACAACCTGCTATTTAGTTTCCATGGGTTTGAGAATTTTTCAGTTTTTCTGTTGTGGTTGATTTCTAGTTTCATGCTTTTGTGATCAGAGAAAGTGATCAATATGATTTCAATCTTCTTAAATTTGTTGAGACCGCTTTTGTGCCCTTACATGTGGTCTATCCTAGAGAATGTATCATGAGCACTTGAAAAGAATGCATAGTCTGCTGCTTTAGGGTGAAAGGTTCTGAAGATATCTATTAAATCAAGTTGATCTAGTATGTCCTTTAAGTGTTCTGTTTCTTTGTTAATTTTCTTTCTTGAGGATCTATCTAGAGATGTTAGTAGGGTATTGAAATCCCCTACTATTATAGTATTGCTGTTGATCTTACCCTTTATATCCATCAAAGTCTGCTTTATATATTTAGGTGCTCCTATATTAGGTGCATAGATATTTATAACGGTTATATCTTCCTGTTGGATTGCTCCCTTTATCATTATGTAGTGGCCTTCTTTATCTCTTACCTTGGCCTTTGCTTTAAAGTCCATTTTGTCTGATGTAAGTATTGCTACCTCAGCTTTCTTTTCATTTCCATTTGCATGAAATGTTTTTTTCCATCCTTTTACCTTCAGTCTATGTGCAGCTTTTGTTTTAAGGTGTGTCTGTTGTAGACAGCATATGTACGGGTCCTGTTTTCTTATCCATGCAGCTAACCTATGTCTTTTGATTAGATCATTTAATCCATTTACATTTAAGGTTATTATTGATATGTAGTTGTTTATTGCCATTTTATTCTTTAAAGCTGTATTCCTCTTTTGCTATATTCTTTTCCCACTTTGATCTGTTTACAACAGGCCCCTTAACATTTCCTGTAGCATTGCTTTGGTTGTAATGAATTCCTTGAGTTTTCATGTGTTTGACAATTTTTGAGTTTTTCTGTTGTGGTTTATTTCTAGTTTCATGCCATTGTGATCAGAGAAAGTGCTTGATATGAGACTTTTGTCTGGGAAGCTTTTTATTTCTCCTTTAATTTTAAATGATAGCCTTGATGGATAAAGTAGTCTTGGTTGTAGGTTCTTGTTCTGCATTACTTTGAATATTTATTGCCATTCCCTTCTGGCCTCAAGTGTTTCTGTTGAGAAGTCTGATGTCATCCTTATGGGAGCTCCTTTGTAGGTGATAGCCTTTTTTTCTCTAGCAGCTTTTAATATTTTCTCTTTATCACTAAGCTTTGGTATTTTAATTATGATGTGTCTTGGTGTAGGTTTCTTTAGGTTTCTCTTTAATGGAGTTCTTGTTCTCTGTGCTTCTTGAACTTGTGAGAGTTTCTCCTGCATTAATTTAGGGAAGTTTTCAGCTATGATATGATTGAACAAAGTCTCTATCCCTTGTTCTTTCTCTTTGTCTTCAGGAACCCCTATGATGCGGATTTATTTCTCTTCATGTTGTCACAGAGCTAAGAGTTTCCTTAGACTTTTTGAGTCTCTTTTCTTTTTTCTTCTCTGCTTTCATGCCTTCACTCAACTTGTCCTCCAACTCGCTGATTCAATCCTCAGCTCCATCCATCCTGTTTTTAATTCCTTCCATTGTGGTCTTCATTTCTGATATTGTATTTGTCATCTCCGATTGATTCTTTTTTTAATATTTCAATATCCTTTTTTATACTTGCTATTTCTTTATTTGGGTGTTCATAATGGCCATCCATTGTTGTTCTAAGATCCCTAAGCATCCTTACAATTATTATTTTGAACTCCACATCCGGAAGTTTGGTTATTTTCATATCACTCAGTGCATTTCCTGGAGGCTTCTCTTGTGGTTTCATTTGGATTGCACTTCTCTGTATTCTCACTATGTCTGTGTGTGTTTTGTTTGTAGAACTGGTTGAGTCTAGGCTTGGTGTTATCTGCCTCCAGTTTTCAATTCCTGTCACCTAAAGATCTTAAACTTATCCGTGTCTCTCCATCCCTATTGTCACTGTCCTAATTTAAGTTCTTTCCCACCTAACCTATGATAACAGCTCCATTCTTACCCCTGTCAAATCCCTCTCTACTTAGTTGTCATATTGTTTTGTCTAAAAGCAATCTTAAAATTTTTCATCTCCAAACTCAACAACTCCAAACTCCTTTACTATATATTTGCTGCCCTACTCCCAAGCTTCATCTCTTTTCCATATACTACACAGAAATTTTTGTGGTAGTTTTAATGCACCACACTTTCTCTCACCTCTGAGCCTTCACAGATAATGTTTCCTTTGTTGGAACACATGTGTACTCTCCTGACCCCACCCCATAGTGTCCTAGATCCCCTTTCTGACTGAATTTCTATTCATCCCTCATCTATCAGCTTTAAGATCACTTCCTCTGGAAAGTTTTCCCTAATACTCTAAGTTTTAGTCAGCAGCAACCTGTACTTTCTTATTAAAACTTGTAAAAATTGCTTGTTTAATTGCTTTCTTCCTCAAACTATAAACTATAGGAAGGCAGGGGCAGCATCTGTCTTATTGACATTTTAATCCCAGCTTCTAGTATAGTTCTCAGTATTTAGAATATGTGCAATAATTATTTTTTGAACGAATTAGTGAATTAATAGATTCACCCAATAAATTTGCCTTGTGTTTTATTGCCTCATCCTATACTTCCATACAGTGAAATTTATTTGAGACTCTAGCAGAATGTGATATATATAACATCCCTCCATTTGCTTATAGTATCCACTAAACTTGATGCCCAGTTACTCATACCCACCAGTCTAAACTCTATACACAAATACTTTGAGGGGATAATTCTGTTTCAGTTACCCTTTGTTGTGTAACAAAGCACCTCAAAACTTTGTGACTGAAAATGAACATTCTGTTTGTTTGTTTGTTTGTTTGTTTGTTTTATTGAGAGAGAAGTAGGGAGAAAGACCAGAACATTGAGCTGCTCCTCTATCTGCCATGTCTGAGGAATCAAAATGGCAACCTCTGCACTCTGGGACAACACTCCAACCAAGCTATCTGGCCAGGGCTTAATTCTTATTGATTTTTAGAGAGAGGAAGGGAATGAGAGGGAGGGAGAAGGGTAGCATTTATTGTTCCACTCAGTCGTGCATTTCTTGGTTGCTTTCCATGTGTGCCCTAACCGGGGATTGAACCTCAACCTTGTTGTTACTGGACGACACTCTTAACCAACTGAGCTAACCAGCCAAGGCCAAAAATTTAATTGAATCTCTTCTTCAATATGTTTGTATGTGTATTGTCTGCTTTTCTGTGCTCTCTCTCAGAAGATAACAACTGTTTTTTTTCTTTTTCTTTCTTTTTTTGAGAGAGAGAGATACAGAAAGGGAGAGAGAAGCACCAACTTGTAGTTGCTCTTTCACTTGTATATGTCTTGATCTTTTTTTTACACAAAGTTAAAAATGTTTTATTTTGTTTTATTTTTAATTTATTGTGTTGACATGGTTTCAAGTGTACCATGCAATGTAACACCCTCTACCCCTCCCACATTGTGCTCTCCATGGCCCATGCAAAGTCCATTCCCATTTCACCCTCTTTGTCACCCCTCACCTCTATCCCCCATGTCTTGATCTTAACTGGGGGTTAACTAGTGTCCCCTTGCTCAAACCAGCAACCTTGGGCTTTTTTATGCAGTTACCTTTGGACTCAAGCTGACAAACTTTGGGATAATATAGACAATACCCTGCTCAAGCCAACTACCCTGCGCTGACAAGCCCACACTCAAAGCTGGTGACCTCAGGGTTTCAAACCAGCAACCCCAGCACTGTGGGTTGACACTTTATTCACTGGGCCACCACTGGTCAAGAAAGAGCTGTTATTTTCTTAAATATAGCATTGAGTGAAGATAGGAACATACTAAATACATGCTACTTCAATTATATTGATTTTTTTCTTTGATCTTGATAGTAAGTTGATTGAATCTGGCAACTGTGAAACAAGGAAGGGTCTACAATAGAAAAAGCAACCATAGAGAGCCCAAGCAGGGCTGCCTTGGCTCTCTAGCAACCTTATGGGAAAGAAATGGTGGAGAAAAAGGGGCTTTGAGGACAGATTATTGGGTTAGCCCAGGACGAGCTGCCAATATCCACTGCTCCCCTGTGTGTAAGTCTCATTACAATCCTTAGAGTCTAAGAGATGCACAACTGTGTGGGTGACGGTCAGAGAAAATAGGGGATCATCAACATGCTAAAGCTGGAATGAGCTCAAGGTCACTGGCTTGACTGGTGCCCTGTAGCCAAGGCATGAATGAAAAACAATCACTGAACAACCAAAGTGACTCAACTATGAGTTGATGTTTCTCATCTCTCTACCTTCCTCTCTCTCTCTTTCTCTCGCTCTCAAAAAAAAAAAAAAGAGAGAGAAGGAAAGAAATAAAAAGAAAAGAACTTGTTAAAACTAAAAAGTTATTTTTTCCCTGACTGGGTAACTCATTTGGTTAAAGCAGGATCCCAATAAACCAAATCTGTGGATTCGATCCCTGGTCAGGGCATATACAAGAATCAATCAATGAATGCATAAATAAATGGAACAACAAATCAATTTCTTCTCTTTCTCTCTCAAATTAATAAATAAAATTTTTTGAGAGAGAGTAAGGTAGAGAGAGAGAGAAGAATCAACTTTTTGTTCCACTTTTAGTTGTGCACCTATTGATTGTTTCTCATATGTACCCTGACCAGGGTTCAAACCAGCAACCTCAGGGTTGAGCAGGTGACCGTAGTGTTGTTGTGAGAGGGGGGCGCAGAGAGAGATCAGCAGACAAAATCATCAAGGACTAGCAAAGGACCACCGCTCGCTCAGGCAAATGGCCCCGAGTTCACGCTGTGTCCTAATTTATTCACAAAGACTTCAAAAAGCTTGTTTACTGAGAAATTGGCATAACATCAAGTGTAACTTTTACTTAAAGATACATGGAGTGCACCTGCAAGATAGCTTAGTAACAACATAATATCAGAAGGCATTAATTGCTATTGCTTCTATGGATCCCATAACATTCCTCTCCTTATCTTAAGGGATAACCTTGGAAAGTACAGAAATCTTATGAGAATGTTTTACTGAGAAAAGCCCAGCAACTGCCTTCAGTCACATAGACCTGTTTCAGTGACCCTCCTTCAAGTCACAAAACAATTTTCTTGGCAAAACATTCTTTTCTTGTTGGCTGTGTTCCCATCCAAGGCCATGCAATGGGTTATTCCACTACACCGTAGGATCAAGGCTACAATCCCCAAGATCAAACTGGTGATCTGGTGCTCCGGGATGATGCTTTACTACACCACCAGCCAGGGCAAAAAAATTCTTAAAAACTTTTTAAAGAACTTATTTTTCTTTTAAGTTAATTTTCCCAGAAAGGTAATGGTTTTCTCACTGAAGGAAAAAAATAATAATGCTAAGAAGGAATAAAGGGAGAGATTTGAGAGTATATTTATAGTCATCAAATGAGTAAAACTTGGAGAAAGGTAAAAATTGACAGCAGTGTAAAACGCCAGAAAGAGATCATGTGAGATAAGACAAAATAACAGTGATTATTAAATTTAGCCATTAGTAAGTCATAGAGCAATTTAAATAAAGTATGGAATCGGAATGCAGTTCCTCATGAGTTGAGAAGTGAATGAGAGGTGAAGAAAAAGAGTCAAGCATAGACTCAAGACTCCTTGGTTATAGAGGAAAAGGTGGGGTATAGGAAGATGAAAGTTATAATGGAAAATCAAAGAAAGTTTTACAAGCTAGGAGAGATGAGTATGTCTAAGTGTTTAAAAGAAAGCTGCTTGACCTGTAGTGACTCAGAGGATAAGAGGATAAAGTGTCAAACTGGAACACTGAGGTTGCCAGTTCAAATCTCTGGGCTTGCCTGGTCAAGGCACATACACAAAGCAACTACTATGAGTAGTTCTGTAAGGTCGGTGGATACTGGGGGATGGTCACATGGGGAACCCAGGCCCGCGAACTTTGGCTAGGACTGCCCACAACCAAGCGCGCCAAAAGAAGCTTCACAGGAACTGTTTGGAAAAAAGTGACCATCTACCAGCCAGTGGATTTCACCACGTCATGTTAGCTCCACTTCCCTAGAGGGACCCCTTTAAATATCTCCCACACGGTTTAATCCGTGCAACTTCCCTGGCCTCCATCTTACCTCGGGGCCAGGGAACCTTGCCGAGCGGGATGCGTGCTCTGTACTCAATAAAGCCATTTGCTATTCCACACTTTGTGGCTCTGGCCTCTTCCTTCCTTCTCAGAGGGGAAAAATACCTTACATTTTGGTGCCGAAAACCTGGGAGGAGTAGAAGTCCACAAGGACCTCTCCTCATCCTCATCCCCTCCGAGAAAGAACCAGGAGAAAGAACCAGGACCTCTGATCTTCCACCCACTTCCACCACTTACGGTGCAGTAAGTCCCCTGCCTCCAGCCTTCCCCTCAGTTCTTTCCGCCGAGACTCCCTGTCTGAAACTGTAGCTACGTCAGGAAAGTCTTTTTCGTCCATTTGAGTGCGTATGCTTGTCCCCAAGCACATCCACTTTACCTTTTACATCCATGGCCAGACCTTGAGTTTTTAGGACGCTAATACTCAAATCTGACCACTCCAAGGGCTGAGGGCGGCTGTGGGGGCACAGGAATCTCCCTCCCTAAAGAAGAAGAAACTGTTCTTCTTCTCACTGTGGCCAGGCCACAGAACCCACTGAATTAGCCTCCTGAAGGGACTTTTGGTGTTAACACCCTCACCAATTTAACTATCGCCAAAAAAGCTGGGAACTGATGGGAGATCTCTTACATACACGGCTTCTAATTATTCGTGCACCCGTTCTTAATCTCTGTGCCGCCTGTTCCAAAGCGCAGGTCTTTTTCTGGCCAGAGAAACCTCACCTAAAACCTCCACTCCTGATCTTTCCTTCTCCGCAGAATCCCAACACTCTCTCCCTTCTGCCTGACCCCCACGGGCGCCCCTCTCTCGGGATTTTTCTCTGGACCCTCTGTGGACCTCTTTTGTGCTCGGTTCTCTTCCCTCTGAGAGCCCCCTCCCCTCCCTTCTCAAAAACCTGTTTCTTATTCACCACTACCATTCTCTTTCTCCTCCCCTGCTGGCCAGGGGCCCTTCCCTTCTCCACTGTGTTCTTAAACCCCTCCTCCGTCAGGCCATTCTCAGCCTGGCATTGGCTCTTACACTGGTTTTCAGGATGTCCAACCCCAATTTTCTTGCAGGAAGTTCTGGCCCTGTGCTGCCTTTGGCTCCAGCGTTTCCTGCGGGATCTGGGTGCCGGGCTCCCCATGAGCCCCCCTCCTCTTATTCCCAACCCCCCAAACCCCTATCCGGAACCTGTGAACATGGCATTTAAAGTTTTTAACGGTCCCAACTAGTAGAAACAGGCCAAGGCTGTTCACCAGGCCCGCATGCAGCAGAAGGTAACGCTCCAAATCCCAAACTCTTGTGGCAACCTGTGACCAGCAGAGCCACCAGCAGCTTGCTTTAAGTGTGGCAAGCAGGACCACTGGTCCCGGCAGGCCCCTGCCGGTGGCTGCCCACTGAGCCCTGCCCTGACTGCAAGCAGCCCAGTCACTGGCGGAGTGATTGCCCCTTTGGGCAACAGGTTTTTCCTCAGCGCCTCTACGTGGAGGACAAGCCACCCGAATGGGAAGGCCAATCCAGCCAGATGGGTGCATTGCTCAAACTCCTAGGACATGGCCTGGACTCGGAGAACCCAGGGTTCTGCAACAAGTGGGTAAGTCCATTTCATTTCTTGTGGACATGGGGGCTGCCTTCTCTGTTTTGCCATCACACTCTGGACCTCTAGTTCCCTCACAGGTCTCAGTTATGGGAATGGATGGGACCCCTTTCTTTCCCCTTTTTACGCCAATCCTGACATGTAGTTCTGCCTCAAGCTTGTCTCCTTATAAGACCACTGGCAGTCAGAACCACTGGACTCCATCCATCTCCAGCTCGCCAAAAGGCTGGACCCTGCAAATTCCCCTATTACTCCTCTTTTTTTAAAAAAAAAAATCCTTTCAGGACCACTGGCAGTCGGAACCACTGGACTCCATCCATCTCCAGCTCACCAAAAGGCTGGACCCTACAAATCCCCCTATTACTCCTTCTTTTTTTTAAATCCTTACAGTACCGCATCCGCAAAGTTTCTCAACTCACAGCCACACAGATGTTCCTCCTGACACCCCTCCAAGCCACCACCTTCCGATCTCCCCCTCCCCACAACGCCCCTACTCAGCAGGAAGTAGCCAGATGAATAAACGGCGCCCCTTTTTCTAATTAACACAAAAGGTCAGAATGTAAGGTCGGGGGATAATGGGGGGTGGTCACGTGGGGAACCCAGGCCCGCGCGCGAACTTTGGCTAGGACCGCCCACAACCAAGCGCGCCAAAAGAAGCTTCACAGGAACTGTTTGGAAAAAAGCGACCATCTATCAGCCAGTGGGATTTCACCACATCATGTTAGCTCGACTTCCCTAGAGGGACCCCTTTAAATATCTCCCATGCGGTTTAATCCGTGCAACTTCCTTGGCCTCCATTTTACCCCGGGGCCAGGGAACCTTGCCGGGCGGGATGCGTGCTCTGTACTGAATAAAGCCTTTTACTATTCCACACTTCGTGGCTCCAGCCATTCCTTCCTTCTCAGTGGGGAAAAATACCTTACAGATGCTTCCTTCTTCTCCCCTCTCTTTCTTTTTTTTTTTCTTTTTATAAATCTAATAGATTAACTCCTGAATTTTACAGTTCAGCATTAATATCACCACATGTACTCCCCTCTGCTTCTCACTCTTCTTCTCTCTCCAAAAGTCTCTAAGTAAAATCTAAAAATAAAATGTTTAAAAAAATAACTAAATAAAAAAATAAAAGTTAAAAAAATTAAAAAAGAAATAAAATAAAGATAACTAATGAAGAAATGGAGGTTGAGTATTTAAGAGATAAATCAAAGTCCTTGAAGAAATAAAAGAAAGCATAATGAGAAGAGAAACACATTTGTCTGTAAAGTGGAGTAATGAAGGAAGGACGGACAAGTAAAAGGTGGTAAGTAAGTGGGTGAAAAGGCAAGAAGTTGAGGCAGTTGGTGCCTTTGAGAACTAAAGAAGGAAGTACTGGGAAGGCAACCATAGGAGCTTCAAACAATTGATGAATGTCCAAAATGGCAACTGTGGAAATTAGGAGGAGAAAACATTTCTTGTGAAGTGTCGGTCTTCACTTCTGAGGGCTTAACTAAAGTCAGAGACCGTAAGTTTATGGTGGTATCATTTCCCATAAATGTGAGCCATTCTCCAGCAGCATACATAGAAGGCAGAGGGCACAACTGATCTCATGCACAGGGATTATCAGCAATTACAACAAGAAGACGAAAAGAGCTGAGAGTATAGGCAAAAACAGTCAATGTTGTGCACCCCAGGAGTCTGAGTAGGAAAGTAAAGTCCTAGGGTTAGAAAATATATCAAGCTATTGTTTCCCAGGCCACTCTTCTTACAGCCTCCGATATATTCTTCCTCTTGTATTTCCCATGGATTCAGTCAATTGGAACATTTTATTTATTTATTTATTTATAGACAGGGAATGAGAGCGACAGGAAAATTGAGCTGCTCTTGTATGTGCCCTGACCAGGAAATCAAACCGGCAACCTTCATGCTCTGGGACGATGCTCCAACCAACCAAACTATCTGGCAAGAGCTTAACAGGGCTTAACTTTTATTGATTTTTAGAGAGACAGAGGAAGGGAGAGAGAGGGGAAGGGGTAGTGAAGCATTTGTTGTTTCACTTAGTCATGCATTTTTGGTTGTTTCCCATGTGTGCCTTGACTGGGGATCGAACCAGCAACCTTGCTGTTTTGGAATGACGCTCTTAACCAACAAAAGGACAAATTATCTCCCATGATAGAGCTTACATTCTAATGGTGAGGAGAGATAAAATAAGCACAAGCAAATAAATACATACTATTTTAGGTGATGAGAAGTTCTTTTAAAAATATCTAAGAGAGTAGGGGGAGTGAAGGGTGGTGAGGGAAGGTAGGGTAGTCAGAGAAGGACTCAAGATTGATGACATCTGAATAGAAGCTGTGCTACAAAAATACAATCACAAACTGGAACATGAATATCAAAGAAGAGATTACTTCCAATCAAGGAGATGGTATTTGTGTTGGCCTTGGTAGGACTATTATGGGTGCTGATTAATGAAAGGGATCAATCCAGATAAAAGGCAGAGTATGAGACAAAGCTGAAAAGTGTATTCTATATTCAGAAAATAACCATTTCTTTATAATAATAGAAAAGTGAGGTCAGGCTTTGCCACACTTGCTGCCCACACACCCACTCACCTGTCAGGGTAGCCCAGGTGTCTTGCCCTGCCTTTGGAAGCACGCTGAGCCCAGAGGTGGACAATTCTCTGAAGCTATGACACTGCTCCCAGAACCTCAGAAGGGTGCCATGCGTGAGGAGGATAGAGCCCTGTGGTATTAACAAGGCAGCTGACCTCGTGTGCACCCCCGAGGTTGGATGTCCGGGGAGAGAACTGCAGGCCAGGTTCTCTGTCCAGAAGAGAAGGCGGGCAGGGTGCCGACGGGCTTCCCAAGGGAAGACTAGCAATGGGCGGGGGCTGCAGCGTCAAGGGTTTCTGTGAGTCTGCAGAGCCTGACCCAGGCAGGCTTGGACGGCCATAGCCTTAGCTTTTGAACTTGGTTCTGAGGGAAATAAAAGCCATCGTTTCTCTTTAAGCATGAGAGAGGCTCAGTAAGTTTTGTATTTGAGAAATTACTCTCGACCTGCAAAATATGTTAGCAGAAGCCAAAAGTAAGAAGCCGGGAAATGAGGCCGGGCATTGTGACATGAAATTGATTGCCAATATTTATGACCTCAGTGGATCCTCACAACTTTCCAATGAAGAAATGAGTGACGGCAACGGAACTGGGGGGAAGCTGGATCGGAGGGCCAGGGAGGAGGTGAAGGCCCTTTATTTTGGTTGGTTGCTTCCCTGGCCTGTGCCCTGGGCACACAGGCTAGCTTCTCAGTTTCCTTTGCCTCTGGGCTCAGTGCCCACCCTCCTCAGAGAAACCCCTGAGATAGACTGTAAGGTATTTCCCCCCAACCCCCGAGGAAGAATGAAGGGCTTAGCCACCAAGTGTGGAATAGCAAAAGCTTTATTTAGTAAAGTACTTCCCGGACGATGTTCTCTAGTCCGCGAGACGGGGGCCAGAGAAGTCTCATGGGGGGATCCGCGTGGGGGTAATTTAAAGGGTCGTTAGGGTGGTCGAGTTGATATGACATGGCGAAATTTCATGGGCTGACAGACAGTCGCTCTTTTCCAAAGGACTCCTGGGAAGTGTCTTTTGGCGCGCCTGGGTGTGGGTGGTTCCAGCCAAAGTTCCCGGGTCTGGTTCCTCACATGACCTTCCCCCATTGCCCACCGACCTCACATTCTGACCTTTTATGTTAGACAGGGGTGCCACTATTCATCTGGCTACTTCCTGCTGGTTAGGGGCACCGTGGGGAGGGAAGGTCGGAAGGTGGTGGCTCTGAGGGGAGTCGCGTATATGGTTGTAGGAGCATCTGTTTGGCCGTGACTTGAGAAACCTCACGGATGCGGTCCTGTAAGAATTAACAAAAAGAGGAGCAAATATGAGTAATATGCTGATAATTAGAAGAGGATTTAGGATAGGGGCAGCTCAGGTGAGGATGGGTGGCTGCCATAGGGAGCTAAGCAGGTTGTGGGAGGAGAAATCCTTGCACAGTTTTTCTTGCAGACGGTGGAGGACCCTGATGCTTTCTTCCATTGGGCCAGTCTCAGTGAACAGCATTGCTTCCTGCTTTAACTCACTCCGGTGGCAAGTTCCCTGTGGGAGAGACAGGAGCAACAGGAGGGTCTGCAGGTCCCAAACTTTTGGTGAGCCAGAGATGGGTAGGGCGCAGTGGTTCCGACTGCCAGCAGTCCTGCATGGGGGCAAGCTTGAGGTGAGAAACATGGTTAGAAATGAGGGTAGTATTGATTATGGGGAGCCCTTGGTAGTGAGGAAGATGTTGTCAGCTGGATAGTGGCTTTGAGACTTTGTAGAACTTCCCGACAAGGAGGGGTACACAGCATGATGGCATAACTAAGAAGGAGTGCAAAAAGGGGATTCCATCCAAACTGCATGTCAGGGGTGGCGTGCAAAGGGGAAAAGAAGGGGTCCAGTCCACTCCTATAACCGAGACCTGAGAGGGAATTAGAAGTCCAGAGTGTGATGGCAAAACAGAGAAGGTAACGCCCGTGTCCACAAGAAATGAGATGGATTACCCGCTCCTATAGCATTAGCCAGGGCTCGGCAAGGGTGATGGGGGTCTTCGAGCCGGGCCGTGCCAGTCATGCACAGCTTTAGTGATAATGGGAATGGCACACAGCCTCCCAGAATGTGGGGCTTTGGGTTTCCACACCCCAGCCATGCATGTCATCTTCCTCTTCACACTCTTGATAATAACTTGAAAATGGTGACATTACATTCTCTAAACTTTACTAGAATATGGACGATGTTTTTGTCATGTTAACATAATAGGTAACTCATAATGTATTAGACTGTTACAGCCTGCAGTTGCCTCAGTTTCCTATGATGGTGAAATAGCAGGGATAAGTGATTACTGGGTAAGTTTTAGCTGTAGGTAATGCTTTCGTGTTATTGTAAAATATTTTTATTTATATTTAAAATAAATGTTCATGAATGTTTGAAAGGAACAAAATGATCAGGGATGGCTCTTTGCCATGGGTCTCATTTTCATTCTTTGCTGTAAGAAAAATATATTAATGTCATATATTTTTTCACTTTTATTGTACAAATTTGTAAGTAATCTCAATTTTAATAAAGTCTTTTAGACCATACAATGGTTTCTCTTAATGAGCATGTACTTTTCTTGTGTGGATCTCTTGTTTTCAGATCATCAGTAATTAGCTCCTCAGTTTCGTCTTTTTTTTTTTTCTTTTCTTTTTTTTTTTAGATTTTCTTGATTTTTAGAGAGGGGAGAGAGAAATAAAGAGGGGCGAGGAGCTGAAAGCATCAACTCGTAGTAGTTGTTTTCTGTATGTGCCTTGACTGGGCAAGCCCAGGGTTTCAAATCAGCGACCTCCGTGTTCCAAGTCGGCACTTTATCCACTGCGCCACTACAGGTCAGGCTCATCTTTTTAATGAGGTGGTTTGCATGCCATCTGTCCCCCCCCCTTTTTTTCCTTACCCACTGCTGCCCATCCTGGGTCAGTCTCACTCTACTTCCATCCCTGGACTGGATGATTTCCCAAAATGTCAGATCTCTAAGGGATATTCTTGCAGAAATAGCAGGTTGTACTGGGGTTGAAGCTGGGGAGGGGGAAAGCCTATTGTCAGTCTCCCTTGGCAACTGGCAGGTCGGTATAAACCCCCAACTAGGTCAGACCTGGAGAGATCTCCAGCTGGATCACATCCCATATGAGATAGCTGACAGGCTAAACCCCTTCCCAGGTCTATATGGGTGGGCACCTGGGAAAGCCCAACTGAAAACACAAGGCTGCATTGAACTGGGATGCAGAGGACCCAGGTTCGAGACCCCGAGGTCTCCTGCTTTAGTGCGGGCTCAACTGGTTTGAGCAAAGCTCACCAGCTTGGACCCCAGGTCGCTGGTTTGAATAACAAGGGGTTACTTGGTCTGCTGTAGCCCCACGGTCAAGGCACATATGAGAAAGCAATCAATGAACAACTAAGTGCCACAACGAAAAACTGATGATTGATGCTTCTCATCTCTGCGTTCGTCTGTCTGTCCCTATCTATCCTTCTCTCTCTCACTCTCTCTGTAAAAACAAAAACACACAAGGCTGGTATGCTCCAAAAGGAAAATGTATTTAATATGCCTGGGTGCAAGTGTGCCGAGACAGACCAAAGCTGTGTCTGCGATGAGGAGGGCCTGGAGTAAGGTTTTTATAGTTTAGTCAGGGGTCTTGGGAAAAGCGGCTGACATCACTGCCTCTATAGGTACAAAGTAATATTTTTTCCTATGTGAGTTAGAGAGGTGCCACAGTTTCTCCAAATTGTTTCTCTCCCGGCTCCACTCTCTAAAGGAGTCCTGAGCTAGTTCAAAAGGTCCCAGGCAGGGCAGCTGAGGCTTCAAGCAAGCCAGTCCCCCCTCTTCCCACGGGTTTGCACTGCCCACGGAATGGGGGTGGGGGTGATCTCTCACAAGACAGTGCCTCTGGGCCTCTGGCTAGGCTTTTACAAACAATTATTGTGATTTAAACTCCCCTGTCAGGTTCCTTTCCAATGTAAGCTTTTCCTGACATTTCTGCAAAGATAAACTTTTTGCTACATTTCAAAGTGAAGGCCAGTGAGCCATTAAGCGAGAGAATAGCAAACCAATCAACAACAACCTCACAGTGGGGGGTGAGAATGTACCGCTTTGAGCCTGGGTGAGAAGTTGGGTGAGGGGAATTTGAGTTTTAAAGGGGGCTTCTGAGTATAAAGGCCCCCTGAACCCCAACCCAACATGTACCATAGTGTTGTCTCAGAAAAACAAGGTATAGGCTATTCCTGGTCCAGGGAGCTACTCTGCACTTGAGTTCTTTAAAAATTTAAAAATTATATGAAGTATTTGTTTCATTTCTACAGTGAGGAGAGGGGAAGACCCATGGATCCAGCTGTGAAATGCCTGCCCCAAACTTTGTGTAGGGCGGAAGAGGGAGCAGGGCTGCGGTGAGCATTAGTGGGCCCGGAATGAAACCTCATTACGTCTAGGCCTCGCTTCTGCAGGGGAGTCTGGTCCCTTCTATTTTTATGTTTTGGCTATTTTCTTTGCTTTGGGAATTTGTTACAGCATTTGTATTATTCTGTGCCCCCTGTTCTTAGTTATTTAGATTAGCTGGAAATCCATTGTCCACTCTTAGATGATGAAAAAGGAAGAAAGCAGGATATGGGTTATATGTAAATTTATGTAGATTAGCGCACACTGATGGCATCATTTTTTTTCCCTCTGCCTTCTATAACTATAGTAGGTAAATAAGAGACATAAGTGACCATAAATGGCTAAATTAATGAAAAGTTAAAGCATAATTGCCAGGTGTGCTTCAGCATAGGGTTTTATGGAGGACAAAAAAAAAGATAAGAGGTTTAAACCAGTTCTTCTCACACTTTAATCTGCAGAGGAATCGTGGGGAGCTTGTTAAAATACAGACTTCTGATCCAGTAAGTTCTGGACTGGGGCCCAAGATTCTGCATTTCTAATACACTCCCCGGTGATTGAGATGCTGCTGCTCTGTGGACCTCACTTTGAACAGCAACAACATAGAGCACTTGCCTTGTTGCCTGGCACATAGTAGGTACTTAATCAATGTTACTAATTCACACCAGGTAATCTGTGAGAGCCAAGCTGACCCTCTACCACCAAATACCTTCACCATATCTGAAAACTGTTTATTGTGTGGCATCTTTTAAAAAGTGAATATCCCTGGGAGGACTAATAAATGTGAATTGGTTTAATCAGATTGCTGGCCTCTGAACTCTGTCAGAAATGAGCACTTAAGGATTTAGAAGTTTCTCTCTCTTTTTTTTTTTTTTGCCAGCTTTATTGAAGTATAATTTATATATAATAAATTAACCAAATTTAAATTTGCTAAGCTTGACCAGGTGGTGGTGCAGTGGATAAGCATTGGCCTAGTATGCTAAGGACCCAGGCTCAAAACCCGGAGGTTGCCGACTTGAGCGTGGCCTCACCAGCTTGAGTGCGGGGTCATGGGCTTGAGCGTGGGTCATAGACATGAATCCATGGTCACTGGCTTGAGTCCTAAGGTTGCCGGCTTGAAGCCCGAAGTTGCTGGCTTTAGCTAGGGATCATTGGCTCGGCTGGAGCCCCCAGTCAAGGCACATATGAAAAAGCAATCAATGAACAACGAAGGTGCTGCAACTATGAGTTGATGCTTCTCATCTCTTTCTCTTCCAGTCTGTCCCTATCTCTCTCTTATGTGTGTGTATGTGTATGTGCTAAAATAAATAAACAAACAAATTTATTTATTTTGCTGAGTTTTGACTAATGGAGACAGTTGTGTAACCATCTTAACAAACATAATATAGAGCATTTCCATCACCCTCAATAATTCCCTCATGCCTCTACAGAGATTAGAAATTTTAATGGGGGAAAAGAGAAAGGTGATTTGGAATCAGAGTGGAGGAAGGCCAGTAAGTTCCAGTTGCTTCAGTTTTGTGTGTGTGTGTGTGTGTGTGTGTGTGTGTGTGTGTGTGTGTGTGTGTGTGTGACAGAGACAGAGAGAGAGAAAGCGGGACAGATAGCGACAGACAGGAAGGGAGAGATGAGAAGCATCAATTCTTTGTCGCGGGTCTTTGTGGCAGCTCCTTAGTTGTTCTTTGATTGCTTTTTCATATGTTCCTTGACAGGGGGGCTGCAGCAGAGCTAGTGAACCCTTGTTCAAGCCAGTGACCTTGGGCTCAAACCAGCGACCATGGGGTCATGTCTGTGATCCCACACTCAAGCCAGTGACCCCATGCTCCAACTGGTGCGTCCACGCTCAAGCCTGAGACCTTGAGGTTTCGAACCTGGGTGCTCTACGTCCCAGTCCGAGGCTCTATTCACTGCGCCACCGCCTGGTCAGGCCAGTTGCTTCAGTTTTGTGTGGGAAACAGATCACAACCCCCACGCATCGTCCTCACCTCAGGAATGCTTTGACAGATCTTAAGATCCCAGCTGCTTTGGAGGTATACTTTACACCTTGTTAATTTAGACTCACTTGTCCCAGTTTTCCTAGAACTTTCCTAGTTTTAGCACCTAAATTTCCATGTCGAGACTCTAGAGAACTCATCTCAGGTCCCAGGCAAATCAGGATGGTTGGTCGCCCTAGCTTGTGATATTTATGCCATTGTTTCTAAGCCTGAGATTGCCATCTATCTCATTTTAAAGTCACTTCTCTTGTGAGCACATAGTAGGCACTCAAGAAATGAGTGAATGGGTGGGCACACAGATAAACCCCAGTGTAGATGGCTGCAGATTCCTGGCCTAGAGAACAGGAGACCTGGGTTCTGGTCCCAGCTTTGCCAGGTTTGCAGTGGTGTGATTCTGGGAAAGTAGTTTCTCACTCTAGGTCTGTTCATCAGTTCCCTCCACTGAAACACAGGGGGTCTAGTTATTTTATGCCTGACACTGATACTGTGCCAGCTGTATATGGGATTATGTTCTGAGGTGACTTCCACTCAGTGTTTCTCTCTCTCTCTCTTCCTTGCCTTTTCCCCCTTGCTATATATATAGTAAGTCAATAAATTGTGAAAGGGCATGTTGGTAATGGAACTGCTGATGGGCCAGGCTTATGCAGAATGCTTCTGCAAAGCAATAGCATTTGGACCTTGAACCAAGCAGCTGTGACTGCAAGTTGGAGAATCAAGTCTCTGTCTTCAGCTAAGTGTCTGTAATTACCTAATTTGCTCCTTGTGCATGCCTAGGAAGGGGAATGGTGGGCATAGCGAGCTTGCTGTTTAGGAATTTTTTTAGGTGGGTGAAATCCCTGGAAAGTAGGATTTCGTAAGCTTATTATCTCTTGGAGACAGATATTTCCAGCTTTGCTAATGCCCAGTAAACATTATCTCAGGGTCTTATTGAGTATCCTAGCACAGAAGGATTTTAAAATTCGATATACCTTGGACTTGGGCTGGCACTTATGGCTGACTTAGCTGCATCTGTTCCCGGTTCTGCCTCATACTATCTGTGGAACAATGGGCACATTGTGTAACCTCTCGGAGCCTCAGTGTTTGCCCCTGATCTTCTTGTTTAATGGAGTGTCTGCACTGCCTACTCCACAGGGGTGTGAGTCAAAGTGATGATACAGGTAGAAGTTCAGTGAAACTGGTGTCTATACGAATGTGTCATTACCATCTTTAGTTTTTAGAGCTGTACGATGGGGTCTGATTTATGGTGGGGGAAGAAAGTGGAGAGGAATTTGGGGATTTGTGTCTGCTTAGTTCCTCCAGTAATGGCATCGACTCCCCCTGACTCTCAATAAGACAGGTTTGAGGGAGGTACTGATTCTCTGTTAGAAAGACACCCATGCGTACCCTCCTCCCTGACAAATTTCTGACTGTTTGGGAAAGCTTGTCCTTTGCTATAAATTGCACCCCTGCTCTCATTTCCAAATTTTGAGGACAATGGCACAAGAACTCTACTTGAGGTGCTCAGCTAAGGCCAGCCAGATACCCTTTCCTACAGGTGCTTTCTTGTGACTGTCTCCCTTCCGGGCTTCAGGCCTGTGAAGGGTTAAGCGAGCCGCACCCTCAACAGGAACAGCCCCGGACTTTGTGCTGAGCTGCCTGTCTCTGGCTTCTCCTGGCTGGACTGATACAGGGAACCCTGGCTGGAGGAGGCAGCACAGAGGAAGGTCAGAAGAGTAGACACTGGCAAGAGGAGGGCGGCCTCTTCCCTAACCTCCCTGACACCATGGACAGCTCCCGTTAACAGAGGCCCCTCTCCTCCACCTTTGGGGCTCGGCATCTTAAGCCTCCTTCTTGTCCAGTCGGGATTTTATCCACCATTCTGCAAAGGACAGTGACCTTACACCTTAGTTCCAGTGTTGGGTGAGTCTAGCCTTGACCTGTCAGTGCTCTTTTTACATCTTGGGATATTCATTTGGGGGCTGCTTCCTTTTCCCCTTCCCTGCCTTCAACCAGTCATATTTCTACTTCCCTCCAATCCAGATTCAGAGAAGATGCCCTCTCCCAGCCCCCTGCTTCTGCTTCTCACCCTTCTCTGCCAAGTTACTTAACAATTTCACATTTTTTGTTTGTTTCACATTTTTTGTTTGTTGGAAAATAGGGATAGAAATTAGTACCTACTTCATGGGGAAATTGTAAGCATCAAATGAATGGATATATGTAAAGTATTTAGAGCCCTGCCTGGCCCATGGTAATAGCACATGCTTGCTAGAGGCTGCAATTTTCAGTATTGTTGCTGCTCCCTTCGTGTGTCCTTCCAGGAAGTGGCAAGTATTTCTTTTCCTGGAGCTTGGGGAAAGCAGGGGGAAGGGAGAAGGCAACCTGGGTCCGTTCTCACTCCACCTTCCATTCCTGCCTCCTTCCCCTCCCCCATGCAGGTTCAGCCATGCAGGAGAGGAGGAGGATATGGCTCTTTCATTCCTTTAGGGAGTGACATTCTGTCCTATTCCGGCTCACCCTGCCGGCTCAGTCCCACAGGAACAGCAGGAGAGCTGGGCTTCCTCTTTAGGAACACCTGCTGTGTCTCACTGAGAGAAATGAGTCTCACTGTCACAATGAGCGGGGAGGAGAGACCTTTGGAAGAAAATGGGCATGGATGAGTTGGGTGACTGAAATAGGGGCTGTGGGAGGTAGGAAGTTGAGAAGGAAAACTATGGACAATGGTCAGGGAGTCTAGAGGCTAGCCAAGGCCTTGGCGCAGGAGGGAGAGAGCTTTCGATGCCTGGCTGTGCCACAAAGCTTGACTTCTCCTGTCTTCCCAACCCTCCCTCTTATAAGCACAATTATGCATCCCCAGTTGCTGCCTTGGTGCCTTTTTACCCTTATGGTCAGAGGTAGGTGGTCCTGTCCCACACCTGTCCTGTCCTCACCAGCCCTGACTAGGGCGCAAAGGCTCCTCCCCTCCTGCCAAGCTGTCTGCAGCTTCCCTCCCACAGTTCTTGTGGGCCCGTCCAGAGGACTCTTTCAGGTTGGGGACTCGCTAAGGCCAGAACTGCGGGGGGGGGGGTGTCTCCCTTAGGCCCTTCTGCCTTCCTCCTCTCTGTTACTGGTTTCTAATGCTGAGCAGACATCAGCAAACTGTCCCCTTTATTCCCAGTAGCCCCCTGGACATGACTCTTCTGGAAGGTTCCATAGGAGTAGAGGACCTTGTGCTCCTGGAACCCCTGGAGCAAGAGTCTCTGCTTAAGAACCTCCAGCTGCGCTTTGAAAACAAAGAGATTTATGTGAGTGCATATGGGTGCCCCTGACTGTGGGTGTGTGGCTGGAGAATTTACATGCTCCTTCTCCCCCACCCTGCCCCCTCACTTTCTTCACCTTCTTCCCTGGCTCTAGACCTACATTGGGAATGTGTTGGTTTCAGTGAATCTCTACCAACAGCTGCCTATCTATGGCTCAGAGTTCATTGCCAAATACCAGAGCTATACCTTCTATGAGCTGAAGCCACACATGTGAGTAGAGGAACCGAGGGAATGTGACATGTTCCTGATGAGGAGACATCCTAATTTCCTTTCTCTGTCCTCCTGAAGGAGGTTCTCCAGCTGCCCCTTCCTCCCCTGGCCCTCTGGAGGCCCCTTCCTAGGACTGTCACTTGCCTCAGAATTGGAGGGTGGGTGACTGTGGAGGCTAGGGATCAAGAGAAAGATGGTGTCTTGAACTTGCCCCTCATTAGTCATTACCGACTTCCTCCCCCACCCCCAAGCTATGCACTGGCGAATGCGGCGTACCAGTCACTGAGGGTCCGGGACCAAGACCAGTGTATCCTCATTACAGGCGAGAGCGGAGCCGGGAAGACTGGTGAGGCACCTGGCTGGGGAGGCTGTGGGCTTACTGCTGGATCGGCCCCTTGTCTCTCTGCAAGCCAGGCCTAGTCCTGCCCCTCCCCTGCCCCCAAAATTCCCTCTTGGTTTTTCTGACTCTGAGGGGTCTGAGGTCTGGAAAGGGAAGTCGAGGAGGGTGGTAGGGGGATCCTCATGAGGGTTTCTCTCGCACAGAGGCTAGTAAGCTGGTGATGTCTTATGTGGCGGCCGTCTGTGGGAAAGGGGAGCAGGTGAACTCCGTGAAGGAACAACTGCTTCAATCAAACCCTGTGCTGGAGGGTGAGGACTCCAGGCTCTTCCCTCTGTACCTCCCACCTTGTCACCACCGGGGCCACTCAGCCCTAGACCCTCCACCCCATTGTTCCACAGCCACTGTTCTCATTCAGCCTGAAAATCCTGTGGTTGGCCCAACGGCCGGATTTCTTCCTCCGTTTCCTTCTGTAGAGTCCCTCTTCTCCCCTCAGCCACCTCACTGTCCCTTTCCTCATCTCTGCAGCTTTTGGCAATGCCAAGACCATCCGCAACAACAACTCCTCTCGATTTGTAAGTGAACAGCTCCCAGGTCTGGGAGGAGAGGGTGTGGGGGCTTCAGAGGGCGACATGTGCCACGGACCCTTCCTGGGTAAGGTGGTGACAAGAGAAGGAAGCAGTCTCTCTCTCTCTCTCTGGTCTCTGAAGGGAAAATACATGGATATCGAATTCGACTTCAAGGGATCCCCCCTCGGTGGCGTCATCACTAACTGTACGTGTCTTGCCGTTCTGCTTACCCCTCCCCTTCCACCTGCCCCCACAGTGTCCCTTCTGCTAATCTTCTACTGTAGGTGGGAGGGACACTACAGTAGACTTCCCAACCATGACGAATATCAGGGGTGAGGGCAGAATCAGAGGGAAACTGAGATAGCTCCCAGACCCTCAGAACACTATTTTATTTTATTTTATTTCGATTTTATTTATTCATTTCGGGGGGGGGGGGCAGGAAGCATCAACTCCCATGTGCCTTGACCAGGCAAACCCAGGGTTTTGAACCGGCGACCTCAGTGTTCCAGGTCGACGCTGTATCCACTGTGCTGCCACAGGTCAGGCAGGACATTACTTCCTGATTCTCTGCCAGATCTGCTTGAGAAATCCAGAGTGGTGAAACAGCTCAAAGGAGAAAGGAACTTCCACATCTTCTATCAGCTGCTGGCTGGAGCGGGTGCACAGCTGCTGAGTACGTGCTTGCCTGGAACATCCCCAGCTGCCATTCAATCCCTGCTGCCCCCCACCCCCAGATCCCCTCAGATTTCTCCTTGTATTCCTCACCCAAATTTCCTACACCATTGCTGGGAACAAATCCTGTGACCTCTGTGTTCTCTTTCGTTTCTGCGGTTTTACCGCTAGGAATAAGCTTTCTTGCCTCTTCACTGCTTGTACTTCTCTGTCCTATCCGGTTCCCCTTTCCCCCAGCTGGCTTCAAAAATGGAACACTCATTTTCACCTACCATCCTTTCCTATCTTCAACTAAAGGGATTTTATTAATAATTCAACAGAGACTTAAGCAGGCTGTTGCAAGTGTTCAAGAATTTTCAATGAGCTTGTAACTGAAGGTGTCCTCGGTCTGTATCTCCTTCACCCAGGACCCTATTCTTAGATAGTTCTATGTAGGCTTCATTCATTCATTCATTCATCAAACATCTCTAGAACACTTACTAGGATCAAACACTGTGCTAACCTCTGGGGGTATAGAATAAGACATGGATTCTGTCCCTGAAGAACTTATAGTCTCCTAGGGATGGCAGATGTGTGAACAGATACATTGCAATAGTGTGACCAATGGGGCATGCTCGCTTGTCCTGGGGAAGAGCCCACTCTAGCTTGAATGCTGTACTGGCCTGAGGCTGAAGGCCCTGCCCAAGTTTGCTCCTCCTTCCCCTCTAGCTGTGAGCACTGTGGATCTGGCCCCCTGAGAACCTGTTCCTTTGGTTTCTGGTTACCCTGTGCTGGACTTGTGCCTATTTGCTTTTTCCCTCTGGCAGACCACCATGGTGCAGGAGCCCCCACAGGTCTCATCCCCACTCCTGGCTTCGTAGTCTTGGTTGTGTTCAACTTGTCTGAATCTGTGCACTATGGTCATGTTCTGGCTGAGCATCTCACTCACTCGTTTAAGCTGAGTCCAGGCGGGGCCTCGCTAGTGTCATCATCCCAGGGCCTTTCTGACTCACTCTCTGTTCACACGGCCCTCGTCAGTAAGCCTCGGTTTTAAAATTGTGTCTTGGGAGAAGCTGCCATTAAATTCTAGTTTGAGAGATACTCACTGAGTCTTAGATCATTTGAATAACAGAGAATTGATCTCCCTAAAGTTCCATGATTAACCTACTCCTTCCCATCTCAGGTAAACAACTTTGACCATTCCCTTGATCCATTTCTTAAAAAGAAAAAAGTTCCTGCATGACAGCCAGGTATACAGACTATGAAGATGAAAAACAGTCTTGACACACAAATTGTTCATTTGTGGGAGGGAGAGGAAACTACAAAGTCTAGTCCCTGTAAAAGGGGCTGGGACAGACATTCACAACAGGGGACACAAGGAGCCATTTGGCTTAGCCCCACAACACCAGAGACAGCGTTCCAGAGGAGTGATGAGGGCTGGGGAACACAGCACCTGCCACTCTGTCAGCGCTTGGTGAACAAATAATGAGTGCACCAAGGGTGAGAGGGTGAGGCTGGGGGAGGGGAGATGCGTGCTCACCCTTTATTTCTTTTTTTTTTTTTTTTTTTCATTTTTCTGAAGCTGGAAACGGAGAGACAGTCAGACAGACTCCCGCATGCGCCCGACCGGGATCCACCCGGCACGCCCACCAGGGGGCGACGCTCTGCCCACCAGGGGGCGACGCTCTGCCCACCAGGGGGCGATGCTCTGCCCCTCCGGGGCGTCGCCATGTTGCGACCAGAGCCACTCTAGCGCCTGAGGCAGAGGCCACAGAGCCATCCCCAGCGCCCGGGCCATCTTTGCTCCAATGGAGCCTTAGCTGCGGGAGGGGAAGAGAGAGACAGAGAGGAAAGCGCGGCGGAGGGGTGGAGAAGCAAATGGGCGCTTCTCCTGTGTGCCCTGGCCGGGAATCGAACCCGGGTCCTCCGCACGCTAGGCCGACGCTCTACCGCTGAGCCAACCGGCCAGGGCCTCACCCTTTATTTCTTACCTTCCTCCTTCCAGGACCACTGGGCCCAGAGCAGTATGGAGGGCTTGCTTGTTTTTTGTTTTTTTTTGTTTTTTTTTTGTATTTTTCTGAAGCTGGAAACGGGGAGAGACAGTCAGACAGACTCCCGCATGCGCCCGACCGGGATCCACCCGGCACGCCCACCAGGGGCGATGCTCTGCCCACCAGGGGCGATGCTCTGCCCACCAGGGGGCGATGCTCTGCCCTTCCGGGGCATCGCTATGCCGCGACCAAAGCCACTCCAGCGCCTGGGGCAGAGGCCAAGGAGCCATCCCCAGCGCCCGGGCCATCCTTGCTCCAATGGAGCCCTGGCTGCGAGAAGGGAAGAGAGAGACAGAGAGGAAGGAGGGGGTGGGGGTAGAGAAGCAAATGGGCGCTTCTCCCATGTGCCCTGGCCGGGAATCAAACCCGGGTCCCCCGCACACCAGGCGGACGCTCTACCGCTGAGCCAACCGGCCAGGGCCGGCTTGCTTGTTTTTATTGTTTAGAAACTGTGGATGGGGAGAAGATAAAATGAAGCGTTTGTTTCATAAAAATTGGGAGAAAACCCAATGATGATGAACACCTAAACTCTAAATACTACTTAACATTATAGTCTATTATAGGAATTAATCACCCCCAAACAAAAGAGGCAAGGGGAAGAAACTAAAACAAAACATGCTATTTTGAATAAATGAATGAACCAACCCAGGGCTAGGGCTGTGAGGGTCAAGGCTGGAAGGCTCGCGGAGCTGGTGTGCTCACTCTTTCCCCAACCCTGGTCCCCTAGAGGCCCTGAAGCTCGAACGGGAGACGAGTGGCTATGCCTATCTGAACCAGGACGTGTCCAGAGTGGATGGCATGGATGATGCCTCCAACTTCAAGGCTATGCAGGTGGGTGCACAGGGTAGGTAGGCTTGGGCCCTTAGGCCATCCCCTGAGCCCAGGCTCTGGTTTTGAGAAGGGAGACATTGGACTGGTACCACAATTCAGCTTCTGATTTCTGCTTTCTCCTGAAGAATGCAATGACTGTGATTGGGTTCTCTGAAGAGGAGATTCAACAGGTGCTAGAGGTGACAGCTCTGGTGCTGAAGCTGGGGAACGTGGAGCTGTCAGACGAGTTCCAGGCCAATGGGACACCAGCAAGCGGCATCTGTGATGGGAGAGGTCTGCACCCCCTGCTGACGTCCCCATCCAGCCCCCTGAATCTCCTGCTGTCCTTTCACCGTCTCTAGCATAATTCACTCAGATTTAGTCCCACTCAACCCGCTCCTGAGTTTCTCCCCAAACATAACCATTGAGAACTCCCAGTGAGGCATATTGGAATTAGGTTTTAAAGTTTGATAGACATAGGTTCTGAGATCTTTCCGAGTCTCAGTTGATTTTTGAAAAATAGAGACAATTATACCTATTTCGGGAGATTCTCATATTAAAGTAGATAATGCATGCGAAGTTCCCAGACCTCCCCTTTCTCTCCCTCCTCCCAGACCTTCTTTAGGGCCATGTCCTGGATTGGCTGTAGGGGTTTCTTCAGCAAGATGCAGGAGCTCCCAGCAATCCCATGCATCAAGCTTTCCTCCCTCCCCTGGGATAAAGCCCTCTCTCAAGCCATGTTGTATTTCCTCATCACCTCAGGTGTTCGGGAGATTTCGGAAATGGTGGGTTTGAATTCAGAGGAACTAGAGAGAGCTTTGTGCTCAAGGACCATGGAAACTGCCAAAGAAAAGGTGGTTACTGCACTCAATGTCATTCAGGTAAGGCGCCTGATGGAAGGGGCTGATTCTGCGTCTGTTCAGTGGCTGCCACACTAACCAGCTTGGCCCTGCCCTGCAGGCTCAGTATGCTCGGGATGCTTTGGCTAAGAACATCTATAGCCGCCTCTTCAACTGGATAGTGAAGCGAATCAATGAGAGTATCAAGGTGAGAGATTGCCCTCCTCCTTCAGCATGCTCATGCCTGCCTCACTTCTCTTGTCCTGGTCACCAGCCCCACACCTTGGGTTCTGAGAGGAACAGAGTGAGGACAATGAGGAGTAGTGTATGGTTTTTTCCGATAGTGTTGTGGAAACATCATTAGTTGTTTTGTTTGTTTGTTTTTGCTTTTTTAGAGAAAGAGGGACAAACAGGCAGAAAGGGAGAGTTGATGAGAAGCATCAATTCTTCCTTGCAGCACCTTAGTTGTTCATTGATTGCTTTCTCATATGTGCCTTGACCGGGGGGCTACAGCAGAGCGAGTGACCCCTTGCTCAATCCAGCGAGTTTAGTCTTCAAGCCAGCAACCTTGGGCTCAAATCAGCAACCAGTGGGTCATGTCTATGATCCCATGCTCAAGCCTGAGACCCCACGCTCAAGCTGGCGAGCCCATGCTCAAAGTGGTGACCTTGGGGTTTTGAACTTGGGTCCTCAGCATCCCAGACTAATGCTCTATCCACTGTGCCACTGCATGGTCAGGCAACATCACTGATTTTTTTAATTCAACTCTCTGGATGGACTAATTACGAGCTGTGTGGCCTTTCAGTTTCACAAAGGTTCTGAGTATCAGTTTCCTGATTTGGAAAATGGAACATTAATGCCTACCTGCTTCACAGGTTTAGTGAGGATCAGATAAAATGATGTACATGGTTACCATACAACCAACAATTTCACTCCTAGGTATAGAGCCAAGCAAATTGAAAACAGATATACATGAATGTTCATAGAAGCATTATTCTTAACAGCAAATAATTGGAAGCAACCCAAATGTCCATCAACTGATGAATGGATAAATAAAATGCAGTATATTCATAGAATGGGATACTATTTGGCCATAAAAAGGAATAAAATACTGATACATACTCAATATAGATGAACCTTGGAAACATGTTGAGTGGAAGCCTCCAGACACAAAAGGCCACATTTTTTTTTTTTTTCATTTTTTCTGAAGCTGGAAACAGGGAGAGACAGTCAGACAGACTCCCGCATGCGCCCGACCGGGATCCACCCAGCACGCCCACCATGGGGCGACGCTCTGCCCACCAGGGGGCGATGCTCTGCCCATCCTGGGCGTCGCCATGTTGCGACCAGAGCCACTCTAGCGCCTGAGGCAGAGGCCACAGAGCCATCCCCAGCGCCCGGGCCATCTTTGCTCCAATGGAGCCTTGGCTGCGGGAGGGGAAGAGAGAGACAGAGAGGAAAGCGCGGCGGAGGGGTGGAGAAGCAAATGGGCGCTTCTCCTGTGTGCCCTGGCCGGGAATCGAACCCGGGTCCTCGGCACACTAGGCCGACGCTCTACCTCTGAGCCAACCGGCCAGGGCAAAGGCCACATTTTGTATGACCGATATTTATACCAAATGTCCAGAATAGGCAAATCCATAGACGTGGGAAGTAGATAAGCGATTACCAGTGGCACGGGGTGGGGTGGGCGCGGGAAATGAGGAGTGACTGCTAATGGGTGTGGGGACCAGATTTCTTTGCAGGGGGGTGGGGGATGACCAAGTGCTCTGGAATTAGGTCGTGGTGATCATTGTACACCTTCTGAATATACTTGAAAAACCCACTGAATTGTATACCTTTAAAGGGTAAATTTTGTGGTATGTAAAGTAGATCAAAATAGAGCTATTATTTAAAAATTATGTACAAGAAAATGCCATCAATTTAGATGCTATTACTGGAAGGCAGTGGGGTAAAATGGGATTTGAATCTAGGTTTGGCCAATTAGCCCTTTTGAAATTTGATTTTTTCATCTGTAAAATGGAAATTATCATACCTTATAGGCTTATGAAAGGATTAATGAAATAAGAACATAGTTGTTGTTTTTTTATAAAATACTCAAAAAAATATAAGAGATAGTTACTTTCCTGAGAGGATTTTAGTGTCTCTCCACCTCGTATCATGGGGCATCATCCTGGAATCTGCATCTTCCTTTTCCTCCCTCTTTGCTTGTACTTCAGTGTAGAGAAGAGGAAGGCCAATCAAATCCAAACAGTTTCTTTCCAGCCTGGTCCTGCTCACCGAACCTCTGTTTGTCCCTTGCTCCAATCACTCCTACGGCAGAAGGGCCTGGCCCGGTGCACAGAGGGGGCCTGGCCTAGATTTACCGTTTCCTCCTCTTCAGGTGGGCACCGGGGAGAAGAAGAAGGTCATGGGTGTCCTGGATATCTATGGCTTTGAAATACTAGAGGTAAGAGAACTTTGCCCAACCTCAGTGCCCTGCTTCCCTAGGGTTAGGGGTGATGGGCTCGAAGGGGGGTGTGGCAGAGGGGCAGTAGGGCTGAGAGAAAGCTAGAGTCTTGGGCTGAGCTGGTCTCTCTCTTTAAACTGTGTGCCTTACCTTAGGACAATAGCTTTAAGCAGTTCGTGATCAACTACTGCAATGAGAAGCTGCAGCAGGTGTTCATAGAGATCACACTGAAAGAGGAGCAGGAAGAGTACGAGAGAGAGGTAAACTAGGCCTTCTCCCTATATCCCCTCTCTTAAAAGACTTCTAGGGACATACCAGGTCGCTTTTTTCTCCTCGATCACAATTTCCTCTCAATTGTTCCCAGATGGGAACACAAAGGACAAAATGTTTCCCCTGCACAGCTGAACACTCCAGCGTTACCAGGAAGCCCTCATTTTCTGCTCTCCATTCCCCGAGATCCCCATCCTCCCACTCCAGCCAGGCTAGGAAAAGGGGTGGCAGGTTGATAGCAGGCTGTGTTGGGGGCAGGGTCATGCCGAGTGAAGTGACAGCTGTGCATAGCCTATGGCATGCTAGGAGCCAGATTTAGAAGGAACATTTCTCCTGTCTTTGGCACCCTACCACATCCCTTTCTGCGCTCTTCTCTAACACCTCGGACTCCTCTGTCTCCTCCAGGCCCTGGCTGCTGTTGCATTCCCCCCCGATCCTAGACTTCCTTACCATAAGTGCCCCGTGGCTCAGAATCTCCACACTCCTTCCCCAGCTCAGTGAAAACCCCCGTTTTCTATGGCTGGGTGTTAGCACAGCTCTCTGATTGAGCTAACTCACTCCAAAGTGTGAACGGCTGAGTCACTCTCATCAAACCCCTCCCAGGGATGCACCCTGTGAGCTCTCAGGACTCTGTTGTGGCAGAATTTCAGGCACTGTGGCAACAATGTATGGAGAAGCTTTAAGAAGTATTTTGTATGTTTTCCTTTAAATTTGTATATGGTCAAATACATAAATCATTTCCATGCTTCAAAATTCACAAAGCTCAAAAAGATGTCTACAGAGAGGCCTCTCTCCCGCCCTGGCCCAGCCACCCGATCTCCTCCCTTTACTAGCAGGGGTCATCAAACTTTTTATAAAAACTGCCCACTTTTGCAGTGCTGGTCAACCTGGTCCCTACCATGCAACCAAACAGCCTAGCGATTGGCCCACCATGAAAGCTGGACCACCCACTAGTGGGCGGTAGGGACCAGGTTGACCAGCACTGCAAAAGTGGGTGGTTTTTATAAAAAGTTTGACGACCCCTGCTAGAGGCACCTGAAGCAGGTTTCCTTCCAGAGGTCTCTGCTGTGTAGGCAAACAAGCCTGCAAATATATTTCCCCACAAAATTTATTCAAGTAGCAGTGCATACACTCTCTTCTACACCTTGCTGTCATAAGTTAACAAGAGATCTTTCTATATCAGTATATAAAGATGCTTTTTGTATCTACATAGGATTATAAGAACATCGTAATTCATTTAATCCATCAGGGAGGACATTTTTGGAATAAATTGGGAAGACAACTTAATCATACTCTGCATTCCCTAAAGACCTGTGAAGGAGGAGGGAGAGAAAGGCTTGTGTTCCCAGTCACACCGGGAATGGCCTGAACCCCTCCATCTGGCCCTTGGGTGCAATCAGGAGCTATTCTGCCTGTAGGCCTGATGCCCAGCAAATCCCTAAATCACAGGAAGACTGTCTTTGTGTTTTCTGCTTCTGTACCATTTTTGCTTAAAAAAAAAACCCCACAACAAAACAGTCCCAAAGTATCCTGTAGCTCAGTGGTTCACCTGTGGTCCTGCAGCATCAGCATCCATCCCCTGTGACCATGTTAGAATGAATCTCCCAGGCCCTGTCCCAGACCTGTTGAGTTAGGAACCCGTGGGGCAGGGGAAGCAATCTGTGCTTTAACAAGCCCCTAGGTAGTTGCAATGCATACTGAACATTGAGAATCACTGTTGCAGGTCTTTGCAGATGTATGAAATTAGCTTTGTTGTTTGATGATAAACTCACTTAAGTGCCTTGAATCTACATTTGTTGCCAGAGCAGTGTGGCCATTTGCTTTTCCACAAGCATGCTTACTATGAGAGCAAAGTCACCCAGAACGCCCAATGCCAGTATGACCACACCATGGGCCTCAGCTGCTTCCGCATCTGCCACTACGCGGGCAAGGTGATGTGGCAGGATGCAGGGTCAGGACTAGGGCCTGAGCACAGGCTGAAGGCAATGGGGGACGGATTGGGGGGAGGGATGAGAACTGGGACTACTTCACAATGAGACTGGGAGGGCCAAGTGCTGGGACAAGGTCATG